>NC_092864.1:58475243-58623170 GCF_032062135.1 Pyxicephalus adspersus
CCCACTGCGGGGCTCATCTTCCAATGGTGAAATGCCCAGTCTTGAAACGAGAAATCCAGGTTCTGACAGTGCTGTAGGAAGGACACTTCTCCCCCAGTGTTTGTGACATCTCAGTGTGAATGTCCTTTGCTGACTTTCCTTGGAGAAACAAAAACTTTGTAACAAAAGCCTGTAACTCCAACGACGTCAAACTTGCTTGTGCCTCTGCTATCACTGCTTCTCACTAAAGGAAAAAACAGTTTTAGGTATCGCAAAGACCTGATATTTGCACAGTTACATACTAAGATATTAGGCTGTCATATGCGCCAACACTCATTTTTCTATTTCACCCGGAAGGGGGCAAAGCCAGGAACTTCTCAGCACCTCGTATATATTATATACATATTATAACAACTAATCATTTACAATTAGTCAGGGCCACATTTGGCCTAGGCGTTAACGACCTCTGGTCATAAAGGGTTAAAACCAATGACTAACCCATGTGCTCCGCTTGGAGTTTCCTTTGAGAAAAATGTTATTATTTGTCATAGAAGAAGAATTTTGTTTTGGCCATAACACTGAAAATAAAAGGCTAAACATAAATGTCTAATACATGTGCCACAGCAGGGTGGTAATTTTAGGCTTAGCTTTTAGCTGTGCTCCAGAGAGGAGTGGTGACGTTCCGACACGCAGATGTGTGAAAATAACACTCTTTAATATATCAGTCAGTGAAGAGGATACAAAGAGAGCTCCAGACTGATAAAGTACAGAATATTCCTCTTTCTTACATGAACAGTACATTGGGTCAGCTATTCTTGTTCAGGGTTCCAAAGAACCTCCAGGTTCCTCTAATGGTAGTTACCTTGCCTGAGTTCCTTCGTCCCATATGACTGCCTGTATTGTTCTGAGTATTCCTTCCTGATTATCACTGTTATTTGGCATTCCACCCACTTCCCTTCAATTACTTTATTTTTA
This sequence comes from Pyxicephalus adspersus, assembly GCF_032062135.1. Taxonomy (NCBI): domain Eukaryota; kingdom Metazoa; phylum Chordata; class Amphibia; order Anura; family Pyxicephalidae; genus Pyxicephalus; species Pyxicephalus adspersus. Next base: position 58,476,198 of record NC_092864.1, read on the forward strand.
AGGGGTTCCCTGAGACCCAAAATGAATTTCAAGGGTTCCTCTGGGATAAAGGGTTGAGAAAATACTGTAAAAAACTTCAAAAGCATCACTATGAAAGTTACATCTAAGAATGACAGATTTACATCTAAGACACATGACATTAGGTAAGGATTGAAAGATCACACGGAAGCTGGGTCCAGAAAGATTGAGGTGAGATATATAGATATATCGAAGAACTTTGGACTTTTTCAAAATAAGTTTAATAGGGTCCAAAAAGAGATCTAAACTTTACTAAATATAAAGCAAATGTAAAGCTGGTCACAGCCAGGCAGATTCTGATCAGTTAGATCAACCTTTGTACAGAAAGCACCGACCTACTCAAGTGACATGTAAACATCTATACCCAACCATTGATTAGCAATATAACCTTCTCATGATTGACTTTCTGTAGTCAGAATAACTTTTTAACAACCTTAAGAATGCAGAATATAGGCCAAGTCATTTCATGTATCACTAGTCATGCCATTACATTTCAGACAAAAGAGGGGTTCAGATATTATACAGGAGGTTACCCCTCCTTTCTTCATCACCTTGTGATTGGTCATTAGGTACCCAGCATATTTCAAAGACTGCGAGGTCTTTGAGCACACCAATCATATCTTGCTTATTGCTTTACCACAGGGAAAACGTTCATAGGAGCCAAGGTTTGTTAAAGGTTTTTTTTCCCGAGAACTTATGTAACTATATATTATCAGGGACTCGTAAGGTAGCTTGATGAACAGCTGGCATACTACCACACCAACCACTTCTTTGAGCACTACAACTGCACAGATGCTTTTAGAACACAATTTTTGGATTACAAAGGAAGTTTAAAGTGGGAAGTTGAAGGATGTAGTAACAGGGTATTCTCCCTTGCTTCGCTTGTCATATACATGATCCACCTTTAACGTTCCAAACGGAATGACAGCTTGTTTTTGTAACAATCTTCACTCATCCTTTGTATACCACAACTCATTGTGCAAGAGTCTGTAGAACTAGAAGTCAATCCAGCCCCCTGCAATGTGAATGTGCTAACAGGAAACATACAGGCAGGAGGAAATAAACTAGCACTGACTGCTCTTCTAGTAACTTCAAGCTGTGCTACTGGACCAGTATTCAGAGTTCTATAGAAGTGTCACTGGAACAGTATTCAGAGATCTAATGCAGTGCCACTGGACCAGTATTAAGAGATCTATAGCGGTGCTACTGGACCAGTATTCAGAGATCAAGCTGGGCTGCTGAAAGGATTTCCTGGATGACATAGCCAACCAAAATTACAAACAAAACCATTCCTAATAAACCTCACAGAATTTTTAACAGCAAAATACCCTATTTTATATACATAGAATGATGATGAATATCAGGAACTTTTTATAAGGTGAAGGTGGAATTGTAAACAAGGCAGCTTTTGTTTGCACACTACGTCATTCCTCCAGCACCTGCAGCTACAAGAGTACAATAACAATTCACTTTATGACCTTCCAACAGGACAGAGTATACTTATCACCAGAAATATAAGGATGTGAGAAGCAATACAAACATACAATATACCGGGGACAGAAACCCCAGCAGACAGGCAGCCAATGCTAAGGGTTGCGTCTTGTGAATCTTGTGTATTTGGTCAGAGGAGAAGTTGTGGCTCTGCACAACACAAAGCTGCCTTGTCACCTCTGCTATGGCTTCATTGGCTGCGTCACTGTAAATAACTAGCCTGCTATGCCGGAGATTTCGAGGAAACATGTGATTCATTCACTGGCTGTCCCATTTTAGATATCACCTGTGGATACAAAATCTCTGGGGAAATGCCAGCAGTATTACAGCCCAGATCACTGGATGATGAGAAACTTTCTGCCTGTCATCCCAGCCATGCTGATCATCAAAAACCCAGACACTATGAGGACAAATAGGGACAAACACAAATACTGCCCAATATCTTCCACAGGCAGCTGTGTCATGGCGACCGCGCCAACAGGCAACCACCAGTGGGCGGCAGAGCCAATGGGCAACTATCGCCGGCATCAGCGCCAACGAACAACTATAGTGGGAGACAGCGCCAACAGGCAACTATAGTGTGCAATCACACCAACAGGCAACTATCTCCGGTGACTGTGGCAGTATTTATTGATCCCTGGTGACTGTGGCAGTATCTGGTGCCAGTATTCCACTGATCAGTCCTCTAGCTGCAGTGTGGTGCTGCTACAAAACAAGGATCACATGAGAGAGCTGCAGCAGTTTCCTGTGTTGGCATTGCCTATGAGATCACATGGGTGGCACAGCTTAGTGACAGGACATACCTCACACCATTAGGACCCGCTGCCAGTTCTGTATGAGCCCGCTGTGGCCTCTTTCCCCCGGCCAGAGCCTCCCTCACCTCGCAGAGCTCCTGTCAGTCCGTCTGGCTCTCCTGAGGGGGGCGAGCATCCTCCGGACACCGGAAATCCATCAACAATCACCGCTTCCGCCGCTCGCTACAGATCTGACTAGGAACTCTGTGGTGATCACATGACTCGGCATGGCACATTACAGACACATGGTCAGGTGACCACCATCCCCTCCGACTGCTAAAGATGGGAGGTGCTGCTTGTGCATAGTTAATAAATGTCCAGAGCTCTCAGCTGTCATCCCTGACCTGGGGCTACCATGTCTGAGGTGTTCTGTAATTGGATGATTTTATTCTTCAATGTACCCCCCATAGAAAGTGAAAGTTTAACTGATATAAAAACAAAATTATTTACCTTGTAAAAATCCATTGATCCATGTAAAACTGTGCCCAGCAAATCCTGCGCTGTCTTGGCTTCTCTCTTTCTTAGTGCCGCCATCTTGTTTCATCTTGGTTCTTCCTCACACCACCCGATCTCGAACTGCGCAAATGTGAGATCAGGTGATCAGGTTTATGGAGCCTAGACATTCATTAACTTCTGGAGCAAGCTGTGCTTTGATATGCAAAAAGAAACAAATGCAGGGTCTGTCGTCATTAAAGAGTTACAGAGGCTGCAGAAAGAGCTCACCCCCCTAAGATCACCCACAACCTTTGTGTTTAGCAAAAGATTTCTTCTGCAGGTCATGCAAACCATCCCTCCCCCCTTCAAGCCTCTGTCCTGCACACAGTGAGCAGGGAAGCTCTTTCCTTCATATCTAGACATATTGGATGACCTTAACCTGGGGACTACTTGTATTGCGTGTTAAGGCAGTGAAACATTGTAAATGAGGCTTTAAGACCACTGACCCGCTACATAGCATTGCAATGATCAGAATCACAGCCCTAGGGTCTGTTCTATTTACATGCAGCAGCCTCCATAGTTATATTCTCTCAGATTAATTTATAAGTGTAAATTTATTGATAATTCGTTAAAAACTGTGACTATGCAGGTCCTTTCTGCAATAAAATAAACATACCTGCCCGATCACAATGAAGAGTTTATACTCTGGAATCTTGGTAAATATGAAGCATTCATAAGACTTTCTATAAGAAAGGCTACCAGTCCTCTAATGTAATCAGCCAGTGCGTGCTTCTAAGTTGTTTGAAACCTTCCTAAAAATCTAAATTGAAGAACATCTGTAAACATGAAAAAAAAATCTATTCTAACCCCACTCCCCCTCTAATGATTTAAAGTGGAACTATAGTACTGCAGCTAAGAATTGCAAACAGGCAACTATTTTATTGCAGAAGGGACAGGTGATGCTCCTCCTGCAATAATTCATACCTACCTACCTGTTTGCTATCTTTCTTTTTAGATGTGCAGCTTGCCATATGATGGCGGGATATGTCCCTGGGCTGAATGAATGAACTATGCACATGCATGGAAATTGCATCATCCTGGTCTGGCCAAACAAGATGGAGAAAGATAGGGAACCTAGAGGACCAGGTAAAGATGGTGGTGCCTGTGACGGAACAAGGACAGGGAAGTGTAATTAGAAAATTGCCATCAGGCAGGTCAGGTTATTTTATTGCAGAAGGGACATCACATGCCTGCGCGGTCGCAATGATTTAGGTGTTTGTTTAGGTGTTTCTAGGTGTTTGCCCACAAGGTAATTGTGTATGTACAGTACAGCTCCATGGCTGCCTGTATAGCTGTATTCCCGAGGAAGAAGAGGCAGTCTAAGAATTGGCGTATTTCTTACAAATACAGATATTCTTTAAGGTTAGATTCCCACCTTAATGTGTTTTTTATCATACACTGGTGTGGTCTGACACAATAGAGAAGGTTACCCATCCTCCATTCCCTTGTCAACAATATGCCTATTTAATTAATATAAATTCCTTTCTGTATTTATTTTATCCCTTATTTTAGACCAAGTGACATCATTACTAGGTGTTTTATCTTCTTTGGGCATCCATGGATGCTTCCCCAAAACAGGAGGCTGTGCCAACACCCACCTCAACACTGCACTCATTGTAGTTGAGTTCTTTCATCCAAGGAGGTTCAGCATCTGGAACCTCCTTGGATGAAAGAACTCAACTGCAATGAATGAAAAGAGTAGGCCCAGGACAGGTAGGCCAAGATAAGAGCCTGATAATGCCAATTATCCATCAGTCTAGAAATGAGGATAAAGGACATGTGTACTTATGCTCTGTCTGACTTGTCACAGCTTCTAATGCACATTGTGGGAAGCTGACTGGGTGCTGTGAAATGAGTGAGCATTTTCATTACATCTGTGCAAGGATGTTAAGTCTGAAGTTCCCATTACTTTTATTTAGCAGTAAAAACCCAACCCAATTTTAGTGGTCCGCAGCTCTGGCCAGTGCGCCCCTGAGCGGGGTCAGGAGAACGACCTTGCTGGCAGGGCCCACCAGCTAGAGCCACGGACCACTCCCTCCGTACAAATCCCAGGCTCATGCCCACTATCTCATAGAAGGCTCAGATCTGGGAGAGTGGGTGGGTTCTGGCATTATGACGTCACTCTGGGGGAGGTTTCTCCCTCTTTGAGTGACACCCGGCTCCCCGCGCATGTGCCGTCCGGAGCTGGTAATTTTAGTGGTCTGCAAGACCGAAAAGGTTGGCAACCACTACTTTAACTGAAAAAGTGAGAATGTATATGATATAAAGGTTTTTCTAAGCAAACAGAGAATGTTAAATGAAACAAAAAAAAAAACATATTGGACCATGTGAAATCCAGATGTGTGTTGAATGGGTCATATCTCACATAAATAACAACAGATCCGACATAAACAAACTAATCGTTTGCTTTTTGCTGCAGAAACATGGGCATGAGATCAATTCATTTAATGAATAAGTAGGTCAATAAAGACAGAAACCTTTTTACAGTCATAATGCTTACCTGCATGGGAGTTTTATCATCCTGGCCCAACCTGGCCCAAAGATAAGTGCGGGGGGTTCCTTGAGCAATTTGTGCCTCTCAGGTCAGTATCATCTGTAAGGGTGACATTCTTCCCAATGGCTATTGATGTAAGAGGCATTCTTCCTACTGACCACCACACTAATGTACAATGGATTTGATAATTATAGCCCGGGTTCCCTGAAGACATAAAAGTCATTTCAAGGTGTTTCCATGTTAAAAAGGTGAAGAAACACTGTCATAAGAACAGTTACAATTCTTTAAGTCTTTCAAAATAAAAAATATAGTGGCACAATAAAAGTGTACCTAAACGCCAAATGAAAAAAAAATGTAATATAATGCAATATTTTAGATGGTGGGGGGACAAGGAAAAGGGGGAGCTAACCAGTCCATATTGCAGTTGTTGCATTGTTTCCAGACTTTTCTTCTATATTTCCACCCACCGTCACTTCTGGCTGCATGAGGAAGAACCGTAACGTAACTACATGCAACCGCACTACACAGCAGTTCTTAGAAGCTGCGTTTTACATTAGAACCTGCATAGTAGGTAAACAGGGGCCCTGATTTTTACAAGTCTGAGCGGTGTTTATTGTGTAAAGTTTTGTTGCTGCTCATGTCACCTCCGGGTACATTCTCCGCAGATCCTGTGCTGGGGGTCATAGACTATTGAGATATTTAAACCCTAAAAAAAATTTCTTATGTACACTTAAATTAGTAAATTAAACATGGATCCTGGAGAACATGTAACATTTCCAGTCATGATATTGTTTTTATCTCTCAGACATCTTGGGTCATTATACATTTGTGACACAAGATGGCGCTGTAGGAGCAGAGACGTCCCCTCATGACTCTCTATACATAACTTCGGAGCTGTGTGTATCGGGTCAGAGGATAGAAGGTAAAGCTTTGGGTTCTGCTCGGTTTATTTAGTCATTGAGCCTTTCCGAGACCCCATGATGACTTTTTTCTGTCCTGAATATAAGGCTCAGGTTATAGTTATGGTCTATACAGAGGTCAGGGCGGGAAATGTCACGTGATTTTGTAGGTTGTGTAACCTGACAGACTGCAGGAAGTGGTATTACCCCCTCTGGGGCAAATAAATAGCTGTTGTTTGAATATTTAATTACAGAGCTTTTCCTACATGTGTTTAAAAAAAAGACAGTTTTTGGTTAAAAGTAGAGGCCCCAAATTGACCCTATTGGAGAAGATGGACACCCAGGGTAACTGGGGGCAGTTATACTTTAAAACTAAACTTGGGGACCCTGGCCCTGCAAAATTAATATAGAAGTAAAGCCCCACAAAGGATCAGACAGGAAGTGCCTTCTGTAATCACATGACTTCCCTGCCCAATCACAGTGTTGTGCATGCGCAGCTTCAGCTTTGGCTGCCAATCCCGACTTCCATTGCCTGTGCCAGCAATGGAGGAATGCCGCCACAGCTTGGCCAATCAAGATGGACAAAAATTGTCGCCGGGCGGAAGAAGTAAGGACATTTACTTAGGTAAGTCCTGCAGCTTTAGTTGCACTTTATCCAGCACTGACAGCCCAGCTGCTAGTTTGCTCTTCTACCCCTTTTGTTTTCTATGGCAAAAATCCTGCAGTACATTTTTGTACAGGCAGCGCTGTTTTTAACCACAAATGAGTTGTTTAGAGCTCCACCTATTGGTAGGGGTGCTATTTCAGTCCACACCCACCAGTCTACTTTCCCTCCTGTATAATAAACTGCTGCTCCCCCGCACATGCATAGAAAGCTGCTTTTCTTCCTTCTCCATTTAGTTTTCTTGAATGGCTTGGCAACTTCTACAGTAGGAATTCAAGCACTGTCCTCTGGCATATACTCTTTCTTCTTGTACATTAAATACAGACCGGCATAGGAGAACAAGAACCGAGCGCTGGTTTCTCCTAAACCTGACCCGTTCTGCTTTCAGGTGGATTGCTACTTTGTAGGTCAGGGGTGTCCATCTCAGGGGCCCTATACAGGTCGGGATATTCATATGCAGTCATCTGCTGACTCTGAGGTCTATTTATTATTCACTCATCAATTCACCCACATTTAGGCTTTTTTATTTTGTTCAGATGAGTGTAGAAGGTTTAGCATTTACTTAAATGACTTCCGTGCTTATTAAAAATTGGCCACTAGGTTGCAGATTGGGCTTTGGTTTTTATGCATTGAGAGAGCACAAAAAATGGGTGGCCAAAGTATTTATAAAAAGACCATACCTTACCTAGATTAAAATAGTAAAAGGAAATGGAGTTGGATATCCCTGCTCTAGCTAGGTCTTATAGTCTATGCACTGGCTTTAAAGCAGCGGTCGCCAACCGGAGAAGATTTTGGGGGTCCACGGCTCTGGTCGGTGCACCCCCGAGCAGGGATAGGTAAAGGACCCCGCTGGGGGGACTCACTGGCCAGAGCTGCGGACTACGTCCCCGTGCAAATCTCTGGCTCAGGTTCACGACACAACCCGCCCACTCTCCCATCGCAGGCTCAGATCTGCGCTGGCAGAGTGTGGGGAGTTGTTGTGATGTCACTATGGGCGAGGTTTCTCCCCTTTAATTGACAACCGGCTCCCCGTGCATGCGCGATCAGGAGTCATTAATTTTAGTGGTCTGCGGGACCAAAAAGGTTGGCGACTGCTGCTTTAAAGAGATCCTGCGCGTGCAGCACAGCATAGGAAGTTAGGATACCCTGTGCATCCCAGCCTCCCTTAGGGCAACTGGGCCAGAATTAACTCCCTCACACCTTTATACTGTCCGGCATGCCTCATCATTGTCCCCTCATCTAAGCTGGGAGGAGAAAGTCTTCAATAACTGCAGGGTGAATTCTCCATAGTATTATCGAAAGCACAGAGCTTTACAGGTCTTAAAATGTATGTAAACCCAACAACACTCTTCTCATATTTGCTTACTTTTGGTTTGTTTAATATACCATCAAAAGTGTCTTGTAACTCCTTTTTTGTGTTTGGATACACTGAAACAACTTACAACAAATGTCTTCTTTGGTAGTTAATAGAACGGACAGAGTATATGGGTCAGTAAAGTCCCCTTTACCTTATTGAATTACAGAATGGCATCAAGAAAAGTTGGAATGTCTTTAGCGGCCTGTCTGCTGAACGTATCTGAGGCCAGGAATAAAGAAATCATTGAGAGAATTGCAAGGGCTGCTTTGTTTGACAGTCGTGGTGAGTATGCAATATTACATAAGAATTAATGGGAAGATGCTGATTCTAAAATCAATGAATAAACTGTTTTATAGATTATAACAAATAGCATAATGAATTTTTTTTTAGAAAAGAAAATAACTGTAAGCAGATTTTCAGCGATTTGACATGACCACTTTCATTATTTTCTGTAGCTCACAATTCTAAAATTCAGTCCAAAGTCACAGTCACTTTAGTGACCATGAACTTATGTTCAGTACAAATTAAGGATCCCTGCAGGAGGTGAGGAGGTGATTGGACACTAATCACATTGACAAAAAAAGAATGGAGGAAAGTTCCCTCGCTCAATCCTGGGCTGTCACTGCACCTCTTTGTGAACTTAGAATTGCTCCAAGTCTGTGGGCTAATTGTTCACCCGGAAAGCACTGCAGAGACTCTTTTAAGACATCCAGAATCCAGAGTCTCAATGTTTTATGAACTACCTTCTCTCTTGTGTTTGGTGTCATTTTCCTGTTGCAAAAAAAATTTTGGGCAGTTAGGTGCCCCACTTATGGTATTGTATGATGGATAGGTATTTGCTTGTATTTCTCAGCATTTAGGACACTATTAAAGTGGAACTAATCCCAGTGTGTACGCCCTTGCTCTTGTTCCTTGGGTGCCGCCATGTTCTTCTCTTCTTTTTTCTGTTCCTTCAAGAAGAAGGGGCATTGCCTGTCCCCTATCACAATAAATCCTTGCTTGATTCTGAACTTTTAATGTGGAACTTTAATTCTACTTTGACCGATTCCATTTGCAGAAATGTTCATGGAATTGGTCAGAAGTGCAGCCCCAAACTTGACTTGCAAGGAACCTTCACCATGCTTCACTATTGCCTGCAGGCTCATATTATTGTATTGCTCCCCAGCCTTTTGGTGAACAAACAGACAAATAGTTCACAGATTTGGATTTATCAGTCTACAGTACATGATGCCAATTTTCTGCCATTCTGCAGTTTTATTTGCTTTTGTGCATAGAGCCACTTGGCTTTTCATCTTAGTCAGATATATGGTTCAGTGCTCAACCCAGAAATTTTTTTAAGCCGGGTGGGAAGCAATTTTAGGTGGGTGGCAGCCCCTGTATTGTGGACAAACTCTTTGGTAACCACCCAAAAACAGCCGGGTGGGTGCTGAAAAGTGCCGGGTGGTGCGCCCAGCTAAAAGTGCCTGGGGAGAACCCTGTTGTTTTTGGCCACAATTCTTCCATGAAGAACTTCTCTGGACAGTAGATGGAAGTACCTGGGTCTCATGAGTTTCTGCCAGTTCTGAGCTGACGGCTTTTCCTAATGTTCACCGATTTCAACGGGTTCAATGATGTTTCTTTGATCTGCCGGTAAAATTTTCCTTGGCCAACCACTGCAGCTACCAGTTGCCCATTTCCTTATGCTTGTCCAAAAATCCTTTGCCTGGGAGAGACCGTGCTGATGTAATTTATGTATCTTGTGTCTTGTAGCTGTGCTCAGTCTTACCATGATGTGTGACCTGTGACATGAAACCGTCCTCCACAAGCTTGGTTCCGTCTTTGTGGCAGAGTTTGGCTGTTCCCCTCCCAGTTTTAAGCCTCCTACACAGCTATTTCTGTTTCACATAATGACTGTGTTACAACCTACATATGAAAATGATGATCTTTTTGGTATAATTGGTTATGGTACGCCTGACTATAATCCTACAGAATAATTAAAATAGAGCCAAGGGCCAGTGATAACCAGGCCACATCTCAATAGATTATTAGAACAGCAGAATTAAAGAAAACACTTTTCTGTGCTTTGTTCACTTTGATTTTATATATTTATTTTTAAATATTATTGAAATAAATGATTATGCGTTTTTTGCAACTTGCAATTCAATTAATTATTTATACTTCTTAAGGCCAATTTAAAGTCCCATTTGAAAAGGTTCAATTCTGCTTTTTCTTTAGTTCTCTTGTATTAGTAGTCATACAATGTCCTCAACTTTATGCATTGGAATTGATTTGACTTACATTTTTCTTTTGCATTTTGTAAAATGATCAGAATAGGCAATATACATTTATATCTTTGAAAACATTCTTACTTTACAGCATTTTTTTCACATCTGCTTAAGACTTTTGCACTGTATTGTGGAAGACCCAAAGTTCTTCATCGTCATAAAGGCTCCAATTCTATGAAATGTCACTTAGAATTTCAAGCAGCCAGTGTCTTTGCAGTCAGGCTTTTAAGAATCATAGTTTCCGTTATCATGGTTAGTGATGAAATATTACATAATTAAGTCCATGTGGTTTGTATCTCAGAATTGGTGAATGAACACAAAGCCACCCATTTCCTCTAAATCTTGACCAACATTAGGCTACAAAAAATGAAAGGTTTTTTCATTTATAAGAACATATTTGTTTCCTGTTTTCCTTCCAACTGAACTAGGAATAATGCCTTACTTCCTCACAAAGCTCTCTCTAAAAGCTATTGTGGTGAACTTTTGTATTGCCCATAAGTTTTTATGGGAGCCAGATTGACAGAATCATTGCCTCATCACTCACAAATTAGATCCTCTCATTTAGGACATAAAGAAACATCATAAAGAATATTTGCTGCAAAATGCCTCAGGCTCTTAATTTTTAGTTTTTACCAATTTTTTTTTAATGGTGTAAATTCCCAGTCAATAGAAACAGACTGCTTATTTGCGGAGATGGGGGCTACAAACAATCTAACATGCTAATATGAGTTGAGCATCTTTGGGGTGTAAAACAATCCTAAAAAAAAATTTATTTCCTATAGCTTGCTACAATGCCCCACATGATAAAGAGCTGCTTGATGCTAATTTATATATTTATAGTATTTAATACTAACATCGCTTAATATTTGATGATAATACTGTATTACTAGTGCTGGTAAATGTTAGTGTTACTGTTTAGAGAAAGTCTTTGAGGGGGCATTGCAGTGAGACAAAGCTGCCCACTCATCTTCTTTGTGTTTTTTGGCAGAAAGGTAAAAGCCATTAAGATATTGTAGCAGAAGTTCACATTAAAGGAGGAGAGTTGAAAAGGACAAACATCTATCTGTAAAACATTTTCTGGTGGCAATTATGTACTGCCATTAAAACACATGGACCTGGGAGATTCCCATGAGGAAATGTTTGAGGGAATGTCAAATTCCCTGGTTTATAAATAGAGTCCATTGTGTTCCTTCCCTTGTTTTCTTTTGTTTTTACTTATTGATCTTGACAATTTTCTAATGAATGCATGTTTCCAATGAGGAGCTGACCACGCTGCAAAACTTTCTTTGAAATTTCAGCAGTGTTGTCAGGCTTTTTGTTCTGTATTCCTCCTTAAAAACTTACAATATGACTCCTTCTTTAACATAGAAAAGTCATCATCGTATTCTTCACTTCCTTGCTCTAAATTAGAGCACCTTATATTCTAGTGGTCACCTACTACCCAACAGAGAGGAGTACAGAAGGAGATCTCTGAGGTCATGAGACCACTATGAATAATAAAATAGGTACATGTGTGTATATATAGTATATTTTTATAGTAAAGCATATAAACCTGAGCGAGTTAATTGTAAAGGGTTGTCATCTACTTTAGTCTATTTGTACCTTTACTCTTTTTAAAATAGAGTGACTCAACAAACCCCGGGGAGGGGTTGCAAGATGCTTGCCGAACTGCAAGTTTTGCAAGAGATTGTGGTTCTTCCATTCCAAGCTTTTATGGCAAAGGTGCCATAAATTTGTTTTTGATGTATCTTACGTGTTCTTCTATATATTCATAAGGAAGTAATAAATACAGATTCTTCCTGCCTAAAATGAACATATTGTACCATATTAGTTTGTTGGCAGGATAAGTTGGTAACAGCAACAGCTATCAACTTCCTAACTCAAAACTGTAGCCTTGGACATCAACAAAGATGTCAGATATTGCAGACTATAGGAAATGATGGCCAGAGACTATGGACATACTACACTTAGAGATTGGAGACATGCTGTATGAATATTTGGAGATTGGGGACATCCTGCATGAGACTAGTAGAGTCCACTGCTCATTTATCTTTACAAATTGATGCTCCTGCTGCAGACTGCTGGGATCCAAGGGTTGAACAATAAGTACCTAGGGAATTCATATTTATTGCTTTTTCAAAAAACTGTAAACCACAATCATTCTGTAATGTATAAACCGGAAGCAAACTTTGTATTTGAAGCTATCAAGAGAAATAGTTTGAAATACATTTAAAGAGACAATAAATGATCATTTAATCTACATTGAAGTTACCATTAATATAGGTTTTCCCAACTAACCAAGTACCCATACTGCTGATTCCCCTTCAGTGACTGGCAGTGGCCCATGTTTTTGCCTCTGAACAACCCACCATAGTATTCATTACACTTTTCAGTTTACTTAACACAACTTCACTGCCTGGCAAATCAGTGGAGGCCAATCTTTTATTTCCTTGGCTCCTTAGTTGTTTTATAGGATTAGGTTATCAGCCTAGTGATTAAGCGATTGCACCCTGCAATCTGCCAGCCGTGTGCTGCTGGGATACCCCGAGCCTTAGAGGAACACTTCTTAGTCTTATTAGTGGCTGCAGTTCAAGTGAAATTACAGCTATTATACTCCATTACGCAGACAAAACAATTTACTTCTGCAGAGGATCACGCTGACAGCAAATTTCGCCTGCATTTGTTAGTGTTCTTGTTCTTTTTCTTGGATGGAGCTTTTACAAATTGTCAGAAAATGTTTTTCCCTGAATTGCCTTGAGAAAATAGTGCTCTGATGGCGTGTTATATGCCGGACATTACATATACTTTTTCATTTATTAGAATGAGACATTATTTTACAGTTTAATCATTGATGGAACAACTGGAGTGATATGAAGAAACATTCTACAATTTCTACTAGAAGCTCATTACAATGTATGTTGTCATACATATCTTTCATGCAGAATTTAGCTATAGAATCTTCTCACTAAAAATGGCATATTGTGATGGCTGCATTTTTTTTCTGTAAACGTAAACTTACCTGATTTCCTCTCAGGAATACCATGTTCTTATATCTTCCTTGAAATTATGATAATTAATATTAAATAATAATAAAAAACATTAATAATGTATAACTGTCTTCCGTGAACTTCAGAATACAGAATGAGGAGAAGGGAAAGTATTTGTAGTCAAAATCAGAAGAGCGTCCTAGGATGACAACGCTCCTACAAAGCTACAGTATGGTGAGGGTAATTTACCAAAGGGATTTAGGCTGGTCACATACCAAAAGTTTTTATTACCTTACAAGGAATAATTCACTTGGCTGTGGTGATAGTTTACTTTGCAAAGAACATCCAATCACACACACAAGAAATCTACAAAGAAATGTTTTTTTCTTGAAAATGATTGGATGGTTGAAGTCAGCAAAGCTTCATCTCATAATTTCCCACATGATAATTTTCCCACATCCCTTCTGCGCATGTCTGAGATTTGGCATGTGTCATCGCCTTTGAGTTTTAATGACATGAGGAAGAACCCAGAAGAAAGAAGATGGCGGCACTGAATGGAATGGTGATTCCTTGGGTAATGACCAAGAAGCTGCATGAAGGTGAAGAAAGCATAGGTCTACAGAATGCATGAAGCAAAAGCAGGAAGATCTTTGCACTGCACTGCAAAATCTTGTGAGACCAGCAAAGAGGCAGCAGTGCATTAGATCAGCGGTCGCCAACCAGTGGTCCGTGAGAAAATTTTGGTGGTCCGTGGCTCTGTCCCCCGTATGGACACAACCAGTCCACTCTCCAATGGCAGGCACAGACCTGCTTGCTAAACATCCTGGAGGAACAGAAGCGCAAGGCTGTGGACACAACTTTTGTTGCATCCACAGCCCTGCGCTTCTGTCCCCCCTGGAATTTAGCAACCAGGTCTGTGCCTGCGATGGAGAGTAGGCAGGTTCTGGCATCATGACGTCACTCTGGGGGAAGTTTCTTCCCTTTTGAGTGAAGCACGGTTCCCCACGCATGCGCGGTCCGAGTTTCGTGATTTTAGTGGTCTGTGATGTCAGAAAGGTTGGTGACCACTGCATTAGGTGATCTCACACTGAAGATATATAGCTAAATGGCTATAAAATAAAGTATCCAGGTAAATCCAAGTGTCAGGGAGTGCACTGCTTTTATTTAGGAGGATTTTAAAGCAAAAGGTACATCTTCTGGTTACTAAGTACAATTAACATTTCTAGATCACTATATAATCTTTATTTTAAAATTAAACTCCACTTTAAATGTGTATTGGCCCTGCTGTCTCTGCTTCTATAGAACACAACTCATTTCCAGCTAGCTAAGTGTACTTAACTCTTTAATTGTGGAGGAAGATATTAAGTAGCCTACACACATTATAGAAAGTTTGCTTGATCTGGCCATAATTCTGTCAAGTCTGTAAGCGTTACCAGACCACAGCAAACATCCCTATGTTTTCCTAGAAGAAAGTTGGTTAGGTTGGATTTTTCCTGGCCAATCACTAATGTTTTTGCCGGCAGTGGGAATCTATGTAAACGCTCAAGGCAATTGTACATGTTTGTAATACAGTTTTTAGTCAGAAAGATCCTTAGGCAGCCAGATCTTACTTGCACTATGAAGATTTGTGGTTAGGTTTACTGGAACACTCCACGATGAATGCTGGGGAACAAACCTACTTGGGTAAAGAATAATTATAGTCACGCTCAGAAGTTGTTATCAAGGGAATCCATTGTTAGCCATCAGCAACTGCCCAACTGTCCAAACAAAAACTGTTCCATATTCAGAACTTTGTAGTTAACCCTACGAATCCTTTGTGAGTACAATATCTAAATGAAAGCAACTGGCAGTAAGTGATGCTACTTCTATTCTTGTTTTACACAGATAATTACACATATTCAAACACTGGACCTGATTTATTAAATCTTTCCAAGGCCGGAGAAGATACACTTTCATCAGTGAAGCTGGGTGATCCAGCAAACCTGGAATGGATTTCCTAAAAGTAATTTGCTATTTGTTAGATACATTTCAGTATTGCTGGATCACCCAACTTCACTGATGAAAATGCTTCCTCTCCAGCCTTGGAGAGCCTAAATAAATCTTGCCCATAGTGAGAAAGGTAAATAGACATATTTATACATTTTATCATTTACATGTTATTTAAATGATGTTAAACTGTGTTACTGGAGATGTTTGCTTGGACATATAGGTTATAAACTATTAATACCCATATAATGTATGTGGAATAATATTTTATAAGCGAAATGCTTTAAAAAGCTGTATAAGCCTGTTTTTTTTTTTTAATTCTATTAAATGTAATTTTGTAATGTCCGACAATACATATGACTCTTCATAGCCAACGAGAAGGCTGGCAAAATGGTGCATGCATGAGTTTTTTGTGTTTTTGGTTATGTCAGCTGTCATATTTGCACATGAATTGGTTGCCAGGGAAGCCCAGCAATCCTGGCTTTCTTTATGCATGCCAGAAAGGAATGAATCCCCCCGGACCCGCCTGGGAGTTACGTCATACTATTCAATGAAATTGGAATAGATGAGTATTGCAGGTTTAGTTCTACTTTAAGCCACTGCCACAGGTATCCTCCTCTTGAAAATGGTAGCTGTCTATACTTTATCTGATTTCACTACCTCTAAGCCACAGACCTGGACAAACATGCAGCAAATGACATTGGAGAAAGGTCCATATCTATTGAAGAGTTCCATATCTATACACTTGCTGCAGATCCGTGATTCAGAAAACTGATGCCAGGACACTGTGCCATGACAGCCAGGCAGAAAGAAAGGTCATTAATGGAAATCTTTAGGTTTGTTTCTGGACAGGTTTTACACTCTTTGCATTCTACATTAGTCAGGAGTTTACAGTTGTAAATTAAATATGTTTTTGGCCTTTCTAGCATTGGAGAAATTGCTGATTTGTTGTCACTTCCTTTGATTGCCTTTCTTTATGTTAATAGTTCAGCTGAATTCATACAGCAATGCTGGAATTTGCAGTGTTCTGTTCATTTGATCTACACACTAACTAAATACTTTACATTCATTCAGTGACTAAAGACAGCACACAAAATTAAGGTTCATTATTTGTAATTGTTATAAGAAGAAATGTAATTTACTTTCTTTTGGCAGGTCAGAAACATCCAGATACATCTGTTTTAAATGTGTTCTCCAATTATGATTACAACAGGTCAGTGATCACAATTGCTTCAACCAGAGAACAAATAGGTGAGTGTGATCAATTTTAATGTATTATATAATAAATCAACAAAAACAAATATTAACAACAGCATTATCTCATCTAACCTTTTCACCACATGGTATCTTTGGCTGTAATTTGAAATGAGAATTCATGAAGCCAGTCAGATGCTGACAATTTCAAGAAAGAGAGTGTTCAGCTAAAGTTTGCTAAATAAGGTACCTAGAAAAACTTCATGATGTTGAATACATCTTTACAGGAAGTGACAAAGGAATGATATAAAATATAACTATAAATTGCACCTGCCTAATTGTCTAACAATGTGTCACTTTGGTCAGCTTTTCCTATGATACATACTTATTCTCAGTGAAAATTTGAGATTTAGGCTCTGATGTATTTAAGTTCTCCAAGGCTGGAGAGAATACACTTTCATCAGTGAAGCTGGGTGATCCAGCAAACCTGGAATAGATCTTGTCTAGGATTGAAAACATTTGCTAACAAATAGCTTGATTTTAGGAAATCCATTCCAGGTTTGCTCAATTACTCAGCTTCACCGTTGAAAGTGTATTCTCTCCAGTCTTGGAGAACTTTAATAAATAAGGGCCATACTGTCAAATGAAGAGACTGGATGTGGATAGAGGAATTGAAAAAAAAGGGAAAAGCTGGGTTTTTTCAGCAGCAAACATTAAATTGTATTCTTCAATCAATTCATAACAAGGTGCAAATTGCAATACGAAATAGTGAATTACATATCAAAAAGAAAGCAGCTTCAAAAGAAAATCTTGGGAGTTGATGCCTGTCAGCTATACAACAGCTGCCTATATGGTTAATATTTGCAGAACAGTACATCTCAAGCCAACGCGTTTCGCCGATAGGCTTCTTCAGGGGATGCATTGAGATTGCAAGAGAATGTGAGGTTACAGACA
Source organism: Pyxicephalus adspersus (assembly GCF_032062135.1). Lineage (NCBI taxonomy): Eukaryota > Metazoa > Chordata > Amphibia > Anura > Pyxicephalidae > Pyxicephalus > Pyxicephalus adspersus. The sequence goes on from NC_092864.1 coordinate 58,493,795, forward strand.
TAATTTACAGAGGAAAGGTGAGATATGTATTGAAGTTCAAAAAATTCAAAATGTTCATATGAAGAGTGTACTCCAAATATTGAGCAAGATGAAAGCAGTGATTCTGCAGTGTGTTTATCTGTCACGCTGACAAGTGTGTCTACTGGTAGAGCAGAACCATTGACGTATTGTTCTGCAATTATTACCCGTATAGGCAGGTATTGTATAGTTGACAGGCATCAACCCCCAAGATCTTGTTATAGGGGCTGCCTTCCTTTTGATGCATAATTCACTATTTTGTATTGTAATTGCACCTTGATGAATACAATTCAGCGTTTCCTGCTTACAAACAGATTAGATATTGTTTGATACTGTGTATTATAAAAAACTATCATATTTTCACATTTTATATCTCATTACTACTGTTCTGCTGTCTTTATTTAGCTTCTTCCTGTCTATTTGCATGTACTTCAGCTGAATTCCAGCTTCTGTCGGTCCCTTGTAGTCTCCACCAGGGTCACTTGCAAAAGGGTGAAATTGCAGGAGCACAACTGCGAGACAGGTGTTACCCTATAATTGAAAGTGCCTAAAAAAATACCCTCATGACAAGATTACCCGGTATTTAAATGGCCATCTTCTTGCTTTCTCTTTTCATTGTTTTGATCTTAAGCCAGCTTGATTGGCCTGTGGTATGATGTAACTCCTGTGCTGACAGATGACCGATTTTGAAGTGGAACTTATTACTGCTTTAAGACATAAACATACTAATTACCAGTTTGTAAGGTTCAATCCAAGATGGCTTTCGGGCAAGATGGAGTTTTGGCTGCATATACTGTATGTATGTTGCAGCACATTAACATTGGGTCATTGTAGAGATATGTTATGTGATCCAGTATGCATGACTACTTTTAGTTTATAGGGATCTCACTCAATTTCACATGAGAAATATGATTGAAAAATAGCCAAATTTGAATGTGGTTGTAGAGTGGAACATTTTGAAGTATATCCTAAAAACATAAACTTTTTATAGCAAAATATAGGTGTGGCCATAAAAAATTCTGCTATGTGTTGAACATCCAACATGTCTCCAGTTATACCCATCCCCTTTTGTTTAATTCTATTATTTTGTTTGGGAAAATGACTTGGCATGTGTGCTGCTGCACGTCCCCAATCCCTGGGGCCATTGTGCATTGAGTTGTGCTGAGCAAGAAGTCACAGGATGTAATGAATAGGCCATAAAGTGCTGTATGACATACCATGATTTAATAAATATTCTTGCTGTTGTTTCAAGATCCGGGAACATCATTTGTGAACATTATTTTAGCTGAGTAAGTGAAAAACAGATCCCAAGGGAATTAAGAAAAAGCTGTTAATTAAATTACTTCATTTGCTGGGGAAATGAAAAGCCCATAAAATGTTAAATGCTTTACTTGGACACACAAATTTGTACATGTATTTTCTTAGCATTTTGGTGCAAACTGGAATTGTATTCTTGATATTTATTTATTAAATAGGTATATATACAGTTTGTATTGCAATGACAACTGTATGACAAATACTAAGACGATAAATGATGATAAAAGATAAAATAAAACACTGCAAACCTGTCAATCTGCAGTTGAAGAGTTTAGACTTGGTCAGGGTTAGCCTACTGGCATCTAGCCCTTCCTTGCTTCCCCTCCTGTCTTTTTCTATTACTTGTACAAAAACACAGGTGTACAGAGTACTAACAAACAACTACAGATGTTTAATTATTATTGGAGAAACTTTCTGAACAGTCAAAGCCTCCACATTAATTCCCAGTAAACCTCACACAAAAAGCATAGTAGTTCAATGGCAATTCACAGCAGATCCGAAGGTCTGGTAATTGTCAGATCAGTGAATTTATTCACTCTGTTTACCATAATTTGCCCACGTATGCCTCTGATACAAGATCTGGTAAATGATGGTGTGGGGTGAAATGTTACAATCCCTCCAGCCATCTTGGAATGGAGTTTTGGAATAGGCTTGCAGCTTGGTATTGTGTTATACAACTCTAGCTTGAAGTTGAAAAAGTTTATTAGTTTACTTTCTAGGTTTCCATGTTGGAGTGTTTATGTGTTAGTTGAAGAATACTAGTTGACTTGGATGTTTAGAAACCTGATTATTTATAAATAATAAATGCAAGGGAGTAACTGCACTGTGTTTAGTGAGTCACCTTTTAGCTTTTATCTTTTGGTGATGTAGTTGTGAGATCTCCGCAGATTATGGCTCTGCTTTCACCTCTCCCTTGGAGGTTTGGTTGTTCCTACTCCTCTTGTTGCATTCTCCTTTTCCAGTGTATAGAGTCCTCTTGTAATGGTCACATCAGGGCATTTGGTGCCGAGATCTCACAACCACAATCCCTGGAAAATATAGGAAAGCATTATGTGGTGCACCTCCAAAGCAATCTAGTATTCAGTTGTAGGTGAGATTATGTTTAAACAGGCAAGGCTGTGCCATACATTTATCACAAGTGCTACAAACACAAATAGTGTGGCTGATCATTCTCTGTGATAGAGAAGAAAGGCTCCTGTAAGTGTCAGTGCAGATCTCAATGTCTGGAATTTACAGGAGGGCATCTATGCACTGATAGAGCTGCTACCTCCAGCAAGAGCTTTAAAATATATATCGGGTTTATGCAAAGATCCCCCCTCAGCTTTCCTCCTTCACCCCCACAACACAATCAGCTGTGACTTGGATTTTACTTTCCTAAAATAAACTGTCACACAATATACAATATTATTACATACATAATAAATCATTGCAAGGTTTCTAGCAGCAATGTCCTGATATTATTTTATTTTATAACACACATGGAATGTTCCTATGAAGTATACACTGTTAATGGAGGATTAGAATAGTCACATACAGACAAAAAGCAGTGCTAGAGAAATAGAACTGCATAATTATTCCATGAGGAAGTGTGAAAAAATATAGCACAGACGATGGTGGAAAACAGGCTACTGGCCAGCACAAATTGCAGTGAATGTCACTAAATGTTTGCCTTTCAAATTCTTATAATGATTTCTGGGAACAATATTTTTATCTGTGTTTGAGTAAGAAAAAGTAGACAGACTAATAAACCAGTATAAGGCAAATATACATTATATAGCACAGCATAACAAATAGAAATCTATAGGACATATACAGTACATTTTTGAGGTCTTTTAACAATTGCTGTTCTCATCAATAAGTTCGTAGTAGTTGGGGACTTGAGGTTCAATACAATGTAGCTAAGCTTAAAATCTAAGGAGGCTGAGAAAGAAGAAGAAAATGAATTGAAAGTCACATAAAGGAGAGACGAGGTGATCAAGTTGTGAGGAAATTATTAGGCTTGCATATGGGAAGGAAAATCTGGGGGAGGTGGATTAGAAAGGTTGTACTTAGGCTGGGGTTGAAGGAAATGTTTTTAGTAGCTAAACTTCAAGCAGATTAATAAGGGATTACTAAATCCAAGGGTCCCACAATTTAATGGAATTTAATATTTGGAGTTAGCTTTGCTGTAAGAAATAAATAGGTGGCTAGCTTTTGTTGGCTTGAAGTCAAAGCTTCTATAGGGTAGTGGAAAAGGTCTAACCATGGTTTTAGAGAAACTAAAATGTGAAAATGCCTGTGAATAAAACCAAAGATTCTGGAGCAGTAGGGGACCAGTTTTAGATATATCTACCATATATAGAGCATGTCATTATTTTGTGAACACAACCTTCCATTTTGATTCAAAAAAATTCTTGTTACGTTACCATTTTTTTTAGCAATCAAAGGTTATTCAAAGTACAGGTAGTCCCCGGGTTACATACGAGATAGGGACTGTGGGTTTGTTCTTAAGTTGAATTTGCATGCAAGTGGGAACAGGTACAATATTTTAATAAATGCAATTAGGACAGATGTTTGTCTCAACATATTATTAGGCAGCATGGTGTCAGTTACAGTATAAAATGCCCACAGTAAGTTAATCACAAACAAAGCAAAAAAAAAAAAAAAACAAATGTGTATAATAAACAAGAAAGAGAGGGTTTTTGCAATATTACTTATATTCGGCAAAAAAAATCAAACATGAACATTAATATTCTGCTATATAGGCAGAAAAATTATGATTGGACTTGCCAGTCTCTGGTCCAATTAATAGTCAATTATCACATAGTAACTAGACATTTAGCACCTACTGTACAGGTATTTGTAAAAATCCAAAATCATAGGGGAATGGCTGTATGCCGACACAAACGAGCGATTGGACGATCGATAAGTGCCCGCAGCTTTTTACACGACGCTTTTCGCCCTCATTAGGCTTCCTCAGGGGTAGCTGTAAACTTTTATAAACATGCCGTATAGGTGTAAGACATAAGGGATAATCAGTCAAATATAACAGTATGTTGTTTTACATACATTATTCAAAAAACATTTTTGATTATCATACACAGCATAACAAAATAGTGGATCTTAACTGAACAAACATAACAAAATGATAGATCTTAATTGAACAAACATGATAACACTCATTTCATTTAAACATGCTAGTCCATATCAATAATATGTATGAGATATATTATTTAAGACTTGATCTGTAGTATCGATTAATAGGGTTGTGAGGGGTAATGACTTACATTGTCCTTGATGAGGGGTAATGTAGAGTAGGTCAATGGTATTGAAGGTACAGTGTCTTAATAGCTTTGTGTAAATATATGCTGTAAGCATGATGAAATAATAATCACTGATTAATAAGTATAAAATGCAATGCATTATTATTAGGCAGCATGGTGTCTGTATAAAATCCTCAATGTATGTTAATCACAAACAAAGCAAAAAAAAAAACTTTATGGCGCCTAGACATTCATTAACTTCTGGAGCAAGCTGTGCTTCGATATGCAAAAAGAAACAACTACAGAGTTTGCCTTGGTTATTAAAGAGTTACAAGATGCCACAGATCCGCTCAGCTCTTAAGATCCCCCCCAAATGTGTTTAGCCAAAGGCTCCAAGTCATGCAAACTGCCCCATCAAGCCTCTGTTCTGCACATGAGCGAGCAGGAAAGCCTTGTTCATATCTAGGAGTCGTCCGTATGTAGGATGTCCTTAACCCGTGGGCTAGCTGCAAAAGAATATTTGTAAATCAGACATTTTGATGAGGCATTTCTTTTAATATAGTATTTTTTCTTAAACTGCACATGTAATAATTACATTTGTATATATAGGTAAATCTGTGCTGTCTGCCTGTGTGGAAGGCTTTGCATCTATCAATTTATCTGTACATGATGGAATACATCCCTGTCTTGGTGCTATTGACCTGATACCCATCTATCCTTTATCTAGTATAACACTGGAACAGTGTGGGGATATTGCAATAGGTAAGTTCTGCAATATGACACAGTAATATAGATCAGTTTATTTATGGTGGGGTCCTGGAAAGTTATCCAGCTGATCTAATCAGAAAATTAACTGTGAAACTGTTACTGTGACTTTAGGCACTTCCTCCTGAGTAATATTTTCTGATTTATTATTATTAGGTACCTTTTGATATGCCACTATTTTAATCCTAGGTTTGCTGGCCTGTACAATAAAAGCATGGTGTATAATTTCATAAAACCCCTGTATTCTTTTTTATAATGTATTATTTCATACAGAAATGACTGTATAAGGCATTAGACCACAAGATGTCACTATTGTACTTGTGCTTGCAGCTTATTTGTGAGTTAGTGATCATGAAAAGGCTTCATAGCAGCAATTACATAGAGGATTAACTTAGACATAACACAAGACTGCATACATTAATCAGCAATGGTAGTTACCACTTACTAACTCAAACGCTTAGTGCAGATTAGTGGCATAGAGCCAAAGCTGCTCCAAACTGCATAGACTGTTTTATGGAAACTAACATTTTTGGTTTGCTTGCTACTAATCACTAGTAAAGTCACTAACGGTGCTGTATTATACATATGAAGTTCTTATTTTAGTATAAATGCGGTTAAGTAGGGAAGGTTTTCTTTTGTCAATGTCTGCCTTTGTCTGTGTACCATGGGGGCAATTTCCCTTCACTGTCCCAAGGATGGAAAAGGAAGTAGCAGGAAGTAATGTAAATTTCCTTCATAGACAGTAGACCCTGAACAAGTGACCCGTTTTAAAGATTTCCCTTTACCCTTTGTTTTAGGGACAACTCTAAAATTGCGAATGTTTCCTAAAGTTCTGTTGATGATAATGGTCACCAATACTAATAGTTTGGTGAACTTTCCAACGAGAAAAGGAATAAAAACTTAATAGAAGTTCACATTTTATCAAAAGTTTTGTCTAGCAATACAGTTTACTATTACATGTATACTACTATGTGACATTATTAATCTAAATAAGTTATATTTTTGTGATAACTATCTATAGTTGAAGTGTGTCAAATATTACGCATCTGCAGTTTTACTATGGCAGACATCAGGAGCACTTGATGCCCAAAGCAACTACATAGTTTTGCACTACATTGTGCACCTCACCTATGGAAGGTAACTAGGGCTTTTGCGCATTCAGATACTCTGTACATAAAGCCCGTAAGTGTTTAAATTGTCTTATGTTTTATGCCATCCTTAACTCCTTTTCATTTTACAAAAAAACATATTTAGGTATTGCAGAAGAGCTGGTCACACTTGTGCCAGGCTGCAGTGTATTTCTCTTTGGCTATGCAGACAAGTCAGATATGAAGAGCTTGGCAGATAAGAGGAGAGCTCTTGGGTGGTTTAAGAAGAAATCAGAAATTCATGTGGACTCCATGAAAGCTGATATTGGACCAAAACCATCACAAAGCCATGGAATAACAGGTTAGTTCAGCATTTCTGGATAATTACATTTTGTTCTTGGGTACTTGTGGTAATGTTTAATGGGACTTAAAAAAAATGGCTTGATGGATACTGCTATTGTAACAGTATTTGTAAAAGTACTATAAAGCTGACTTCATTGATGTATATTATCTGCTACTTAGCACATGATCTTTTTTAATGGTCTATCAGATACATTTCTATAAATGCAGATGAAAGTGTGGGCAATTTCAGTACAGAAGGGGTGGGGGGTATACAACTTTTCAAGTCTGACGGCACCCTGGAGTTCAGATTTAACCCACAAGATGGATATATAACAAAATAGATTCACGCTTCTGCCTTGCAACATTTCACCAGTAGGTCTGGGTAAAAAAAAAAAAAAAAAGATAAAAGTAACCAAAAATAAGCCATCATAACCATATTGTGCTGATTGGTTATCATAGTATACATGGACACTTTTTTTTGAAGTGTTTGGCAGCAAAGCCTTTATATAGGAGACTTTTTTATACTGTTGGTTAGAAATCTGTATTGCTGCACAAAGCTGCTCTTTGAATGAGAGCTAAAGTCTTCATCACAGGTTTTGTTTGCACGTACAAATAGTAAAATTGGCTTTCACTTACCCCATTCCTGTGGTAAAAGAAACACTAATGAGCTACAGTGATTTGTAGAATGAAGTGAGCATTTGTTTTTCCTGTCAAAGTGATTGATATGCATAATGTAGCAATGGATTTCTAAGCCCTGGTCCTTATAAACTGAGCAGTGCATGTCTTCCAGATTTCCTTGTGGAAGCACAGGTAGGCAAATTCATTTTCTGGCCCAGAATCACCAAGGTACAGTAACACTTACAGCATCTCAAGGTGGCCTCTCAAGCAAATTTCACTCATGACTTCATAGACCTTCATAATCTGTTCGTAAGACAAATGGAGGGTTATGTCAGTCAATCATTCCATGTTTGTACACAGTAAGCATGCTCAGTGTTCAAGAAATCACCACAAACCACCATCAGAGCTTTCTGGTGTCATCAGTAGGGAAAAGAAGAGCTTCCCCTCTTGACTTTTTACTCAAAATGTCCTTAAAAAAAAAAGACCCAACTTTCTGTTGAAATCCAGGCAAATATAAAATACACACCATTATGCAAGTATTAACTGATACATATTATTACATTTCACATTATAATATTTACATTTCATTTCAAGCAGTGTTAGGCTACATACACACGTACAATAATTGTCGTTTACAATCTTTTCCAACGACAAAAGACTGAACGAGCGCTGTACTAGGGAGAGGGGAGAACGATGAACCGGCACCCTGCTGCTCTCTCTTCCCTTCACTTTCATTATGACCGCTCAGCATTTGTGGATCCACGAACGACGAGCGCTGTACACATACCAGATTCTTGTCTGATGTGTGTACGTAGCCTGAATCAGACTGGGTATCAGCCTCCTGCAGCTCCTCAACAGCAAAGCTTCAACTAGAAGAATGAAATCAGCAAAACCATCAGTTTCAGTGCATACATCAAGATGATAGAAATAGGAGAGAAATGAAGTTATCCTTTTTCTGTGTAGTCACAGAGTACAGGTACATGTAAGTGTTACTCAACAGCAGCAAAGATAAATCAGACCTTCTTCCCTGCATGGTTGGACAGAAATACAAGTCTTTTGGCAGGTGAAAGCACTGCATTATATATTATATATTTATTATGTGTGTATTTAGCTTTTGGCCTGATATTTACATGGTAATCATTTAAGGAACAAATAATGCATTTGAAGCATCAAATCTAGCTAAAATTATCTGTGTGCGTTTTATTTTTAAGCTGAAACAACCATATAAAAATCTGTCTAGGCCTCCAATGATTTTGGGTGGCAGCATTGACATTACTTCAACTTTTCAAATCAAAGATTTCCATTAGTCCGAGGTATTATACAACAAATATGTGCAGCAGACAGGTTTACCTCCTTTAGTACAACATTTCAATATTTCAATTATACGTGGAAGGAACTAATATTTGAGGCAGACTTTGAAAAGAAAATGCTTATGTGGAATCAACATTGGTTTCACTTATTAAATTGGTTAAGGTTGTTTGCTTAGTTTAGTGAAAGTGTGCATAAAATGTTAAAAAAAAGCAAAGCTTCACATCATTTACTAAACTAAGTTTTCTTCTAAGGTGATAATTAACTTTGATAAATAAAAAGTCTAAATTCTTTAAGTAAATTACCCCATCATGCTGAGTTATTTGTTACAGGATTTTGGTATAGGATTCAGAATTTTTTGTCATACTTGTCATACCTCTTAAGTGGACTGTTTGCCTCGTGATCATGACTATGATATAAATTTGGTAGCATACAAGGGCCAAACTCAGGAAGATGATTCAGGTACTGAAAAGGTTTAGGAAAGTTTCTGTTCTAACTGGAATTATGAGAGGAAAGAGAGATGTCTACTACCAGGTCATAGGGTACACGCTCATAGGTATTCCAGATTTGACTTTTATAGGCTAAATAGTAAACCAAAATATTGGTTTGATGGAACGGTCAATTGGTTTTTTCAATGATTGAAAAAAACAATAATTTTGGTACTTAGAACTAGTGACCTTCTACAATGAATAGTCCTTGATATGTCCTAATGATTTCCCTTATTCTTACTCAAAAATAGCTGCTCCCCCTCCCAACTATAAATAAACTCATATCCTTCCTGTGTGGTGGTACAGAAGACGAGGACACATGTGGAGCCAATCTCATCATCTTTCATGAATAAAATACTTGCTTATTCTTTTAATTATTCACCCCTGATGTACAATTGATTTTGATAGTGGTAGAGTGTGTTATGAGGGGACAATAAAAACAGCTTATTTGTATGTCTCTGGGCCCTTCTCCCAGCCTTCTGTTTCTGGTTGTGTTCTTCATTTTTGTTTTGTCTTCCTCTGATTCTGTGTATATGACTTCAATAATAATCTGTACCACAAACATCCTTAACATAGATGTTAATAGCATAACGAACCATACCGGGGCTATTTTGGTATGAGGATTTGTAAACAAAAATGCTTAAAGCATTCAGAACGAATTATTATTTGTCTAGGTTATTAACCTATTCTTTGCCAAGAAACCACATCATAACAAAAAACATTAAACCAGTTTAGAACTTTTTATTAATTTTTAAAAAAAAGAAAATTAAAAGCGTTTTTCCCCAATATAGTTACTCAGGGTCATGGCTAAATAGTCCAAACATCAGTTGTCTTCCACAATGCATTGGAATTAGAGATGGTTTGTTTGTCAGACATAAAAAAAGGATTTTGTGTGTTGTTTCTCAGGTTGACAGCCACAGAACTGTGCAGTATGTGGTAGGTCTATTGACCAGTCAGATAGTTGCAGCGCCATGTTTGTAAGGGTATGCAAGGGTACACAAATACTTGTGGCTGCTACTGTCTGAAATATGTGCAAATATTGCTGAACAAAATGATTGTATAATAATTGTGCAATGCAATTTTGAATAATGATACATTCATTTGATTATGAAATTATTTACTTTTTATCACATCACATGCTCCACTGTGTTCACTATTCCAGGTGTTGGTGCCAGCCCTTATGTGATGAACTGCAATGTCACCCTTGACACACAGGACCTGGCTTTAGGGAGAACTATAGCAACTGCCATCCGTGGTCGCTCTGGAGGACTTAAGGGAGTGCAAGCTATGGCTTTCCCAAACAGTGGTCTTGTAGAAATAGCCTGTAATGTGGAGAGTTTCAGAGACATTGAGGAGTCTACTTCTTCATCTGAAACTAATAAATATACATCTCATCATATTTGTGGAGAAAAGTATTCACACATATCTCCACAGTATATAGAGGCTGAAATTCAACAATTAGCTTTGCAACATGGCATCAACACAGTAGGAACTTCCCTTGTTGGTTTTACTCCAGTGGAGTGCAAATCCACAGCTGAATATGCAATATCACATGGAATAGGAGAGCTTTGGAAGAGAAGACAACAAGTTTTTATGTAAAAGACTTGAAGGTCTTTATGTAAACCATGCATTAAAAAAAGAAGCCATGTTGTTCTTCATTTTATAAGAAACTTTAGAAAATTTACATTTTTAAATCTGACTGGCAGCAATATGTGTTCATTTTTGCCTGACTCTTTGCAAGGAAACATGACCATGTTAAACACCCTCCTGGCAGGATTAACGTCAAGTATAAGTAAGCCTAGGAAAAAAATCAGCAGGCCAGCTTTACGTTTGTAAAACAATATTTAAGGTTAAACTTCAGTCAGGTTATCTGTAAAAGATTTTTTTTTTTCATCCATCCAGTGTAAACCCTTAGGTATATAACACATATATTACTAGAAGGCACAGCCTGGCTTGTGGTTAGACATTTCTCTGCGAAATTTAACCTGTACAGTTATGTCACCTTTCAATTTCAGCCTGTGATTATACAGCACTGAGTGATTTTCCCTCCAAAATCTTATCTTGTCTTCTATCAAAATGTTCCTTTACAGCTCATGTGCCATACAGCATAATTTATTAGCTCCTACTGCTTCCCCATCCAGTCTTCTGTTTTTTACTAGTCTTAGCCATAGCAAAATGTACCCCCTTATTCAAAATCTATCTAAACAAATATCTGGGCTTATAATTGGGTCACACCAGTAGATGTCGCTGTCTACTCATGTAAAACGTGTAACAAATTCTTGCTGCTGAAGACATGAAACATGAGTTTACTACACACTACATAGGGACACAACATCATCTACTGAGAACCAGTAATAATTTAAAAAATATATGACACCATAAACAAAACAATTTAACTTGTAATAAGATATACAAACAACTATCGTAATTTTTTTTTTCACTTTTTCAATAAATGTTTTAAAAATTACACTCTGGATGTATTTATTCATGTCTGTTTCGTTGATATTTCTATTTACTACTGTTTTAAATGTTAGCAGTGATGACCAATTTTTTTTTAACCTAGGTTTATACTCGATTCAAACATTTTTAAAGTATTTTACGAAAAATGTGTCTTTCGTTATATTTTAAAATATATTAGGTATAGTATATAGGTATATTCAGGTACACTAGTTGCACTTTAAAAAATCATTTTAATGAATATAGCTGTATTATTTGATATTTTAAATATGTTCTTGGAGTACAGTTTTAACTCCTTCCCACTATTAATCGGTATAGTAACATGATACCCCATGCTGGGGGTTTTCATATTGTATGTCATCCCTTTGACAGTTACTTGTCGACACTGCACAAAGCCATTAGATTCAGCAACAGGACCACCTAAAGGTCAGAAACCAAGCAGAGTGGTTACAAATTGTATGATCACTTTGCCAGCTATGATATAATGATCACATTAAAGAGACAACTGCATCCTGTTTAAAACTGTAATTGTCTGATACAAATATTGTTATTAATATATATATATATATATATATATATATATATATAAATAATATATAGTGTATTGTGTCAGTTTTACAAACACAACGGCCAAATTTATTAAACCTCTCCAAGGCTGGAGAAGGTTACACTTTCAACAGTAATCCTAGATGATACAGCAAACCTGCAATAGATCCAGTCCAGGATTGCAATTAGCAGATGTCTTTAAAGAAATCCATGCCAGGTTTGCAGGATCACCCAGCTTCACTGTTGAAATGTATCCCTTCTAGCCTTGGAGAGCTTTAATAAATCAGGCCCAATGTTTTTTGACACCCGATATCATTAACATCCTGTCTCATGGACATGCTTCCTTTAGATTGTCTAATTGAAGGACTCTAAAACTATGCACTGGTTGGCTAAATATCTTTCATTTCTTTCTACCCACTTCAAAAGCAGCTTTAGTAAACATAAATTGAAATATTCTTCACTGCCAAGATCCTAGAAACAGGCAACCATTAAAGCTAAACTGACAGATGGACAAGAAGAACCACAAAACAGGCCCATCCATTCCTTAGCTGTCTGTCTTAGCGACTCTCCTGACCACATCAGACAAACTACAAAACAATACCTGCAAGACAATATAGAATACCATATCCCTGCCAGACCTTCTCTATTAGGATACTAACCACTGCCCAATGTGTTTCCGACTATGTATTTTATTCTTAGACAGTTTAAATAAATATCCACTCTGCAGACCTTGGAGCATTTCATTTAAACTCCTAACTGCCACCAGATAAAAAGTGATGACCATTTTACCACTGGCATGGTGTGTGATTATAAGTATATATATCATTGTTGCCGCAGGCTTGGCACTCATGTGTGTAATTGCATTATTTCTGGATCAGGCGCTGTTGTAGCTTCTCGTAGTAAAGTAAATTGCATGAGCTCAGGGTATTCATTGCCATATTGTACTTGCTATTAGTCTCATTAAGCATCATTTATGAAAGTACTAATGGCCTGTCAGGTTTTTGTGCTCATATATTAGTATTGTTTCTGGAAAAGTAAAAATTGATGTAGTTGTAGTTTCAACTTTGCGACTACACATTATACGGCTTCCTCTTCATTTAGGCCTAGCACCTAACAGAGTGCTTCATAGGTAACAGATTTAGCCCATAGATGCATATTGCAAAATTTAGAAATAATAAGTTGGATGCCTTAATTGAAAATAAAGCATGTCATTTAATATTTCCTTATATTTTTTCTATTGGAATCCTTTGCAATAGAGTCAACTGTAGGAATATCTACACCTAGAAATAATCAGTTTTTGGGTTTAATTGCATATGAAGTGTATCCCAATGTCATTGCAGTTGCAAGTTATGATATTGTAGTTTAAACACAGATGTAAAGGTGTCCTATTAATGTAGATAAGACTAATAAAGTACTGGCTTAAACTCTCTTTACCAGTAAGCACAGTGGTCGGTACCTACAGACCCTAAAGGGAAAAAGATAGATCCTTCCTTGTGTTAGTCAAATACCACCAATATATTAAGATTCATACCAGAAAAATAGGGATTTTTCTTTTTGTTACAGGGATGATTCTAGTGGAGGAGTGGTATTTTAGTGGCAGGACCATGTGTTTACACGCTGCATTGATAGAAATCCAGGCCTGGGTCCTATTGGTCCATCATACAGGTGCCTAGAAATAACATTTAGCAAAGCGAATAAATTAAAGGCCTGTGGTTCCCAGAGTAACCAACCAAATTCTCAATTGAACTTCAAAAAGGATAAAAGTAAAGTGGCACTTCTTATGTCTTTGATAAATGAGAACAGTTAGGTAAACCACACTCTGAACCATGAATCTTTGAAATTTGTGATGCCAAAAGAAGTGAGATGGAGTAATATTTCTGCCTTTTTATAACACATTATTTGTGAAACTCACACATTGGCATGTTGCCCCTGCAGCATTTATAAAGCTTTCTTTTTTAACTGTGAGTACTACAATTTACATACCTTTGCCTTGCAGATTTTGCTGGCTGTGAGTTATTTGGCACTAGCTCGTTGTTATTTATATAACTATTTAGATTGATATGGACAAGACATAAAACACATAATGATATATTATTCTCTAGTATGTGTGCTAATAATACTGTGGTAATGCTTTCAATATCAGTTCCAGAACCACAAGCTGAGACACCCCCATTATCTTATGAATAGTGCCCCTGGGGTATACATTAAGTTATATCTAGGCTTCTGTAAGAACTACCATCTTGAACGCATCACATTACTAACAATAGTATACAGCTTTCCATAACCACATGCTACTATACCAGAAGGAAATTGGACAGCTCTGCTTGCTAGACATAGTAATGAATCCCATGGCTGAAGGATCAGTGATCTGAGAGGCTTACAGAACATCTAAAACATTAAGGAGCAGTTGTAGTTCTGTAAATGCCAAAGGTTATTTATTTTTTGATTTATATTCACCTTTAATGTATACAATATGTAGCATTTTTGTATATTGATATTTGTTACTTATTAAAAAACATGGGTTTCTAGTTTAATGACATAAAACACATACAATTCAACTCTCTTTGTAACTGAATAAACATTGGGATATGGGCATTTCTAGCTCTTTTATTTTCTAATTTTGCCCCTCCAAAATAACATTAAAGGAAGGTTCCTTTTCATCATCTCTTCTGCCTTGCTTTTTATGAAGTACAGAACAGAGACTTTTAACACTGTTTTCCATCATATGTTTAAAACAACACTAAATATTAGAATAAAGGCAAAAGAAAAAAAGAGTTGGCAGAGGCCAAGATATATAGATAGGATTACTAAAAAAACTAATGTGTGCATGTGGAAGTTTTGGGAACAGCTACTGACAAACAGGCCTGGTGTGTAATGTTCATGAAGTCATAACAGTTGGAAATGACTAAATGGAGTAAAGGAAACAAATTCTCCTTGGCATCTATTTCCTTTCTGTTACATAGTTTACAAAGCTGATAAAAGACGTCTATCAGGCTTAACAAAATGTACACATTTTTTGTCTACGAGAGGACAAGAAAAACTTTCTAGATCAACTTTGGGTAAGGTGGATTCCTTCCTGACCTCAAATGAATGTGTTATTCCAATTCAGGTAAAATTTTTATTCTTAAGTAATAAAGCCCAACTGAACTTTTAGGTTAAGTAAAAATACTTTCCAGGTGTATCAAAGTTTGTTTTCAAAAAGCAGCCACAGCCTAAGTTAAAATGTTTGCCCCCTACCAGCATGTTGGAAAGGAGGATCTTTGCTTTATGTGTATAAATGGGTTCTCTGCAAAAGTCTAAACTCCACCCAAATTTCCGGAGTCAGAGCTTCAGCTTTATCACACTGCTTTAAGTTCAATGAATAGTCAATTCTAAAACCTTGGACATTAAAATAGAGTTGAATGCTCCATTGTGGCTATGCCATTCTCCACTCTTCTGTGAACTCTTTTCACAAGCCCTGTCCGTGATGTGTCCGTTGGAATTTGTTATTTCTGAGGTCAGGTATTATTATTAGAAGAGAGGGCCTGATACATTTGGCTGTAGGGGTTCAGTTACTGCTGTGTGCAGGTCACTTGAGTACTCCAGCGCCAAGCTGGTCAAACCAAGGCTTTATGTACATGGGTTTGTGCACAGGTACACATTTATTCTGAAACATTTGTCACAAGGTTGGAAGCTCCCAATTCTTTAAAATATCTTTGAATGCTGTAGCATGATTATTAGCTTTTACTGGAAGCTGCTAAATTTAATTTTTTGGAGAAATGTCTGCATACTTTTTGCTAAATATTACATCATTTATTCCTTTATTGCACACACTGCCTTTGTCCATTAAGACAGTGCAAACATCACATAATTTTTACCAACAGCTATTCCATTCTTGGGTTAATATGTGGCACTGAATTGATCTTCTCCGGTCACCTCCCCAGTTACTCAGCCTGTGGTTAGATTAACCCTTGCAGTAGTTGGTCTACTGGCTTTCACCATTCAATGTTGCATGGTTACATATAATAGCCATTGATTGTCAAAATGCCCTATAGACAAAGTGACATACTTACTTATACAAATGGCATTCAGTTGAACCCCTGCTACTTAAATATGATAGCAGTCATAATTAATTTAGTATATCTGAAAGTTCAGTGCTCTACTTTTTAAAGCAGTGGGGTGATATGATAGCAATTCTCCAACTGGTTCTAAATGTATCCTTCAACTTTAGGTATACCAAAGTATATTTCTTCAAGGTATATAAAATGATGTTCATGTATATAATCTTTTGTTTATTTAAAGTTCTACGTGCTACAGACAAGATGACCCACATACCGTTAATCCAAACTTTTTCAGTGATTTCTTCTGTAACCTACATAAACCTCATTCACCCCACAAGACTTCCTTACTGTAAGGATACATCTCATTGTTTACTCATATAATTAAGACCCCCTGGCATTTCAATTCCATTTACGATAAATGTTCAGTCAGTGGGAGAAATGTATTTGTATGCTAGTCAAGATTTTACTCTAGAATAAAAGAATAAATATCTAATAGGATTGTGTTAAAAATGTAATTGTTTTTTATGGACGCATGGGGCACTTAATTAGAAATGACCTGCTGCACTTGCACTAAGCAAGAAAACTCATTTTTGTTAATGCTGTTTTGTTGTAGCGGCTGTTGTGATGCTTAATTATTCATGATATTAGCATGTTTCTTTCTTTTATTTTTAACATTTAGTTCACCCTAGAGCCAATTTCGGAGACTTAATGGGATTACATTAGAAATGGCAGACCTGCCTTTCTATCATGTCGCAGGAGATCTATGCCTTATTATTTTCCACTTCAGGAAGTCAGTTATGGTCCAGTAGCTCCATTAACCTCATTGATATCATCATTGTCATAGCTTATTTTAGTGGCTGCACTAAATAATGGAGATCACAAACATAGTATTGTGCATGCTTCCTACAGTATTATCGAGTTTAAAGTAAAGGTAGCCACCACGCTTTAATGTAAAATGTCAAATAGAAGTGAAAAGATATGGTGTTGCCTGGATTAAATCTTGTATTTTACCTTCGGCTTTGTGGATTCTTCGTTCCCCAGCATTAATCTGTCATTGTGTATTTAATGGCAATCAGTACACGTGGATAAGACTCTCACAAATATAGATAGAAAATACAAGATAATATAAGAGGTATATGATGTCTGATGTGTTCCTGAAATATTGTATGTGTTTTAATTAGTAAAGCAGGGTTATCATATCATTTTTATGTTCAATCTGGTTGTTGTACAGCAACACAAGTCCAGTTTGAAGCTTTCATAAATTCCCAAATTGTTGAGTACCAAGCCGCTGACCTGACCCAACGAATATGCTGGTCAGGAGTTCTGCCATAACACTAGCATGCTTGTTCCAGGTAACTGACACAAAAAATACGACAGGCAGACTAACAGACAAATAGTAGATTTAGAGTTCAGGAGCATATTTTTTCTTCCAATACAGATATAAATATTACATGGATAAAAGAACGTACCCAAGCATGTTGAGACAGTGTTATGATCTGGGGTTATTTAGTTAGTTTAGGTTTAGAAAAGGTATGTGCCCAAAAATTAGGTCAACTGATGACCTGAATATATTTAGTGACTCACCTTTACATTATTGGATTTTTTCTTTCCTGATGACATGGACATAACACAATATGACAATGCTAGGAATCATTGGGTTTAAATAGTGGAAGATTGGTGCAAGGAACATGAAACATTGTTTTTAGACACGGACTGACTACCACTCTTCACAACTTAAGCTTATTGAAGTGATACTACTGTGCTATAAACAAAGCTAAAAACGGTTCAAAGAAATCCTACTGCGTATGACTTTTTTTGGACAGGTAGTGTGCATTGCAAAAAATTATATATATATAGCAGACAGGGCAGAGGTGCAACGCTGGGACTCATGTAATTAGACCCCTTTTCAATGTAGTTGAAACTTTCTGCTCCATATATAAAGATTGCTCAGCTGAGCCTACACAATTCTGAAAGTTGAAAATAAATGTGAAAAAAATAAAAAAAAGTGTTTATATGCAAATTTAATTAAAGCTGTTCTTGGAGTTAGATGTATACAATTAAAACAAAGGATAGTGTATGTTTCCCTACTTGCCTCCTTGAAAATTTTGTCTACTAAAAAAATTACAGGTTTACGTTTATTGCCAGGCACCTTCACGCTATTCTTCACAGTTTAAATGCAATATCAATGTGATGCAACATCGAAACTCAATGCTGAGATGTATGTTTACTGTTTTCCTTTCCAAAGGGTTGCTAATCCTGTACTACCAAACATCATCCAGGGCCTAGTTCCAGTGCAGACACATAGGGCCTGATTTATTAAAGCTCTCCAAGACTGTGGAGGATACACTTTCTTCAGTGAAGATAGGTGATCCTGCGAGTGTGGAATAGATCTGGTCCAGGATTCAAAACATTTGCCAGCAAGTAGCAAATGACTTTGAGAAAATCCATTCCAGGTTTGCTGGATCACCCAGCTTTACTGATGAAAGTGTAATTTCTCCAGCCTTTGAAAGCTTTCATTAAATCAGGCCCATAATATTTAAGCGATACAGCTTGTTCCATGATCTCCCTTATCCGTTGAGCAGCAGATTTTTTTGGTCATCCTTGTGTTCTCCATTTTTTAGTAAGAAAAAGTACTCTGTTTGTTCCAGTGTGATGGCCTTGTTTCCCAAATTCAGAACAATGCTGGAGGGTTAGAAGGAACTGATATGAAGATATATATTTAGATACTTGTTTATTCCTTTGAATACATTTAAGCCGCATACACAAGTGCAATTAAAGTCGTTGGAAAGGACCTTTCACGATCCTTTCCAAGGACTAAAGACTGCACGATGCATGAACGAGCACTGTACATACAGCACCGTTCTACTCTATGGAGAGGGGAGGGGGAGAACGATGGAGCGGCACCCCGCTGCGCTCTCCCTTCCCTTGCATTAAGATCAACGGGCGCTGTACACATGCCAGATTCTCATCTGATATTGGCCCTAAGCCGATTATCGGGCGAGAATCATTGGACATGTGTACGTAGCTTTACAGGGGACCTTGCACTAAACATTTACCCCCAGTTAAAGGTTAATTGATTACCTTTCTTTTAGAAAAAATAGCCATAATGAGTAAAAGATCAATATCCCTAGGCACCAGTGATATTACCTAGTCTTACCGCAGCCTCAAGAAAAACTGAGGACCCCAAATCTGCACTCCATGGGAGTTCATACATGCGAGATTTAGGATCTTCAGCTTTCTCAAGAAGCTAGGGTCAGTCTGAGTGACGTAAGTGGAGCCTAGACAAGGTTGGAATGCAGGGTTTGCAGGAAGTATCCTCTACTACTATTTGTTCCTGAGCTAACAATTTTAGGTTGTGCTTCGAGGGGCTAACAGATAAGTGCTGGGTGATTTGCAAAGTTTTATAATTATTACAAACTATATATATGCCCAGAACTTGACTTTAAAAGTTCTATTCTGGGTATTTCCGAAACCATAGGTTGTATTAGTTCATACCATTTACCAGTTTTCCCATAAAAACCACAATTTAAAAAACAGTAAAATTGCTAAAAAAGTAACAGACTGAAACCAACTGCACATAAATAAAGAATTCCTTGCATCATTAATGTGTAATTTGTGAAGGTTATAAAGGAAATATTTCAAATTATTTATTTATATTTTATAGAATTCCAATTCTTTACTATTTTTAAACAACATTATTTAATAACATATATTATTATTCTATGTTAGTATTTTTATGATTTGATATTCATTGGCAGAAATACCACAAGTGCTTTTTTTCTGGATTACAAAGTTTTTCGGCACTGGATAGGTTAAAAGAGAAGGCTGATACGGGCAGTGAGCAAATTGTGGCTGTGGCTTTTTTGGATGGAGGGTTTGAAATAGAAATAGACAGAACTCAGACCATAGATGCTATTGGTGACATAGGGCCCAACCAGCTGGCTTCTATTAGGACGTTTTGTGTGGTCTGTAATTTAGTACAAGTGGAAAGGTCTGCTTTATACAGAAGTCCCGTCCGTGCGCCTCTTAACCCTTCACCAGCCAGGGCGGCTTATCAACGCATTTGTGGCTTGTTCAGGATATTGTTGAGCTGTCTCTCCTAATTCTCCCAAGTTCATTTGAGACAGTCAGGGTTTACATACCAAGTTGAATTCAGAATAAATAAGTGTGATTATGATTGCTGCCATTATCTAACAACATATAAAGTAGACTGTGTTTTCACTAAACATAACCGAGTTTAAGGTTTTCATTTTTACTAGGTATTTATCCTTAGCATATTTGTGGGTAAATGTTAGTAAAATGTCTTGAATGCTTGTCTAGTATTTACTAACTGCACATACCTGTAAGGATTTCTAATTAAAACATGACATGTCTAGTTTTACTAACTGAAAATACTTTATCATTACAACATGGCATTTCTATAGCTTGGATTGGTGGGGTCCCTTGGTCTGAGATGGCATGACAATTTTTATTTTATATTTTACTTGATATAAAATACACTAGTTATATGTTTACTGAAAATGATAAAAAGGCAAAATAAATATTTCATGATAAAGCAATTGCATATAAAAGTAATTCACAGAACAATATTTTGTATTTTATTTATAAAATTCAAGACATTCTTTGATTTGCCCAGGAAAGAGAATGGGACATGGAAATGATACTGTTAGTGTAGCATATATGTAATTCTCACTGAAATGGAAGAACAGCATTCTATAAAATATCCAGTAAACAGCAGTGACCTGGTCATTATTTTTTCCTCCAGAGAAGTAATGGAGTTCCACAGATGGTGTTCTATTTAATATTATTCTTAAGCACAGCAATCTTTTAGCTTTTTAATTCTTCAGAACAGCAAAACCCGAACTGGTTAAAGGAGGGTCAGTTAAGGTTTATTGCAAAGTTCATTGCAGTCAGTCTAACATAGATAACCAAGAAGCAGCACATAGTCTGCCTTAACTAGTGTGCTCAGCTCCTGCAATGTCCAGCAGCAGGTGATACCACTGTGTTCCTTAAATGTAATGGATAACATGGCATGCCACTTTGGTTGCACAGGAGTTGTATGTATCCAAATGGAATGCAGAACAGTCCAAATTGAATTACTTTAAAGTAGTGCAGAAATAATTTTTTTGCAGTAACAGGATCTGCAACTAGATAAATGACTTCTATAATAGATAAACATCCATCTTTTCTCTTCCCAACATGTTTCTAATGTTACGCACTAAATGGCAATATGATTATTACTACTATGGAAGGTCATCATAGGTCAGCAATTCCATGTTTCAGGTCAGGTCGGGTTGCACTGAACAGTAGCACAACATACAATAGGTGGACTGAATTAGCAATAGAATTACACAAATATATCATAAAAAAGTCATAAAGCCATAAATATAACGTGTAAAACGATGACAACAGATAAAGTATGTTTTTTGTAACTCTTTTCTGCATTTTTTTTCTTTTCAGAGAAAAATGTACCTAGCTGACATGGAGGTGATGGTGCAAACTTTACTAAAGTGGGAGCATGATAAAACTTTTGTCTCTTTGTGATCATTCTGGGAAGATTGTATCTCACTTTCTGACCTTGTACAAAAAGTTGTGTGGAAGTAAGATTGTTTTTATTATTAATAAACAGGATTTATATATAGCGCCAACATATTATGCAGCGCTGTTCATTAAGTAGGCGTAGCAAATGACAGATAGATACAGACAGCGACACAGGAGGAACAGAGGACCCTGCCCAGAAGAGCTTACAATCTAAGAGGTGGGGGAAGTCTCACACAAAAGATGAATTATATTAAATATGTGCTTCTAAACTGAAAGTTCTAAACATTCCAACTTTATGCAAAACAAAAAAAAATATTTGGCTAAAATGTTACTTTAAATTCTGGAGATTTGAAATTCAGACATTCAGCTTAAAGGCTTTTTGTCTTAAATTTATTTTACGTTGGTTGGTTAGAGATTACCAACATTTAGGCCATGTCACTAAAAGATGACTCGCCTAAGGGTTTGTTTTAGTAGAAAATTCTATTCTTTTTTCTAAGTAATTGCTAGGTTTTTGATTTATGATTGATAAGTGAGTTATAACTCACTCATTTTACTTTTATGGGTTTACCTGGAAATAACTGATGGAAGAGATCAAATACCAACAATGAAATCTCTACAATTTAAATTGCTTTTATGTAATTACCTTTCAATTTCTACTAGTGATTAATTCGCTAGCAACATATTACTGGCAGAGATTAAATTGATAGCTAAAAATTGCTGTTAATCTCTGACATATTTTTTTTAATGTTTTAATTATATCCATTAGGTTTACAGTGAACACAATATATTTACTTACATAGTGAGATACCTAATTATTAATAATTTTTATTATTTATTTATTTTAATAGCCATGTAAATTCCTGATCTTGAATTTGATTTCTGAAAAAGCAGTGCCAGGTTATCCCTCCTACCCTGCCCTTGTTTATATATGTGAATGTTCCATAGAGGGAGCATACATGTTTGTGCAGGAGCTGGCAGAGCTTTGCATGCCCTTTTATTCTACAAACTTTTAGAGTTTATTTATGAAGTTAGGAAACGTATTGCAGCCAGTAGAGGGCAATGTTAAACTTCAAATAGAGATACAGCACTACAGAAGAACTTACTCCATAGAGGACTATTAGTTAGGTGGCATGTCCATTAATCAAAGTTTAATGGTAGCATGGTGTGTGTCACGAAATGTAGCTGCATATACCAGAAGACATTTAACATGACCAGTTAGGAGGAAATAGGGAGGGTGTGGACGTTAACTTTTATATACATTATAATTAAGGAATTTGCCGTTTACTGTAGGCATGCCTATGGAGTACTAGATTAACAGGTTGTGCTCAAAAACTTTAGGCTGGAATTCACTGAATTCAGAAAAGTTCAAACACATAAATTGCTGACATAACATTCATTCTGTGTATAGTATAGAATCTAAAGCTCCCTTGTTAAAATTACTGTTTTTTATGAAAAAAATGAACGGTAAAGGTTGTACCACAAGGCCAGTATTTTGAGCAAGCTATGTGATATATTGAATACAATTTACTACAAAGATCACATGTATGATTACCTACAGAACTAATTAATTATTTAGGATTATCATGGATTCCTGTAACCAAAGCTTGAGGGGCTCAGTGGCTAGAATAGCACCTTCACGACACAAGGGTAGCAAATTTATTCTTGGCCAGGCCACTATTTTCGTGGAATTTGTATTCCCCCCCCCGCTCCTATTTCTGTGGGTTTTCTCTTGCATTCCAAATACAAACTCATAGATTTATTAAAATGTGTCATTGTAATATGTTAGGGGCAGTAAACTTTGACTATAGTGAGGATATTGTAGACTTTTATTGGTATATGATAATCAAGACATGACTACAGAATGTAAAGTGCTGGAGCCATATATATATATATATATATATATATATAAATGTATTTTTCTATTGCTATATATATGTGTTTTGCAATACATTGCTTTATTATTACTTACATGATGTTAGGCCTTTTTTTAATACCACCAGGAGCGATAGCTAGTAATAGTTAGTCACATTTATTTTGGACTTGTTTATGTAACTTTGTAGACATTTTGCAGCTTTCTAAGCCATTATCTCAGTTCTGGCGAAAGATGAAGCATCTTAGATTGCTGCAAAATACCATTAATACAACAAGAATGAGTCCAATTGATTGTGACTAACTGCAACCAGCCTTTCCTGACCTTTTCAATATGAGGGAACCCTTAAAGTAACTTTCAGATCCATGGGGAACCCCTTACTATAATTACTATATGGACAGCTCACAGTACATTATCATTGTGGTTAGTAAAAACAAAGCTTCCTACACTGCTGACCAGTGAGAAGAATGTCGCCCTACAATGTCGCCAAAAAAATTATTGGTGTCAGTTGAAGTGACCTGAGGCACAAATTGCTCATTGTCCAAAGAAATCTTCTAGCAATGACTAGAGAATCCCTAGGTTTCATTAAATGCTGAGAAACACTGAGCTTCACAATGACCTGGGTAAGTGAGAACTTTCATAAACACCAGGAAAGATATTTTTCAGTTTGTTGAGAAGGCTTCCTGCCATTCTTTTTCTTTTCTTTCTTAGTGAGAAGGCCATTTGTGCAGCTGCTCATCAGTCTTGGGGACATATTTACTTGTCTTTTCAGCGGTTCAGACAAGGATGAGTAGTTATCTTGCCAGCCACTATGCAAAATCTGTCTACATTTCAACAACCTATATCTGCAGAAAATATATATTATTAATGTGTTCCTTTGCCAGGCTTATGATGCAAGCAGATAAAAAAGCAAACACAAAAAAGATTGTATATTTCTAGTTGTTTGCCTTTTAGCTGCGTTTGAAGGAAACATGTACTATAATAACTTGGGGATGTCATTGCGGAGTGGCTTCTGAGTAAACTAGTTGCCTGACAATCATTCTGATTTTTCTATCAGTCTTTGCTTACATAGACTTGCCTAGAAATGTAGACCATAAACATAAAACATTCACCAAAAAAAACTAAAGATATATAGACAAGACACATGTATATGACAAATTCTAATTTATAAGAGCCTTAGGATGGGTTGATAAAGGAGAAGCAGAAGATAAAAGTTGATAAAGGAGTATGGGATTGGATGGATGGAGGATCATGAGATCTACAGAAATATACATTCAACAGCAACGTTATTAGGTACGGCTGTTCATCTGCTTGTTAATGCCAATAAAATGGCAGCAAATCAACGCAGTTAGGCATGTAAGGGCCTCTTGGTACCAACTGACAATGAGTTCTGTCCACAGTCACCAAATCTTAGCCTAATCGGGAGCACCTTGGGATGTAGTAAAATGAGGGAAGCAACTTCATGATTCTATCATGTCAATTAGGATCAAAGTCACTGAGGAATGACTCAAGTAGGGGGGTCCAACATGGTATTAGCAATGTTTATCTAACACAGTAAATGCATTTTATTAATTCTCAAGACGTACTATTTGTTTTCTAAATAAATATAATTATACTTGGCTTATTTTATACATCTGTGTAAAAAAACATGGGCCTGATTTATTAAAGCTCTCCGAGGCTGGAGAAGATAGACTATCATGGGTGAACCTTGAGGATCCAGTAAACCTGGAATGGATATGGTCCAGGATAAAAAAAAACATATGCCAACCAATAGAAAATTATTTTAGGAAATCCATTCCAATCCCAGGATCACCCAGATTTTCCCTTAATAGTCTTATCTTCTCCAGTCTTGGGGAGCTTTAATAAATCAGGCTCAAAGTGTGGATAAGTCAATAAGGCGAGTAGTGGAAATATAAATCATATTTGTGTAGAATTTACTTTATTTAGAAACCATTCATACAAGGTCAGTACAATGTATATTGATGTATGCATGATGGCTTGCATGAAACTTTATGGTGACTACAGGCTGTCAACATTTGTAACTCTCTATAAAATGTATATATGATGATTCATTTATGTGGTCACTTTATTGGTTACACCTGCTGCTTAAGGCAAACAGCCAAAGGCACGCCATAGACCTACATAAAGCAGACCTGTTCAAGAGCTATATTTTTATATAACTAAGCTACTAGAATGGGGAAGATATGAAATCTAAATGATGTTCACTATCAAATGACTGTTAATGCCTAACATAGGGATGGGGAAACATCTGAGCTACTGCCAGATTTATGCACTAGAACTTCAGGAATTTACAGAGAACAATGTAAAAATCAAAAATGTCACCCGAGTGTAAGGTGAGAGTGAAAACACCACATTAGCAAGAAAAAATAAAACATTCACACGCTCAGATAGGGAATATTTTCCACATTGAGGTGTAAAAGGCTAAGATTAAGGGTACCAAATCTGTGGAGACCCCAGGTGCATACTGGTGTTGGTGCAGATGTGGCACTATTCTAACCTATAATACCTTTTTTTATTTTCTTTAGGGAAGAGTTAAAGTCTATAATAGGTTTCTTACAGGTGCCACAAAAACAGAAAAATAACTTTAGGTGATCAGGCAGGTTTTTATTGCAGAAGGGGCATGTGATGTCCCCTCTGCAACAACAGTCCTTATTTGCCTGATCACTTCCCAGCTGTGAAATTTCACTGAGCTGATCAGCATTTGTTGCCAGGAATACTCAGCAATCCAGCTCCCCTTGTGCACTTTGATAATAAGTAAACACCCTACATGGCCAATCAAGATGGCCAAAGATCCTTTTTAGGAAGGAAAAAAACAACAAAGATGGCGGCTCCCTGTGATGGAACTGGGACAGATGAGTTTAGTTCTGCTTTAAGATAACAAAAAGCAAAATATTTTTACTAATATATCAAACATTTTGTCTGAAGGCAGAATGGTTCCTAGAT
This sequence comes from Pyxicephalus adspersus, assembly GCF_032062135.1. NCBI lineage: Eukaryota > Metazoa > Chordata > Amphibia > Anura > Pyxicephalidae > Pyxicephalus > Pyxicephalus adspersus. The sequence goes on from NC_092864.1 coordinate 58,520,399, forward strand.
AGCTAGATACCTAGATATCTAGATACCTAGATAGTACCATACGTTGTCTTGTTTTGAACAGACTGAAGAAGCATTTGAATCTCTGTCAGGTTTTATTTCAAGCTGTGTTTCTGTCAGTTTGTCCTTACTTCCTATCTTATTGGTTGTTATTATTATTATTACACAGTATTTATATAAAGCTGACATATTACGCAGCGCTGTACAAAGTCCATGGTCATGTCACTAGCTGTCCTTCAAAGGAGCTCATAATCTAATGTCCCTAACATAGTCATATGTCTTTAATGGAGTCTAAGGGAAATTTGAGGGGAAGCCAATTAACCTCACTGCATGTTTTTGGAATGTGGGAGGAAACCAGAGCACCAGGAGTAAACCCACACAAACACGGCGAGAACCTGCAAACTCCATGCAGATAGTGCCCTGGGCCAAGATACGAACCTGGGTCCCATGCCTGAGTGCTAACCCCTGAGTTGCAACAAGAAGATGAGAATTTTTGCCCAACAGGGACAGGCGAAACCCTTTGTCACGCTAAACCCTTTCTCCTCTTATCTACAATAGAAAACAAAAGTTTCATTATAAAATGAATTCCGAATAATAGCACTAAATTGACTATTGTTGTACACCAAATAAAATATATTATTGTCTGTTCTTTCTTTTCATTGTTTGTAATTGCCTTTTTCTTTCTGTTTTAATTTAAAGGGAAATCTTGTTATCATGACTGTAAACATTCAAGGATATGGTATTGAAGTCTGCTGATTATTATCATCATGTCTTCAGTTCATGCTACCTATCATTAATCATTTTCATTTAAATCTAAACAACCTGGGTTGTCATTACATTTACATTCTGCACTAGAAACATAATTGATTAATAATTGACTGGCTTTATTGAATTAATGACATCGCCTTGCCTTGATACATAGCAGATTTTTCATACAAAGCACGCAATTCCTAAGCTGGAATCCAGCCTTTCAGTGTGTCACATTCAGGATAAATGTAAAAATGTAAACTTCCAAACCTAGCCAAGCCAACATCTAGAATTACAGGGGCAGCGCTGTGTCATGTAATGTTACCCTTCATATGAATGATGTTTTAATAAGCCAGGCTGCTTTTCATTGCTTTTGTTAACACTTAACAGACTTCAAAATTGAGCTAGGAAAAAAATCTGTAAAAAGGTGTTAGATTAAAATTGTTCATTTACTAGTACTTGCAAGAGGTATTGCAATAACTGTACAAGCAAAGATAAGCATCAACAAATCTAGAGGTAGACAAAGCTTGGAAACAGTCAAAACGTAAGGGACACCAGGTGCTAAATGAGGCTACAGCCAATGGGTGGAAGCTGTTTGATGTTCAACACATGAAAATTTTGTTTTGATGGGATGAATTGCTTGTACAGCAACAAAAAAAAAAAATGTGCACAAAGAAAAGCAGTTGGCTGCCATCTCCAGGAGCAGTACCTTCTCTGGACGTGTCTATGAAGGAGAAGCATGGCTTTAGTGAAGACGAAGATTTGTGTAGCAACAGGACTTCAAAGGACCCATAGAAATAAACATCTGCCTGTAGTAAACAATGGAATCATGGTTCTACTGTATCAGGCTGGGATTGTTAGTTTTCATTGCTTATGTTACCCACTGATCTTACCCTTTTCATATTACCAACAGACTTTGGAGAAAGCTCCATTGTGCAACTTAGGCCTAACTGCAATGTACCATGGTGTAGGTGACCCATTTTTAGCCCTGTGTATATTAATTATTGCATACACTAAACATGTGTATATTATATCTTGATAGATGAGTATAGGTATTAAACTAGACTTTGCCCCTTGTTGACACTGAAAGTTGAAACTTTACCATAATTGTTTTGTTCTTAGCCCAAGGAAACACAAGCAGGTTTCCACTTCTAATCTTGTTTCTGATTGAAATAAATGATCGGAAGTGAATATAAAGGGAATCTAGCAGTTGGATCATAAGAAACTAATATTAAAGGGTTCTGATCTGTAATCGACATGTTGGTAAGCATTAATCAAAAGTACACAAGATTGTGTTCATGAATGATTGCTTGTGTTGGCTTGTGTTCGTGAATGATTGAATATATCTGATTTATTTATTCAAAGTAAAACATTTGGATGGGCACAATTTTGTACAAATGTGTAGAATGCTTTGGGACCTTTGATCAATCAATCATTGGAGGGAATATTCAACAGATCAATCAATCAAGCTCAAAAATGGCAGTGAATCTCCCTATGTGGAATTACCATTACAAACAATATCAAGTGACCAGGCTGGTATCTTATTGAAGAAGGAACGGCAATGTCCCTGCTTAAATAAAAATGAATGCAATTTTGTATTTACACTCACATGTCTTCATTCTCTGGCAGTGCCACCATTTTCATCTGGTCTTCTTCCCAGTTTTTTGATTTTCAGCCATCTTGATTGGTCAGGCTGGTATGACAAAACTCTCATGCATGCACATGGGAGTTCAATCAGTCCTTGCAGCCCTGAGGGATGCTAGATACCTGCATACTGCACAAAGCTACATGTTCACAACTTCTTACTTTTAGTAAAATATTGTGAAAAGGCATGTAATTAACGCCTGTCCCTTTTGCAATTTAAACCCTGTCTGCGCACAGTTTTCCATTTATGGAACTATAGTTCCACTTTAAGCCTTGCCCCTGGCCAAAACCCTTATTATCAAAAGTGAAATATATGCTGTCATGACAAATAATAATACTATTATGGCAACACAAACAACGATATTATTACCATGGTAAAAATGTTACAAAGTAATGGTCTTGGTAACTAATTATATTTTAAACTAGTGTCTTTATATAGCAAACATTTACAATATTTGTTGCTTTTTTAAAAATGCTATGGGGCTACTCTTCTACAGGTAGTCCCCGGGTTACATACAAGATAGGGACTGTAGGTTTGTTCTTAAGTTGAATTTCTATGTAAATCGGAATAGGTACATTTTATTACATTTTTTTAAAATTGCAATTAGGAAATATGTCCCAACATATTATTAAGCAGCGTGGTGTCAGTTACTGTATAAAATCCTCACTGTGAGTTCATCACAAACAAAAAGGATAAAAAATCTTTATGGAGCCTAACTTCTGGAGCAAGCTGTGCTTTGATATGCAAAAAGAAACAACTGCAGAGTTTGTCTTGGTCAAATAAAGAGTTACAAGAGGCTTCAGAAATAGCTCATCCCCCTAAGATCACCCAAATCCTCAGCTGTGTTTAGCAAAAGATTTCTTCTGCAATTCATGCAAACCGCCTCCGCCCCCCATTCAGCCTCCGTCTTGCACATGAGCAAGCAGGGAAGCCCCGTTTGTATCCAAGAGTCGTCCGTATGTCAGATGTCCTTAACCCAGGGACTACCTGTACTTTGTGATTAGCTTCTAGTTGTGTTTTAAAGTGGCCTCGTGTCTGCTAGAGCTGGAAGTTCTTCCTAGTGTCACTGAGGCTCACTCTAAATTTTATTGAACTTTTTTGTGAAATTATCTATTTCCAGACATTTTAAAGGCTAAAAGAAAAATGATAAAGTGTCAGTTTTAAGTTCTAAGTTTTAAGTGCAATGCTTGTTACTTAATTCTAACTAAAACTGGAACTGCACTTATACGTTAAACTGTTTCCCAACCCAGTTATAGTATGCTAGCAAAGCTGGATAATAGCCAAATCCCTCAGCACAAGTGCCTCCATACATATTGTAGTAGAATAAAACATGTGATGCCAAATTTGCAGAGTATTTGGCATCATGCACCATAGTTTAACCTTAAAAAAGAATTAAAGAGCTTGGATAGGCCCATGAGTAATTGTGTTGCTACCGATTTGTGGCTTTTTATATAGGATACATGCCCAGAGTGTTCTGGAAAGAATGGGTGGGCCTGACACTCATATCGTTTCCAGGCCAGAAATTGAGGGTAGGTAGGAAGCACCTGGCTGATAATTAAAAGGAACATGTCTTTGAGATTATGGAGAGTTGGGGCCTAAGGCCAGGTGGCCCAGGTGACAAGATGTGTGTAGCCTGTATCCTGGGAGAGCCGAGGAGGTCTCCCAAAGTTTAGGTCCGCAGTACTGATACCTCAGAGAGATAGAGACAGAGACAGAGTGTCAGGAGGCTAAATTTTATTGTGTTATTTTCTGAATGACTGTAATGTTGCTGATCCCCGGCGATGGAAAACTTTAGATGGGGGTCCTGCAATTTGAACTGAAGTCTGAAATATCTCCCTGCAATGGGTGCATTTGATGCTAAATCCTCACAATGGGCCTGATTTATTAAAGCTCTCCAAGACTGGAAAGGATATACTTTTATCAGTGAACCAGGGTGATTCAAAAAACCTGGAATGGATCTGGTCCAGGATTTAAATCATTTGCCAACAAATAGCAAATGACTTTAAGAAATCCATTCCAGGTTTGATAGATCACCCAGGTTCACTGATGAAAGTGTATCCTCTGCAGTTTTGGAGAGCATTATTAAATAAGGCCCAATACTTGTAGGGCGGAGGAAAAGAGCCCATCCGATTTCTGTTTCTGAATGCTGATAAATGAGAACACTCGGTGTACCTTTGGTGCCCATGGGACTGCACAATAACATTTAGACACCCTGAACAACTGCTGTTACAGGAAATAGGTGGTGTGAATATAAAAATTGACGTTGCAATTATAATATCTGACTACATATCTATTTCAATGACTTGAACTGAGCCTTACAACATAATAAATGACTACAGTTATAAAACACACACTCTTCCTCTCAGGTCAATTTGCTCATGAGCTTCTGCCAATATGTTTTAGGGTTTTGGACATAAAACGGAGCATCCCAGGGAAACCCACACAGTCATGTGGAGGAAATATAAATTTCATGTAAATATGTGTCCTAAGGAGGAATTGATCCCAGAATTCCAGCACCGCAAGGTAAGAGAGATGACCACATGGCTTTTGTGTAGCCCATACGACCTAGAACTATTTGCTGAGGTGAGAAACTTCAACCAAACTGTATGTTTTAACTGCAAGCTCTGGAATATTAAATACTTTCCAACAGAGAACTTTAAAACAGTTCTGAATCTCAGCCCAGGTCTTTTGCTAGGATAAAGGATCGGTGCCAGTTTTAAATGTATAATTCATGGCAATAGAAAGGTTATATCATTACATCTGTTTCCTGAATGACTCATTACAGAAAAGTACAACACTCAGTCAAGTCATACAAGCCGATTTAAAGCAACCAATTGGATGTTAGTGACATAGTTATCCGAATTAAAAAACTCATTTCTGATTATTTATTTTTTAATATTTTATTGTGTGTTACTGTAGTCTAGGACATAATCTAGGACAACAGGCTACCCAGTCCCTAAATCCGCCATCATTAAATTATGGTTAATTGCAATTCCAGCCAGAAGGCTAGGAATAGAGGTAGCTCTAATTACAAAATTGTTCAGTATCTACCCCCCTCCCCTTACTTTCCCCAAGTACACTTCTCAAGTCTCTCCACCAAACCACAAACCTATTACCCGAAACATAGTTTTAGCATCTAAACTGACACCTTGTATGGCCTGATGACTACATCATTACTGCACTTAGACTTTTGTAAACCATGTTTTCTTTGTAAAGGTCTAAAAAAAAGCTTGCAATACATTGAAGATGGTAACATATGGGACATGCCTCATTTTTTTCAAGACTGTTAAATTGTAAAGCACATTTCCTTTACATTATTTGAAATTTTTTGCAGGTTCCCTTTGTGAAAATACCCAGAAATCACAGAGGTTGGAGGTCCTAAACTGAAAAACAACTAAACTGTACCTATGCTCAGCGGGGGGGACATTGACAGATTAAGGTATTTGTCGCTGACATCAATGTTACCTTCTTCCCACTGAGAACGATTTCTCTTAGCCCTTAGTGTGCACTATTTCCCCCTTGCCTACTGCTGGGTACTAATGTCCCCTCCATCACCCCATGAGCACCATCGTTCTCACCCACTGCGCCTTGGCAAAATATTCTCCCTCTCCGCCAAGTTCCATTCTTCCTTCCTACACCCTGCTGGGCACCATTGTTCCTCCAACCCCTCTCTTCTTTCTGTTAAATTCTCTCCGACCCCTGCTGGGCATTAAACTCCTTTAAGCCAGGTCCATCATTCAGCACAATATAGCCATGCATATTTTCAGTCCCGCACAGATATCTTTTACATCATCCAGTATTTCTGTTTCTGAACTAGGGATGAGCGAGCAAAATTTTAAAATTCGATCTTGCGGCGATTCGGGCCGTTCTCGCTTACTGAACATGTAAGCGAGAACGGCCTGTGTAAATTCGGCCGTCAAGATCGGGAGCTGTCAGCTCCGCTCCCCTGATTGCTCTTGCAGCCCTGTAGTATGTGTTCTTGGATGGAGATTTTCCATGTAGGAGTACTGCGGCTGTGCTCATCATGAATGAATGCATCCTGTGATGATTCCCACGGCTGCATTCATTGATGAGCACTGCCGCGGGACTCACACTGACAGGAGGTGTACCACGGCTGCATTCATGAATGCAGCCACGGTACACCTCCTGTAATGATTTCCTTGATCTTCCGATGGGAAATCGCTTTGCCGAAATTTCGTGGACCCATCGTAAGTTCGAGGAAATTTTCGCGAGAATGTCAGAGGCATTTTCGCTCATTCCTATTTCCTATTCTCAATCCTATGTGGCACTGGATGGTGATGGTGGTGATGGACGTTATGTAGTATGGGGGAATTGTCTGGCTAACTGGCATTATCTACAACGGTGCTGCTGTTTTCTTAGAATTCTAAAATATGTTGGCAACCATGCTGCTTAAACTTGCCCCTTTTTTGCCCATGTTTTTTGCCATATTTAGCTTTATATTTTCCAAATATTTCTTTTTGGCTGTCCTGGTAAATGAAAGTCCTTATAATGCCCGTGTGACCAAATAAAATGATATTAGCTCAATCTTCAGTTTTACGTAAAACACTCATCCAGCTTTCGTAGGGTTAATAGGCACATCATATTATAATACAAATTACAAGACAAACAAAAAATTGCACAAACATTCTTGCCAGAGCCAGACGAGTCATCCACAGTCAGCATTTCTTCGTTCAGAACGTTCGCCTTTTTTCTGTTTAGAGAATTTTTAATATCCCAGGAACTGATTTGCATTTTAAAATGAGCTGTTTGACCTTGGATCTGCCATCTGTACGTGCAACCCTCCTACCACCCCCCCACCTCCGAAACTTTACCATAAAGCCTGTATGTATAAATGTTTAATGAATGAGGCCCTAAAGGTTTGTGAAGATTCCAGATTTATATTCCATTAAACCTGATTCTCGCAGCCTAATTAGCTGGTAATTTCACCCTTGCTTGTACTATAAACCATTTTATGTTCAATAATAATAAAATCTCTGTAAACCTTGTCCCTTTATTAATAAACATTATGTGCTTCTGGCTTTTAAGAAAAAAAGTAATGAATTGCTTGGCTTGTTATTCTAGCCTATCGAATGATAGCCATTTCATCCAGCGCAGAAAAAAAAGACCATTGATTGGAAATTTTCAGGGGAATCTGAAAAACAATACAAATTGTAAGTGAAATTGACAAGACTGGTATTTTTTTCACATTCTAACATGAGTCTACAGATCTGGATTTCACCAAGGTCAGCAGTCTGAAAACTTTGCTTTTTTGGGTTTTGACTTTCAAACTAAGCATTTCGTGATGTTTGGCATTTTTCAAGACGGGCTACGCTCTCTGTGTAATGCTGACCACCTTTCCCCGTGAATTTGGCATGTACACATGAAGAGAATTAAAAACTGTGTGGCATATACATTGAGAGCTTTAGAAGCAGTTTTGTTTACTTTTCTGTCTTTATTAACCCTTCAGAAACACAGATTGCAATGCCTGATACCAGCTACTCAACTCTATTAGTCTGTCCATTTTCCCATGTTATGTGACTTTGGTGAAATTAGATTCTTTGGAACTAATCAGCTGTTATTTAGACTATGGAATTAACAATGGTATGAGTTTCACTTTTTAGCCTCATATTCATAATATAAATACTTATACAGAGTACCTCTGGAATCTGTACCACTTAATATGTGTTTTTAAGTCGAATTCCATCCAGTAAAATACATATATGCACAACAGTGACTTCATACATGCAATATTGGAATCTAATGTTATTAAAATGCCTCATTTCATCAATCCTCCTGCTTGAGGAATACTAAGTTAAAAGAAGTCTGTTTTCTGCCCAGTGCTAGCCATACAAAAATTGATTTTTCATCTGATTGACTTTAATAAAGGAGATATCATCATCAGTTGTCCAGTACAATAATAATGGTGAATTTGCAATTTGTAACAATCAATTTTTATGATAAAAGTTTTTAACTGTAAAAGTAAAGATCGTTTATGCTTCATTTGATTATTTTTTTACCCGACAGATGACTTATCATAAACTATTCATATTGTGGTATCTAGGATGGGAATATGAGTAATCAGAGTCTTTTTTTGACAAGTTTAGCATCATTATGGGTCAGTTAACTTGACAATAACTCAATGATAATTTGCCTGTTTGACGCAAAGTCTGAGAGCTAACAATACATGCGGCATATTGGTAAGCCATAAACTGTAATTATATGTCACAGAACATTTGGACTAGGGTAAAGTTAACCTACATGCCAGAAGATTAGATTGAATAGAAGAAAAGTACAAGAGAGTATGGAGTTTTAGGGACGTTTAGGAGCCATCTAATAAAGCGTTTGGAGTATTTCTATGTAACAAAGTATATCAGGATATATATTTTTAGATTATAGGACATGTCTACTATTCATAGTATATGTCACCTATATACACAATTCCTTGAGCAATTAGGAAAAATATGAGGAACAATGCACCATCCAATCAGTATTTTGTAATTGGCCCCAACCAGGGATGTATTGATAGATTTGAGGTGTGTGTTGTTCTATCAGATATTAAGAGGCAATATTAGGATAATTACTGTGTGCTTTTTCCATGTCAAGTATGTGGTAGTTTGTGGAGAAAAGAAGGAGGTAGATTACCATCATTTTACTTGAGTTGCAAATGCCCTCTCCTTACACAAAGACTCAAAGGTGGACATTAGGTAATGTCCTCAATGTATTTGGTTAGGTTGTAGTAGGTTATATGTGTGCATAATGGAATTCTCAACATTTAGTAGTTATTGTTGGTCTCAATGGGCCTAAATTGGTCTAACATTAAACCAAAGCCTCATTCACACTTGCAATTATAGTGGTTGGAAAGGATCTTTCACAATCCTTTCCAATGACTAAGCACTCCACGATGCATGAACGAGTGCTGTACATACAGCTCCGTTCTGCTCTATGCAGAGGGGAGGCGGAGAGCGACCGAGCGGCACCCCGCTGCAGGCTCCCCCCTTTCACTTGCATTACGATCGTTCGCCGTTCATCGTTCGTGGATCCGCCAGGACTGTTGTTGGGACGCTGTACACACTTCAGATTCTCGTCCGATGTCAGCCATGAGCCGATTATCCAGCAAGAACCATTGGAAGTGTGTACGTCACTTTAGTGCACAGAGAGACCTGATTTAAACAGGGTTGTAAAATAGAGGTGCCAGGAATCCCATGGGAAGAATTGGAGAATTTTTGTTAACTAACCTGTCCTAAAGCATGCATAAAATTTAGGACTAAGTAGAGGTAGTTTCTTTTTGGTGGGTATCTGGAAACACATAAATGTTTTGATGAGGATATGTTTGTTTTTTAATAGTTATCCACCAATTTGGGTTTGCTTTCATTGGGGAAGAACTGTGCCATTGTGTTGATTTATATTATGCTAATATGTTGGGCATACCCAGTCCCCTTATTTATTTTTTTTTACTGGATATAACACAAATTGTCCTTTTCACTAGAAAAAAATATCTTAGCAACAAATAAAGCCAGAACAAGGAATCTTGAGTAGTTGGGTGCCAAAAGATTCTAATGTTTTCTCCCTGTCCAGTTTGTCAGTCAGTGCTGTGAAAATCTGTCAAAAGAGATTAAATAGTGCTTAAAATGATCAATATTTGCTATATTTGTTGAAAATAATAACACTACTGGTTCACGAAACAGTCAGATTACAATGACCAGCATGGGAGTAACCAATAACACAATATTCAAGCTGTGTCGAGCATTGGAAAGAAATAAACCGAACCCCCACCTTCCTTTTAACTCTAATATATAGGTATGATTTTAGCTACAATTACACTCGGGACCATTTGTTGTAAACTAAATTATATCATAGGAGATGCATTGCTGCTTTAATCGTACACATGCAGTTATATAGATAAAGAGAGCACATAGGGACACATTTGACCTTTCCTAATGCAAGGGACTGAGATCTACCTATAATTTAGCAGCAAACACAATGCTGAGAAAAAAAGAGCATGAAAGACAGATTTTAAAGTGTCATATTTAAACCCTTTTGTGCTACCATCCTTTTTTGTGTTACCATCTCTGTGCTAGGAGATTAGGTCATCAGTAACACTAATCTCTGGTAACACCTATATCAGAAGGGTGGGGAACCCTAAAGGAATACTGTACTGAAGAAAATATATAGTTTGCCATTGCTCATTTATCCTTTTAAGAATGTTTGCTTTATATTCTGAAATAATAGTAATACTTATGCAGTACTGGCATAACAATGTTACTTTGATGTGTTTACAGTGTGCTTGTTCCAGGTCAGTAAAATGGAAATAATTGGAAATAAAGTAAAAAAAAACATATATAAATCACCCCTAGTATATAGCAAGGTTTACAGCAGGGGTGGACAAAGGCAGGTGCAAAGTGTGCCACTGCATGAGGGCCCAGGACTCTTCTCAATCAACAGGAGGAACCAAGCCATACCGGTAGTATGCTAGCAACCATTCACTGCCCTGATGCATCAATCTTCAGGACTCTTTTTGGTACTTTTTTTAGGCAGAATTCTAACAAAAATGAAATATGGGATAATTGGTGCTAAGGAAGGTCCTTCACCATGGATTAACAGAGGAACTAAAGGAGTCATAGGAGGAAGGCTCTGCTGCCCCTGGGGCTTTTCTAGGCCAGGGGGCTTACAGACTGGATCACTAAGGGGATGGACTGGATTTCAAGCCTCCCCAAGTAGAAAACCCTTGTTGCTGAATTTGGGAGTGTTATTCATGCTTCTCTTGCACTCCACTTTGGACATCAGAGTTTAGTGAGGATGCTAAAGCTCACCTGTCAGTATTTAAAGTATGGAATGTTTCTGTATGTGAACTGCTGCTATTTTTTCACCCTGTTACCCTAACCCTCACTTATGATGAACCCTAAAAACAAGAATTACGTGAGTTTAATACGTGAGGGATCCGGGTATAAACTAGCCCCAACATGGGATAGGACTACATACATTTGATTACAGCCGTAAACACATGACCCTGCAAATAAAAACTGAAGCCTGGAGAAGTCTTTCTTTTTTTAGTAGAGCCTGCAGAATGTGAGGAATATGTTATAAATAACATGATTGTGAACCATGGTGACTAGTTCCCAATTGTCATTGTAGACTTAGCTGGTATTGATAGCCAGGGTTAGGAGCCGCCAGCTGCACTGGTATTTATTAGTAGGTAGACACAAAGGGGAGAACATTTACAAATGTATCCCCAGCATTGGGTATTGTGCTAGGGGGACATGTATGTACACTGTTTACATACAGGAGTTAATTAAAAAAATATGTGTTCCTAATTATATATAAATGAAAGTGCTGAACAGAAAAATTTAAGTACTGATCCATTTATCAGCAGTACATGGTAAAATGCAGCCACTGAATATATTTATTTTATTTTGTCAGAGCACTCTTCAAAATGAATACATGTACAGAATGTATGGCATAAGGATACTGATTCCTGGAAAGTAGGTTCTTATTCATCAAGCTTCATTTTTAATAAAAAATATGCTATATGTAAATAAATTACCTACTTCATAAAGTTATTTGGCAACTCAATACAGGTTTTCCTTTGATATATCAGTCTGCTCTTAGAGTTATGTTCTTGATAAATAAATGAGTTCTTTTATGATTCCTGTGCCATTTGCAAAACCTCTTTGCCTTGACCACCATGGAACTATATACTTCCATATAATTGTTTTCAAGGAGAAGAAGGTTTTTAGAATTAGGAGTTACTTTTCCTAACTATTTTCTTTAAAAAGGTAATTTAAGAAAAAAAATCAACATGGTAGTTTTTGAAGGAAATTCAATACTTAAGCATTTTCTACCTAAGGTGTTTCAGTGTGCGCAATTTTCCGGAAAGTGGAAAAAATAACACTCCTTCTTATTTAAAGTGGGTTAATCATTGCAACGTGTCTATAATCCTCATGCATATATGTAGGCCAGATCCCTCTGGTTGTGTGCAATTAAGTGCATCTAACTAAAAATGAAAAAAGCTATTTTTTTGTGGTCAGTTGTGTTAGCACAGAAGGGGTTAAAATATTATATTTCATGAACTGACTTACTGTAAATGCTAATAGAATAATGTTTTCAGTTCAGTTCTTGGAAGTTTGTAAAAGCTTTTAGAATTGTAATAAATATTCCATACAGTAATACATAAGCATGCACAAAATATATAATATGAAAGACGGTCAAATATGTTCTAGAAACTGCTTGTACAAAAAATAAAATTGTCTAAATGTATACAAAAAAGTTAAATACAAAGAAAAAACATTTTTTTCTCTAAATAAAAAGTTTATTGCTATTAAAATGACATGACCAGGATGACATAGTAGTTTATAAGTCATTAATGGTTGTAGGCTAATGTTATCTGTCCAGGAGGAGGGGGTTTTGTATGTGAATATTGTTAGTGGCCTTGAGTCCAAGGGTTGTTGTGGTACAGGTTGAAGGTGATTATTAGTCCAAGGCTGTGGGGAGTTTTTCGCGGATTACCAGGTGATGTTTAGATGGTCTGGGGTCATATATATATGATGGCAAGTAGATGGTGGAGTAATTGGGTTGACCTCATGATTCCCAGTAGGACATCATGAGTTAAAGTCTTATACTATTTCCATTTCTTTAAAAAATGTCTAATGGCCAGCTTAAAGGTTAACATCATGTTCAAAATGTGAATTGAAAATTGTAGTGGATTTGGTCTTAATGTGTTGATGCTTTTGGACTGGGCCCCAGAGGTTTCCAATGGGAGCCTAAAGTTTAATTAGAGCAGTCTTCTACAATAGATCTCAGAACCCAAAAAGTCCCCATTCACCCCTTCAGTGACAATATTGTAAACCATTGCTCTTGTAAGATGAGTTGGTTCACAAGTTCTATTTTAACATATCAAACTTTGTCTCCTGGATGGAACATTACTAGCTGTTTGCCATCACAGTTATGGTTTTGCCTTTTTTGTATTTTCAATTTCTTGTGTAATTTTCATGGGTATTTTTCAAAGACAAAAAAATTTGTCTTCCCAGAAGAATGTTACTCAACACTCAGAGAGGAACAGGTGTGGTCGGGTTAGAGAAGAACTAAATGTGATTTAGCACCTGTGCTGAACAGCTTCTCAAATACAAACTTGCAAAATGAATTATACTCTCAGTTTGTCTGTTGGATTGAGGACTGAACTCCCACTAGGTTCTAAAAGTATGACTCTCTTTATTGGAGAAAATCATACTGTCAGAAACAATCTCTTTAGAATACAATTTAGCTAGTTTATGTTGTACTGTTCACGTGAAAACAAGGATTATGTTTGTTGTCTGGTCTATTTCTTGGCATATTATTTTCCATCACTTGTACAATGTGCCTGGACATTACATACAAATACATAGTGCTTCATATTTGTTTGGTGTGCTTTGGATATGGTATGGAGATTTTTAATATTTCAAATTTCTTCATATACCTATATGTCTACCTTTTGGGCTTTTTAGGAACACTTTCAGGGTTCCTTATTCATTAGACTTCAACCAAGCTCAATGCAAATAATCTTAATTTACAAGACAAGCTGTAAAAGGTTGCACTTCTAATAACACTTATTTTTTGCATTCAGGGTAGCTCTACATCAGTGTTTCTCAACCAGGGTTCCTCCAAAGGTTGCCAGGGGTTCCTTGAGCATTGACCAATTTGTTTCTCTCAGATACATATATATATATATATATATACTGATAATAATATGATATACTACTACAATTCTACGATATCTGACTCAAGCTTGATTTAATTTTTAATCCAAAGTCCATTTCATTTCTTTGTCAACCATGGTTCTGTGGAACCCTTCGGTTTCTCCAGGAGCAGTTAGGGGTTCCTCAAGCAATAGGCAATTTGTGACTCTCAGATCAGTTTCAGTGACACCAATGATCATTTTGGCTAACTGTATGGGTGACATTCTTCCCACTGGCCAGCAATATAAGAGGCATCTTCCTACCATCAGGCTAGGGTACAGTGAGCTTTGGATATAATAAATATAGAAGGGGTTCCCTAAGACCTCAAAGACTTTCAAGGGTTCCCCCATATAAAAAAGGTTAATAAAGGCTGCTGTAGTCAAACATCTATATACTGTACATATTCAATTTACATTTCATATATTTTAAACTTCTTATATGGCCAACATCTATAAATCTGTCCATTTACAGCAAAGCCATGATGATGACATGACATAACAAACTGGCAATTTATATTTTGCAACAGATACTTTAAATACCAAAGGACATATTTACAAAGCAATACATACAACAAAACATACGCTCACCTTTTTTAATTCCTCATAAGTTGTTGATTGATATTGCTAATGAATACCTTTGCTCTTTAATGAATCCCTCACAACATATGTGTGTACCTTGCACTCAGAATATTACTTTGTTAAGATTTTGTTCCAACATATATCTGTACCTTGTGCTCAGTATATTACTCTGTTTTGTATAGAGTGATAATGTTCTCAACTAATCCCCTGAGGAAGCTGCATGAAACGCGTCGGGAAAGAGACGTTTAATTTGACCGTTATTCCATACGTTAGGGAACAATATGTATAGTTAATCAGTCTGTTCACCCCATGAAATACTAACGGGGACGACCACTTGCATCTATAATATGTATATATCACCAATTGTCTTTGTTGAATTGATTACAATACAATTATCTACTGCCAAAAAAAACTCAGCTTCCTCTCTATTTATTTGGCATATTTACAAAGCAACAAATGTGACTTTCACCAATATTAACTGTTGGTGAATCACAGCCATTTCAACAGATACACAAGGAAGATTTACCTGCAGTCACTTTTTGGTTAAAATTGTTAGATTGGGTATTTTATAAATATGCCACCATATGTCTCTGATGCTGTCACTTGCATATCAGTAAATAAAAATAAATATGCACATAATAATGTTAAGCTATTAGGTTTTAAAAACTTTTTTGTTTTTTTAATAGAACTAAAAAAGGGTTAAAGCCTTTGTTAAGTGTTAGAGTTAAGGGACCTTACCTTCTATTCTGGTGACTATTGTCATCACGTGAGGGGAAATACAAAGGTTTTACCAAAGCTGATAACTATAAAGTCACAGAGATGATGGAAAATCCTCCAATAGGGCACCTGCTCCTATGACAGCTCTGTAAGATGGGAATTCCATCCACTTTAGAGGTTTCCTCTTATTTCCTGTCACCATACTAAAACAGAAAGAGAAGTAAAATCTCCTTGGTGGGAAACGGGCATGCAAAAAAATAACTTGGCGTTTAACCTTACCTACTCCGCTAAAAATCAGCTGTGCATTTTACAATAGGTAAAATGAAAGTTTATTTAAACTCGAAAACAAAAATTCATGACAGCCTTTAAATCCTTTTTCCCTGTGTTTTCAGTTGATGATCTTATCAATACTTTGTACCTCATGCTGACAGTGATGCTCGCTCAATGTATTGTATTTATAAATGAGCAGCATTGTGATCTTAGGGGAGAAATTGTATTAGAAATTGATTTACAGATTATCTCCCCTTCTTCTCATCTCCAATGCAGCAGAAGCAGAGAGCATAAGAATTTATTAGCTCACAATATTTAGGATTTTAGAGATGAGCAAAGATTTAATTTATTTTTTCTGAAATGTAATTTTTATTCCTATGTGTTAAATTTACCGTAATTTTCATTCAATACCTGTTTAGGCAAGATCTGCTTGAAAAGAGAAACAATCTACTCATATTTTATTATGGAAATATATTTTATATAATTGCAGGTGTCTGGCTGGATCATCCACTAATCAAAAGTCTCCTCCGCGGACTCAGTGGCAGAGAGAAATAACAGTGTCACAACAGAGGCGAGTAATTAAATGTATATGTAATGTGTATTTCTGTGCATATTTATTTGTATTCAGTGGGTGTGCATACTGCATTTGTGTATGTGTATATTGTGTGTGCATGGGCATACTGCTGTGTAAAAAACCAAATGGGGTGCTATGAACTGGACATTATGCTGACTTGACACCTTTACTTAGTACATTACATAATCCTGACCCATGCATACTTTATGATACATACAACTAACCCTTGCACTTTGTACAAATCATACACCTAACCTCTGCACTGTGTATGTAAAAAATACTAGACCCCTGCACTATGTATGTTACATTAACCTGACCCTTTACCTATGCATGTTACATATACCTGACAACTGCAGCCATATTCCTTATCTGTCCACTGTGTATAGGTATACATTGAATGTACATATCATGTGAGTATATGTGTTTACACTTTTACATGGACTGATTGCTATGTTATTATTATCATTATTGTTATTATTACTATTATTATTATTTATAAACAGGATTTTTATAGCGCCAACATCTTACACAACGTTGTAAATTAAAAAAAGGGTTGTAAATGACAGACGGATATAGACAATGACACAGGAAGAGAAAAGAGGACCCTGCCCCAAAGAGCTTACAATCTAAGAGGTTGGGGAAGTAGCACACAATAGGAGGGGGATATGGAATGGTGGAAAGTAGTGAGGGTTTAAAAGACAGAAGAAGATGGGTAGGCAAAGTTTGAAAAGATGGGTTTTGAGTGCTCTTTAAATAAACAGAAAGTAGGAGCAAGCTGAATAGGACGAGAGTTCTAGAGAGTTGGAGCAGCTCTAGAAAAGTCTTGGAGCCGTGCATGTGACGAACATATGAGCAGGAAAGTCATTAGTAGGTCATTGGAGGAGAAGTGGAAGACAATGCAAGAACTATAAAGAGATGCAGCAGAAGTGGGAAGAATGGATGAGTCTAATAGATTGTAAAGAGTCGGGTTAGTGCAATACCAGAGAGGAGGAGGTTGCAGTAGTCCAGATGAAATAATAAGAACATGTACAAGGAGTTTAGTGGTCTCTGGTGACAGGTAGGGGCGGATTTTGGAGATGTTGCGCAGGTGAAAGTGACAGGACCTGGAAATGCTCCTTGAAGGTGACGCCAAGATAACGTGTCCTAGAGAAGGGACGAATAACAGTGTTATTAACAGTTAGACATATGTCAGGGGGAGATTTGCAATTTGAGAGGGGGGGGGGGATGATGAGTTCAGTTTTATCCAGGTTGAGTTTCAGGAATCTGTCAGACATCCATGATGAGACGGCCGACAGGCAGCATGAGACCTTATCCAGGACTGAGGGAGACAGGTCAGGGGTGGACAGATAGATTTGAGTGTCATCAACAAACAGATGGTACTGTAAGCCAAAGGAGGATATGGGATTACTGAGAGAGGAGAAAAGAAAACCGGTCCAAGCACTGACCCTTGGGGAACACCAACAGGGTTTTAATTTTTAAGGGGGTGCTGGTGAAATGAATCATAGGGGATTTTCTGCGTTGAGCTGTATATGCATCTGAGCCCTGCACTCAGTATGCAACTTACATCCGACCCCTTCAATTAGTATGTTCCATACTCCTGACCACTGAACAATGTATGTTACATATACCTTACCCTTGCAGGCTGCGTATTACATTCCCACACCCCAGTCACAAAATTGTGCCCTAGTTCTACATTCCTAACAACACCCCTGGAGGGTAGGATATAATACCATCAATTTCCTCACCAGGTCCAACCTTAGTGATCTCCAGTGGTGGATCTGTATTGATTATTGTGACAAGAAATATTTTTATTCAGCGAACTTTTGGTGTGCTGCAATGCATTGTTTGCTGGAATGCAGTAATAGATTGGAGACAAGCTTATTGAGTTTCTGCACCCAGTAGCATGTGTATGAGAGTATATTCTGGAGCAGCATCACATCTCCTGCATAAGAGATGATTGAGGTTGATTTAAAAGGTAAACGTCTATATTTATATAAAAAAAACAAATCTCCAGTGTTCTATTGAATGAAATATGGTTTCCTTCAGACAATCATATATATATTGATTTTAGTATAATCTGACCTCCCTAAAGACTATTAACAGAGGAAGAGGGTGCTGGACAGTATATGTTTTCTACTCTCTTTTATGGTGGCTCACACAGCCAATTAAGACAAATCACACGCAACAAATCAAGGTGTGTAAACACAGCTCTTTTCTGTTTATTACAGCTGACGCCAGAAAATAACCCTCACACCATTAGCCAGGAGTATAACACTGAAGGCGCCTTGATTCCCAGAGTCCTGTGTGTGTGCTCATCTTCATAAACTCAGGCAACCTTGAAGGGATAAAGGGCACATAACCACCATCTGGCTATGATTCACAACTATCAATAATAGTATATAGGAAATAAACATTTTCAAGTTTGTATGCTGATTGAATTATTGCACTATTATCTTAGTAGGATGAATAAAGCCGAAGAATACTCATATAAAATATATAATCACCAACCCATCATCAATAGGAAGTAATACATTTTCATTTACCTTCAAAGGGTAGTTCATTTGGGTGGTTTCAGTACACCTTGTATCAGCTAACAAATGCTCTGAAGTTTTCTGACAAGTATTTGCATGGTGTCATCATAGTATGGAGACTCCGAACCTGAGACATGTACTATAAATATATAAATACAGGAAGTTTGTCCAGTATTTACACTAGCAAAAGTGATTGAACAGAGGTATTATAAAGCGAGCAGAATGGAAGTATTCTAGGGACTGTAGTTCTTTAAAGGGTTGAGTAGGTAGACATTTAATTGGGGGTTTTGATCAGTGTGCGTGGAATAGAGAGTGGAAAGATGTCGTCATTGTTACAAGGTGGGGAGTCTTCAGGACAGATATATTAGAAACTGTGGTTGGTTAATGGGTGCAGTTAGGGTGGGCATGGGTCCTGGTGGCATGCTTTTGTTGTCAACCCGGTGGGGGGTGCCAGAAGATTACACATATTCAGTTTGCGATATTTAGGCACATGTGGATGCAGAAGGGTGTTTATCAATATGACTATGTTGAGGTTACAAAACTAATTACATTTTTTGTTGAGGTGAACCCAACACTAAAAACAGGCTGACAAGCTATTATTTTTATTTGTACCCCCTCTCTTTTCTTTGATTGTGAGACTGTTACCTGACTCTATAACCCTCATGATAACTCTGTCAACTCCTATTCTACTCACCAATACAAATGTCCAATACTTTCACTCCTATTGGTCAATTGCCATAAAATTCAGCACATTAAATTAAACCTATCATTACCTGAACCTTAACTGTATCACTTCACCTCGCCCAAACCCTAAACTTAAACCAAACCTTATCTTTCTATTATTATGATCACATATATATCCACAAGTAGAAAGCATATATAAACCCTAACAGTAAACTATCATTGGCTCCCTTTTGGTTTGGTAAATATACTGTTGAAAACACTTTATTACATCCTTTCAGTCATGCACATATACAAATTGAAACTGTGTAGGCTGATAACTTTTTGTGCTGTTTACCTGTGCTGACTGTTATAAGTTAAATTGTCCCCAGCTTCTACAAAACACTTTTCTCTATTCTATGGAAGAAAGAGAAAAGTGTTTTTTGATCCTATTACAGATTGGCAACACTGGTCGTCCATAGATATACATTTAAGCTTTATCAAACCCTAAAATTAACCAATCTTGAACCAATCCCCTGCACTAATGCTCAGTACCAAATGAACTTTACAGGAACAGACTTATTCCTTACCCGAAACACTGACCCAGAAGCTACCATTCCCATGCCATAATCCTGGTGATATTTAAAAGTTACTGATCTGATATTAAAAAATCTGTTGTGACTGTAGGATGTTTTATATTTAAAGGGACTGGGCACAGCCAATTACTGTGCATAGAGTCCTACTTGTTTAAACAAAAACCTCTCACCTTGGAAATAAATTACTCAGGATTAAGGCATATACACACATAAGGTTTGATGCTAGGAAGCCAAAAAATAAGGAGGGGTGGGCAGGAGTCAAATCTGATAACCAGAGGTAGCTGTTGAAAGTCCTGAGAAGAGCTTCCCAGTCACAGGATATGTAAAGGAGAATTATCAGTCAACTGATAGAGTATCTGCTCAACAGCAGCCATATTGCAACACTAAGTTGCCTGCCACCTAATGCAGAAATAAGCACAGACAGGAAAGCTAAGAAAGAGGAAGACCTCTATAACTGATTTACTTTAACATAACGTTTACTAAAATTTAAAAGGAGTGCTAGGGGCAACAAAACCCTTGGACCACATTTTTAGTTCTTTTTATGACCAGTGCAAGTGAATACAAAAGGATATTTTCATTGTTCTGTCTCATCAACAGGCTGATGGTTGATGAATTACATGACTAAGAGGGCAAAGGACCAAGGTCCAGATGAGAGACTCAGAGAATAAAGCAGAGACCATTGCAATGCAGCCCAGTAGTTGTATCCTCAGTTATACTGAAGATATACTGCTATGCGTCTCAAGACTCAGAACTAAAAGTATATTGTTGCGTACAGCAAAATTACATTTCTACGTGTTCCCTAAAACATTTCACTTTTTTTAGTTCATGTCCACTTTACTATATACTGTGTCATTTATGTGGATGAGCCGTATATATCTCAGGACTAAATGGAGAAAACTTTAAATCCTTTTGCATGTTAAGGCTACCTTTAAATATTTTACCTTTGAATTTAGTACCTCACTCTGCAATATTTAAACAAATAAAGAAAACGGTGCTAATTTACCAGATATCTAACAAGTCATAACCTTTTTACATGACCAGTTTAGCTTGTACCTAAATAAATAAATAGTAATCATTCATTGCATGTAAGACCACACTTACTCTACAACTAATACACTTTTTCAAAATCACTAAGCAATAACTTAGATAACTTTATCATGCTTTGTGCCATTTTTCTTCTATGGAACCCAACTTGGTGTCATGAGAAAAGCATATCATCTCTCTGCAATAATCTTCATCTCCCAGTAGAGTTACCCGTTAAAAATAAAAATAAAAAAGGGGTTTGGACTGTGATTGTTCCTGTGAAGTATAAGCCACTTATCATTTAAAATACTGCAGTTTCTTTTTTTAATACCTAGGCTATATCACTTCATAAAAATAAAATGATTCAAAATTATGATGAACTTTTGCATAATGTAAATTATGCTGATAAAACCTCACTTTCATCTAATTGTTATCCCTCCCTATACTAAAAATAAGGTATTGTGCACATTGTTTCCTAATTTGTGCATACATAAACATTAGTCACCTTTGTACAACTCATGTTGTTGCTGGTGTTTCATGTTATAAAGCGGTAAAAAATAATACTACCTCCTGTGGAATTTTTTTTAATGCCCTGAGACATTAGCTACTGCACGTATTAACTCATAAAACAGCACATTTATATCTTTTTTTTGTTAGTACAATGATGCAACGTTGACTTTATAGGCAATGATTGTGTCAACGCCTCCTTGCCCTTCTACCTATAGACTGCGTATTAGGCCTGTCCTATAAACAAAAAGGAAATTTTTATTACCATTTTAGTGCTTCAATTCCTCAATAATCTTCTAATAAAACAAAAGTCACTCACAGTAAATAGCTGTTAACGAGTGTTAACAGCTAGGTCTGTCAAATTGTGAATAATGTTCAAGGTCAGCTTTAACTAGAGTATATACTTTTTCATGTTCTTTACAATTGTTCTTTTTATTTTTTAATACTAAATACCAAACTGTCACTCCTGCCTCTTCTGGAAAATATATTTGTTTTATTTTATTTTGTATTAATATAGTTCTACAGTGAAATAAATAAAAAAGTAATATTTCTTTTGAAGTACACATTCTCTTCCTGTAAACCCCGTAATAGACCACCTTAATGCAATGTAAGCTCCTTTTTTAACAGCAGTATGAGCATAAGGGACTCTGAAAAGCCCATAGAAAAACAAAACTCTGATATAAAACCTCTGACTTCCCTGGAAAGAAAGTTAGAATTTGCATATTGAAATCCACCAAGCTGGAGTTTTTAGGGTGCCCATAAAGATAAGTTATATCTAGGCACCTATTTTTGGTGCTGAAGAAAGGAGAGTGTTTTTAGTAGGACAGTCATAAACAATAGCACCTTATTAATAATCAAATAATCAATAATTAGCATTGTATCTTCTCCAGCCTTGGAGAACTTTAATAAATCGGGCCCAAAATATATGTAAATCCTATGTATAGTGCTGGTAGAAGGTGGATTTTAAAACTTGGTCCTTTAGTAGTTGCTGTCTCCCTCTATGTAGAACTTATGTAGAACTTGTAAAAGCTTACAGTTCTGTAAATACCCCTTAAATATTGAGGTACTGTTTTTTTTTTTTAATTCTTGATTGTTATAAGAAATTCTTAACATACAGAAATTCATTCTTGAATAGAATCCAGTTAGATCAGTCAGAATATTTGACCAAAGTTGTAAATTCATAGTTGAAAATCATATTTGTTTTAATATGCTGTGTTATACCTGTTAATGACAGATATGGTAGGGCTCAGTCAATCCAGCCACTGGAGGATGACAGCTGACATAGTCTAGTGGATGGATTGGCTAAACCCTCTTGTACCTGTGAGTTATATGCTTAACCAGTCCAACTGTCAGCCAATATCAATTGTCTTTATCCAGCAGCCTACAATATCTATCAATGACAAATGTAGATTGGAAATCGGATTACTCATATTCCAAGTTATGATCTGAGGTTGGAATAGCCCTGATTTAAGTCCAGATCAACTCTATTTGGAACTGTAAGGCCCCTAGTCCAGCAACACTACTCGCCAGACACCAGTCCCCCAATCTAATGCCACGCTCTTTGCCTATAGCAAGCCCGCCCTCAGCCTCCAGAGGCTAGTTGCGCCATCCCAACACTTGGTTGCCCCAGGACTTAATGCACAAGGAATAGTGTCTCGGGAAGGACTGGAAGAAGACCAAGAGCCTGCAGATAATGCACTACCAAGATTCTAGCAGAGACAAGTCCAGAATACCTTGCCAGGTTATTCACAGGTTATTCAGCTGTGCATAGCCCCAGAGTGTGTGCTGGGGATGCCGATAAAATACGTCTTAGGCTGCATGGCTAAAGGGAAGCTGCTATTTTTTTGTTAGTTTTTTTCTGGCACCACTGGAAAGAAATGGTGCTTGATATTGTGATGGCACACAGCACGGGATCGCCAACCAGATAAGCATCTCCTAACAGGAACTAACTGACCACAACTATTTGTAATCATCTTTAAAGTTTGACTAGAATTGAGAACTAAGCAAAGTTTTTTTTATTTCCATGGCCAATGCTACATGACTTTGGCAAGGCTGAGTTAAAAGAGGGAAGCTGTGCCCACCAGTATTTACATCAAATCACCATTTTCATTAAAGGCACACAATATATTTTCTTGTCCTGCATATGTTCCCTATCGGAGTTAACTAAAATGCAAAAGGCACAGCCCCTCCAACCAAAGCTACCTAAAATAGACCCTTGATCTAATAAGCATGTTTTGACACCACTTCTACTCCTATGGTAGAAGTTTTGTCCCCGGAAGATCACTGACATATTCCAGGGCTCTCTGACATTTTCAACTGGTGTTTACTTCTCCTGGTAATAGCATCTGAAATTATGTTTTTCGCATCCTTTGTAACTGTTTTGTTATCAGAAGCTACTGGCTTCTTGGTCATATTCTGCTCACGATGATCAGAGACTGAGTAGAGGCTTTGCCCTTATGTACTACAATAGCTTGCACTTCAGAAATGGTATTAGCAGTAATAGGAAACTCCATTATATAGTCATTTTTATGTATCCAACATGACACTGACAAAAAAGACAACCACATATAAAGATATAAAGTGAATATCCTAATATATCTGACCTAAACCTGATTTAAATTTAAAACCAATCTAATGTTTGTCAACCAGAGTTCTCTGGAACCCTAGAGTTACTTCAGAGGTAGCTAAGGGTTCCTTGAGCAATGAGCAATTTTTGCCTCTCAGGTCAGTTTAGGTGAATCCCAATGATATTTTGGCTATCTGTGACAATTCTCCCACTGGCCAGCAATGTAAGATAAATTCTTCCTACTGACCACCATGTTAATATATTGCGAGCTGTGCATATAGTAAATATAGAAAGTGTTCCCCAAAGACCTGGCAGGTGGGTCCCCTCAAGAAAGCCCAGTCCAAACTATTTCTTTAAGCTTTGAGATTTTACCCTATTTTTATTGTCCGTAACATTCTTCTGTGATATCATAATATGATCTGCATGTCTTTGTTTGCCCAAACATTAAATATTCTTTCTCAGCAATCAATGAGTTACACAAGGAAGGACCTCACCCTTTAACTAATCAATGTCATACAAATTATATATTTCCTATGTCCAAACAGGTAATCAATTGTATTGACCACTAGGAGAAATAGACATGATTTACAAAAACAAATACAATATCTTGCTCTGCTTTGGAAATTAATGTCAGTAAGTTTATTAGATTTTTCTAATGAAAGTGGATCAATTAGTGTAGTAAAATTATTTTCTTACAATCGAATGTGCAAATGTTAACTTTTTGTTATCTGCTCAGGTGAAAAGCAAACTACTAATTTGACATGCACATGATTGGACAAGTGGATATTCACAAAATGTACTCTGTGAAGATTTTCTTTGGTAAATATTTTAAAATAATAAAGGGGAATCAGGAGTCAGTTGTGCAAGTAATGGGGTCAGAAATGTAGGGGTATTAGCTAGCAGTATATGGAGACAGTGAGGTATGCAGCATCAGAAGATAGAGGAGTCACTCATTGAAACTATAATGTAGGGGTACTTTTCAAATAAAATAAGTTTATATGTTTTCCTCAAACAATTTTAATATACCAAGTCATCTATGTGCTTAAGTGTCATTGTTTTATTTTTAAAAGCGGATTTCCTTTCTTCCTTATCCTTAACACATTTATCTTTTAAAAATAGATGTAAACTTGTAAAAGTTATCAAGTAACTATGTTAATACTTCCCCCTATAAAAAACCTCTTTAATGACGTTAAACAGCAGCTGGAAAACTTAATGAGATGCCCTATTACACGACATGAAGCTGAACTTTGTAGGGGAAAGTTTACATTATGCTTCTATTTGTTATCAGTGTGATAGTTTTAAAAGATGTGATATTTAATTTCACAGTGTGTTTTATACACTCTTCAAATAAAAATGGATCAGTGCTTTAAACTGTGTGCATTAATACAGAGGTGGTTATATTTCACTTGTAAGGAACTATCATTTATTTTTTCTTAAGGCTTAAAGCAGAACTAAAATTAAACATTAAAAAACTTTGTGAACAGGCAGGTACTGTTTTGCAGAATGGACAGGTGATGTCTCTTTAGCAATAAAATAAACTTCCCAATTATTTTTTAAACTTGTCTATCCTTGCTCCATTGCCTATTCTGACATCCTCACCTAGTTCTCTTTGGCATTCTGGATCTTGGCCTGGCATGAATGATGTCATTCCTGCACATGCTCATTGGAGTTCATTTATTCTTGGCAGCCAGCTATGGCTGGGATTGTACATTATAAAGAAACATATACAGGTAAGTTTGTTAATGAAGAAATGACATCACCTGTCTCTTCTGCAATGATGAACCTGCCTATGGCTACGTATACACGTGCAATAATTATGGTTAGAAAACGAACGATTAACGCCTGATCAATGCCCGATCAACGCCCGATCAATGATTATTCACGAATATTTTGAGTTCAAATATATTCCACCAATTGTGTACACACACTAGATACGATTGTTCTGATATAATCCACCAATAATGCACACACACTAGATATGATCGTTTGAACCATGCAGGAAGTGACCTGTACAGGAGAAAGTGTACTGCAGAAAAATCAACAACCACTAAATGACCTTACACACAATAGATAGCGTACTATCATTGCCCAATCAGATCTGCCGGGATGGTCGTTCATTTCCAGCGACATTCCTCGTTCATTGTCGTCGTTGACCAGTTGTTGTTCACTTTTTTTTGTTAACGATTATCGGATGATCAGTCGTTAATTGTTAGTTTCCAATGATAACTATTGCACGTGTGTATGTAGCCTAAGGAAAAACCTACTAGTCAAGACTAGTTAAATTGGTTTACCTTTTTCTGTTTAGTAACCTCAGATTGTTCCTATTACAAGTTATTTAGCTGTACTTCTAGTTTTAGTTATGTGCAATATGCAGTTTTTTGCGGTTGGATGCACTCCTCTACATTTCCCTGCGTCATACCCTCACACAAAAATTACAATACAACAGCAATGCTGTTACCACCCACGAAAGGTAGTTTTTGCTAGTATACCCATTGGAAAATGCCCCCTTACCTCAACGAGCACACAGTCAGAGACTAAGGGCCTGATTTATTAAAGCTCTCCAAGGCTGGAGAGAATACACTTTCATCAGTGAAGCTGGGTGATCCAGCAAACCTGGAATAGATTTCCTCAAAGTCAACTGCTATTTGCTAGCAAATGTTTTGAATCCTGGACCAGTTCAATTCCAGGTTTGCTGAATCACCCAGCTTCACTGATGAAAGTGTATTCACTCCAGCCTTGGAGAGCTTTAATAAATCAGGCCCTAAAACTTGACAGCCTAAGCAGGAAGCAGACCTGTCTCCACATTTTTAACATTTTATAAAAGGGTCACTATCATACCCTTTACAAAATGGAAAAACTTTTTTTGACAAATATATCAGTTTTATATTTCTTGGGGAGGACCCCTACTCTTCCATGTTTACCGCCATAGCAGTAAAGATTGAAGGGGATACCCACAGCCTCCTGGGATTCATAGGTCACATAGGTACATAGGATACATAGGTGCATGTCCGAGATCGGATGTTGGTCCTCAGGGATCATGTTCAGTCAGATTGGCAATTTTTACATTATCAAGTAGAAATGTCACTCATTCTCATGTCTGCGCAGTGCGAGTTCAGGTGACGAGAGAAAAACTCGGAAGAAAGAGAATGGAGAAACAGCGAGCACTGGAAAGAAGAGGGAAGCAGGGGACTCACTGGGCTAGGTTTGTGCACGGATCATGGCTTGTTATCAGTAAAGGTAAGGAAAACTTTTTTTTATGCAAAATGTTGATCTACCAAATCTTTGACTGTCATCACCTGAAGTATCAGTTATAACTTATATCACTGAAGATGAACATGCTGTATGGGACTAGGCTTCCTGGAGAAACCAGTGGTGTTGGTTGTCTTTTATTTTGCAACATAATGCAGATCTTTCTAAGGGGCATATCAATTGTAATTGCTTTTTTGAAGAAAAAAAAGAAATCTCCTGGTCACTGGATTTTGTGAATTGAATAGTCTTCCTTGTTGTTCCTTCTGTTTAGATAACAATATATATTTAAATGACATTCTTCTTTCTAAGTGTTGAGTAGGAAGGTCATCCTTCTATAGTGACATGACCATGGTTCGTGTGGTAATATGATAGAAATTGCAGGGAAAAGCAATCAGCCAATAACATTTGCAGCAAATTATATTTCTGGTGTAGGGGGTGTACATAAAAAGAATGCCACATTATTATCCATTACCATGGTAACAAGAAACCCATGTTTTACCTTTTTTTTACTAACTTTAAAAAGTATATCTGGCAGCAGATTAAAATACGATGGTAACTTTCAAAACCATCAAGGACCAATATGGTTTGTGTATCAGTTATCAGTAATAAGAAAACTCATTTTAAAGCATTGAACTTTAAATAAATTGAGCAATTTGTCCTAATGGCTTATTACAGCCTTAGTCTCATGGTGACAGCTGGATGACATACAGTAGAGGCGGTTACTTTCCAAATAGTAGGGTACTAATAAAACAGTAGGGTAATACACCAAGTTAAATAAAAATAGCCACCTATTTGGTCTCAGTTAGAAAATGTCCATGTATTGTTATAGAGGGTTTCAATACTTAATGCATGATTATATCAAGAGACAAAACATATGAGTAAAAAAAATGTTCTGGTAATTAGCTACCCCACAAATAAACAATATATAAATGAAAAAAATGTGGTAAAAAAGGAAATGGCATCAATAAATTTCTTAATTCACAACATGAAATAAAACAAAAATGTTTTAATATTGTACAAACCCTCCTGGTCAAAATTAGACCCAGAGGGTGTAGTTACCAAGTATTCTATTATTTATGTTGCTCTATTTCCCGATGTGGAGAATATATATGGGATACCGCCATCTGTGTGTGTTGTGGTTTTAACTCCACTTTCTGCCTGCCTCCATACCAAGTGACAAAATCTACCTGTAGTTTTGATAACCTTTGGTATGTATGCAATTATTTGATTATATCTAAAAAGGATCATATATGTAAACAATCATATTATTTGTCATTTATCATATTGTAGTGCTGATACACCTACTATCTGTACCAATTACATCCCTGAAGAAGCAGTCTGTGAAACGCGTTGGATGATCTCAACATATGTAATGTGTGCAATGTATCTAGCCCATTTATGATATAGTGTTTTTTTAAACTCTTCCTAAAACTTGGTATATGGGAAGAGGCATGCATGATTTTTTACAATGTTTTTAGAATTAAGTAAATAAAATATAATGTTTTATTATAATAACTGCCGTCAAAGTCCCATATTATGCTTCTTGTGACTCTAACTTCAGTTACCAAGTGAAAACGTTTACTAAGTTTGGGCAATAAATTAGCTCCTTGTGTTTCCTGAGATGGCATTCGGAGAAGGCAGGCCAAGCTTTGGGTGTATACCTACAGCTAGTAATGCAGAAGAGGGTGAGCAGGCAGATTTCTTTTTGCTCAGCACTGAAATGAAAGCCAGTATATCAGGTGGTCATACAATGGTCACAGGAGGCAACCCGGGCTCTTTAATGGCAGGCTAGTGAGCTGTAACAGTTCTATGTGTATGGAACAAGGGCTCGTGAAAAAATCCTCTGCTCCACCAGTGGACCAGCCCAGCTTGGATATACAGAACAGCAATGGTATCATCTGCACTATTGCCCGGTGCAATTAAAGTCGATGTAAACCTATTCACTAAAATGGTATGTTTACTTTAAAGACAAAATGGGCCTGGTTTATTAAAGCTCTCCAAGACTTGAAAAGATAGAGATCATTGGAGAACCTGCGTGATCCAGCAAACTCAGAATGAATTTCCTGAAAATCATTTGTTAAAGGTGGGGGAAATGTTTTCAATTCTGGACCAGATTTTAGGTTTGCTGGATGACAAACTTTGCTGGTGTAAAACTTGGTAATGAAAGAATACAGTGGAAAGGTATATGTGTGCCAGTGGTGGGAAGCAATGGGAAAAGACCTATGTGTGTGCTGGAGCTCTGATACCACTGGCATAATTTCCCAGTTAAATTAGAATTTACATAATATAATTGATTATATAAATTAAGCTTTTGATCTATTTGATTTAGTTTGCTACATGTTTTGAATATAGAAAATATCTTTGAAAATACATTAACATGGTAAATCTTATATGAGATGTTAGCGATTAGGTCTTTATATGTTTTAACTTGTATGAGAGGTTAAACATTGTGTTTTCAGATATGAGAATAAAGCAGTTTAAGGTTGCATGGGCTTGTTTACCACCTTCACGTGCATTTATGGCAAGCAATATTTTGCCTAGTAAAAAAATACAGGGTTACAAGTTAGGAGAAAACAACAGTGATAATAAAAATGCACCAGCAATGTAAAATTCTCATGTACATAGGTCTATCAGCCTAACCCCTATATGATAACAAATCTCTGCATATAAAATCAAGAATGTATGGAGTTTTTGCTTTATTAAAATAATAAACACTTGAAACTTTTTAAATTCTTTATCGGGTTAAATGAATATTTTATATGCCAATTTTCTATTTATGATTTTCCTGGAGAAGATTCTTCTACATTACATTACATTACCACCTAGTGGCCAAGACAGCTTCTCTAGTGTATGCTTATTTTTAGAATCATTTGATCCTGAGTGATTAAAGACATCTGATCTCAACCTAAACAAGAGCAGACAAAATATAGCAATATCTCATTAGTTCCAATATTTTTTTCAATGTTTGCTGCTAATGCCTCAAGTTATTTACAGGCATCATATCCTTCTCTGATGTTATTCCCTAGTTCTTTGTTAACCTTCTTTTTTATCTTGTTTTATAGAAATTGTCTGTCTGACCATTTCATGCGTACTAGAAGGCCAGTCATTACATTAATGATCTACAAAAATCTAATTTGTTTACCCTATGTGAACATACACCTACATTCTCATATTCTTGTAAAGCACCTGATGCACGAAACCATGCTGATTTCAGTAATTAGAAGAATGATCTTTGTTTCTGAAGTTTAAAAAATGAAAAGGTTGTTATAAGAAACATCCATTAATGTGTGTCCAAGCAGTTCCTTGACAGTTTGTCTTGAATTCCTTTTAAAATTAGCAGTATACTTCCAGGTAGGCACTTAGATGGGATCAGTTGAATGACAGCGGTTGGGAGCTCAGCTGAGCCTGAGATGGAACACAGTGACTACCCACAAATCTGAAATGGCCCTAAGTGTATCATTAGTCCAAATTTAGGGAAAATAAGGCTAATGCAACCACCATGGCTAAAGACAATTCATTATACTTTGTTTTTAGGTTTAAGTATGCTTTAAATGGCCCTAGAGCTTTAGAGAATGCATAGTTCTAAAATAACTTTATAAAGATAAAATACATGAATTATTAGTATGACCCTTTTGATCTCCAGAATATAACCTCAGTGGGAAAATCCACTTCCTCCAGCATCTTACAATAGATCCATTCATCTCCAGCCATAAGAGCAGCAATGCCTCCTGCGCAATTAACCATTTCTCTGAAAAAGTTCATTTAATTTTTCAGTATGTAGACCCTTTACAGAAATGGAAGGGTTCTGCATATGATATCTGTTTCTTTTCTAGCAGTGTGTGTACTGCTGCACACAGAGAGATGCAGGGCTGCTCCGTATGTATCAATGCAGAGTCCAGCACTGCCCACACAGTGGGAGCAGTACAAAAGCAAATGATAACTATTATCTTTATTATCTACTCCCCAAGGATCTCACTGTGTAATAGTCAGTCACTGAAGCAGCAAAGGAGTTAATTAGGAGCCCCCAGTGGAAAAAACCCACTTAGTTAGATATAAGTGAATATTCAAATTACTGACTTAATTCCACTTACAAACACTCTTTGCCCACTTAAGGGTACAATTTGATGATTTAGGATGATGTCTTTTGAGCACCAGGGCCTGTTGCTGACCTTACAATTATCTGTTCTCAAAAGCATTGTGAAAAGCATTGCAATTTACCACCTACAAGCTCTTCAGATATCATCACATTTAACAGTTAAAGACAGTTTCCTACCATGGTATGGTTTTCAGTGTTAAAAGAAAATGAAGGCATCCAACTGTTAAAGAATAATGCAGAATCCAGTACCGAGGGGCTTTTGTTCTATGGTTTCTGTTATAATTAAACTTAAAAACCATGAAGGATTTAGCTTATCCTGTGTTCTACTATATTTTAAATCACAGTTCTACCAAATTGCCATGCTAACTTGAGAAAGGGAATTTAAAATGGCTATTTGAGGTCAGAAAAATTGCATTTTAACTTAGCTTGACTTAATAAACCTATCCACTTGGGCCCTGTCTCTAGAAATAAATAGGAGGTGGAAAGAGAGGTACCTAGAGGTCTCTCATATACACATAACACCCTAAAAAAGGCATTCTGATATGACCGAACACCATATCTGTTCCGACAAGCAAAGTGTTGGAACTTCCACAGTGCTGAACCATGTCTCCTTCTTTCTGCTTTCAGCATATTCCTATGGGCCGGTAAAGCAGTCCAGTACAGTGATGGGTCACTAAAATGAGATTGTTTTGGGTGGGGGACTTTTTTGTAAACTCTGATACTGTTTTTACTGGACCAAATGGTTTGATGTCCGTCCATATCTGAAAGATTTAATACTGATGTTGGTTTTTGCAATACCCCAAAGAGTAGGTATTTTATAACTGCAGCAGTTAATTATTTTATTTTTTTTAAATGAAGTCTTTTTAAAGCTAAACTCTGCCTGAATTTTCCTTAAATAATACAATTCCTGTAAAAACCTCAGCACATAGCTGATGGACAGAACTAATACCCAAATGGAGCTTCTTGTACCGCATGTGTGCTGACTGGGAATAAAAGATGAGAACAGAGAGTAGAAAACTGGAACTGATGTTGGAAAAGGACATGAGATTCTTTTTGGGTATAACCTGTGCACTATGGGGATAATGACAAAACGTCTTGAAATGGTGTTTTTGTTTAGCTTTGTTAGCTTTTCTATATCTGTATACTTGAGATCAGTTCTTGCAGTAACTTACAGTTCTTTGGTAATCTTTTTCCCCACACCACCATTGCTTCTACTTCTAAACTGCGCACTTTTGTTCTTCTTTCTCGGGTCTTCTTCCAACAGACACTACCACCAGTTTTTTCTTCTCACCACCCCAAACATTTTTTTCTTTCCCTGACCTCTAACACTGGACATTTTTACCTTCTACTGATCCAACAGCATTGTTCTACCCTGGGACCACGGACCACTTCACGGCATTCCCTCCACTGATCACAACATGTATCCTCCACAACTTACACGGGGGCATTTTTTACTTCTCTCCAACCATATCCATATTTTTACTATTGCTTCACAAAGTGAAAATAAATTTATTCTTTTAGTCCAAGGAGAAATAATTGTCTTCTTCTCATTCACAACACAGAACCTGATTACAGAATGCTGCAATCTGTGATAAACTTCAATACAAGTAAACTTCACAAAGCATCTACCCCTATTACATACATATGAATCATGTGAATTGGGACCTAAAATTTGTAAAGTTACAGAAACATGCAAAAAGCCCAGAACACTTGTTAGGTTGTTGCTCTGGATTGTTCTCTGAGTTGCGTACCAGTTTGGTTAGTTAGCATGCTGCTGGCATGGGATATTTTACCCTTGCTGCTGGAAATTACACTAATAGGATTGGAAACTGACTTATGGCAGTTAATTGAAAGTGGTTGTGTGCATGTAGTGAACCTCCCTCTTTGTGGTTCAGATTGGACCTTGGGTGGAATAAAGCTGCCTATAAAGCTTACAGGGATGGAAACCCCCCCTTATAGATATTCAGCTCCAGAAGTGCCTGAGCCATCATCCCACACTCCCCAATGACTGATCCCCCAAGGCAATAGAAAAAGTGTAATTGCAGGCATTTTCTGTGATGCCATATAATGAAAATGGAAGACTGTTAAGCAGTGTTTGTTCTGTGTGTCATAGCAGGCACAGAAAAGCAAAGATCGTTAAGTAGGAGACACTTTATCTAAAATAATGTGTAGTAATACATTTTTTACCAGACTTTTGCTTTATATGGAAAATGTTCATGTTTAACTTATTTCACTTAAATATTTTACAGAATACCTCTCATTAGGGAATCATTCAGGCTTCCAATGCTGATTTCCCTGAAAAGGCTGGTGGATTTACTGTCG
The DNA here is from genome assembly GCF_032062135.1 of Pyxicephalus adspersus. NCBI lineage: Eukaryota > Metazoa > Chordata > Amphibia > Anura > Pyxicephalidae > Pyxicephalus > Pyxicephalus adspersus. The sequence goes on from NC_092864.1 coordinate 58,554,185, forward strand.
TCATGATCCCCTGGATTCAAAACTTTCTGGGCCGTTGAAACAGAAAAATTATTAGGACCAGGAGTTCTCCCCAATTTTTTGATGTTCTAAAGAGGTAGAGGATGTTCACTTTTTTCTTATCTCAATAAATTAGGTGGGATGTTCACTTGGAAAGTTCAATTATATGCAAGGAACTAATGAAGGAAAATTAAAATTAAGTGTAAAATGTGCAGTCTCTACCTTTTTACCTAACCCAAAAAACTACTAATGTAGGAACCAACCAAGTGACTGGTATTTTCTGATGTAGCAGCCATTCTTAACCAGGGTTCTGTGGTTTCCCAAAAGGTCCCTCATAAGTTGGAAAAGGCTCCTTGAACTGCGTCTCCTATTTGATGATACCTGCATAGTTCTGAAGTCAACGCTACTTGGTAGAGCCAGCTGCATGACTCTAATGATATATATATATATTGGCCTATAAAGTGGTTTTCTATCCACCACTATAGGGGGTAGGGGGTATTATTTCCACTGGCCTCCAATTTAAGTGGCATTTCCCTCACTGATTCCCAAAATAATTGGTTCCCTAAGACCTGAAAATTATTTCCAGGGTTTCCCAGGGGTAAAAAGGTTGAGAAAGTCTTTAAGTAAGCTTTAACATTTGTATTACAATCTGTTGTTTTCTATTAATTATTCCGCGTAGATCCTACCATGAAGGTGGTAACACAGTGCTGTCACCCACTTGTCCTGCAATATCACCATGTCACACAGGCTTTGAATGGTGTCTATTTATAAAGCAGTGAATCTGACATTGGCTTAAACATTCCCTGCTGGAGAATCAATCAATAAATTAAAACACATTCTCCACCAAGGAATGCTTCAGTGAACATCAGAGTCGCTTCTTTATATAATATTCTTTATATAATAGACCCCCAATAAATTCAGCAGCACTGACATACAACAAAGCCTGAAAAAAGTGAAAACAGGTCTTGTATTATTATTTTGAAAGGTTAGTTGTTTTTAATGCACAGTACATTAGTAAACTCACAGCCTTTCAGATATGGTTCACATCCACTTTAATTGCAGCTTACATGCTTATTGACATTCTCTTATCACATCCCCACACTATGCAAATATTCTTTTAGGGTATTGTGATTCAATATTAGATTTAAAGGTTTGTTTTACAAGGTTCTGCCCCTCTGATTCCATGTAACATAAATATTTCTGTATGTTTTCTTTGCATTCTTTGACTAGTACAGCGCTGTTTACGTAAGAGCTATCTGCCTGTTACATGATATAAAAAACACTGCAATAGTTGTTATCTAAAAAAAAATCATAGCTTTCTCTCCCACAAAAAAAGATAATTCAATTAAATGTTAACAAAAATATTTGCTCTCCTGAGATTTAATTTTTCAAATTAATACAGATTTCTGATCATGAGAAACTCAGACCTGCATCACCAATCATCAGCAGACTGATTAAACTTACCCATGACTGCCAAGAAAATGTCCTGATCTCTTAATAATTTATGTAAACACAAAACATACCGCTACATGGTTTGTTTATTTCCTATGTCTTTTTCACATTAGACTGAAATGAATACTGTTATCTGGTTTGCTGACACTTTTTTGTACTAATTGTGCATCTTCTCTTCTTCGGGTGTATGTCTGCACATGTATATTGAGGCCTGATTCACATCTATACGGCTACAATAGTGTGGTCCAAACCCATCCCAGGATACCTTGCAGAAAAGAAGACCTTAAAGTACTCTAAGTACTAAAGTACAAGGTTCACAATACAAAGGATCTTAGTCTCCTGCAAATATTGTTTCACATAAGCTGCTGAATAATGTACATGTAAAGAAAAAGTTAGAGCTAACTTTGGTCCTCTGCATTCCAAGATGTTTTTGTTTAATGATGAGTATTCCATCATATTCCATCATTTCATCATCCAACATCTTCTGGGATCTTCATCATTCCCAGGATCCTGAAAAATACATTTTTAAACTGAACTATGGGCAAAACCAACAATTTCATATATGACAGTCTCTGTTATCAACAATAGCATTGTTTTAGTGGCCCCAGTAACGGTGGTATGGTAGTGTAACAAAACTTGTGCGTGAACACAGCGCTGCGTAATATGTTGGCGCTATATAAATCCTGTTTAATAATAATAATAATAATAACAGTGAGCTTACCATTGTCAGCCTTATGGCACAGACTTACCTGGCCCCTCATGATGTAACTCCTACAGTGCTGCATACAGAGCCAAACTGCACAGTGCACAGGGCATACGCTGTACAGCTCAGGAGTAAAGAAAAATCCACTAGGGTCCCTAGCCATGGCTTTATTTCTTTTAGCATAAGAGACTTTGCATATCTCCTTTATCTGTTAGCTCCACCTCCTACTGACATTTTTTTTAGTTTGGGTCAATTTTAGCTTTTGATCCAGCCAGTAGTTTCATTATTTTTGCATTTGCACTTTCATGCTTCCTTTTGGTCCCAGTCTTTCTTCCAGTTTAGGACTCCAGATCTTTTCGGTCATCAGATCTCTCTATGATATAACTTTACAGATGGACAGACATTCAGTCATAGAAAGCTGTGTCAGCCTTTTTTTGAAAATGCACTTAAACAGAACTTTAGTCAGTGTGTGGTGAGCTTCTGCCATGATCTGCACAATAAACTTGCTGATTATTGCAAAGACTTGCCTGCATGCAGCCGCCCTGCAGCAACGAGAGGTCCAGGAGTCTTTGGCCATTGCTTGGTCACTGAAAATTGTCACCAACGAGCATTTTTCCATACTACATTTTGTACAGTGTAGAGCTAAAACAAAGAGCCACCAGGAGCTTTATTTTTTGACAAAACAAACATTTTGTATTTATTTTTTTGCTATAGTGGGTATAATGAAGGCAGTGTATGGCCCAATAATTAACACAATAAGTAGTATTTCACTTCCCACAAACTTTCACAGTGAAGCATTTGTCTTGATCAGGCAGCATACTGCATGGGAAAATCATCTGTGCTCCTGATATGTTTATTTCTACCATTAAGTCCCATCATCTGTAAAGGCATTCCTTAACATTTCCCAAGGAAATATTCATGATACAGATATCTGGGATTTGCCACTGGGGGACAGTGTACACAGCATCAACCTTTTATTAGCCGCTCATTCACTGTTTTCAGTCATGTTCAAATATGTCTTTCCCTTTCCTAAAATATACTCTGCCATCCACACTAGGATATTCATGCAAACTGTATATGATAAATGCTGAAAATAGATTTACTGATGTTATTGGTAGTGCATGCAAGAAGCATTAGCTACATGATTGATCAAATTAGTGTTACAATATATAAAAATATGCAAAGAAAGGTTATAAATCACATAAACTATTTTTTCTTTTAATCACATCTTATGTGCATTTAACGCTGTTTACAAAGTTGAATTTCACCTCTAACTCTAAATTTATTTAAACATAATATAGTATAATTTGTGCCTGTGATACTATGTAGCAAAACATACTAGTAGTGGATACATCATGATATACCACATATTAAAAAAATATATAAAATACAACTGAAACTGCAACTTTGGATACAGTTTGAGGAGTATAGATGTCTGTAATGTTCTTATAACTGTGTCCTGTGTCCTCTTTGGGGCAATACTTCCCCTTAAAATCCCAGAAACAACACATAATGGGGTAGAATATAGTCAGGAGAAGCCCTACCTTTGATGGTTATCACCAGGGCAGCCGTTGTCATTAATAGATATACTCCGCATGCCTATTCTGACAACAACTGTAAAATGTCGATAATTTTTTTTCAGTGTAATTTTTTGTAAATTACTTCTTTTTCTAAGCCAGGTTAGAAGCAACAAATTAGGAATATGTTATTTTAAATTAAGGTGATCCTAACAAAAGGGGTGTTTATTTGGATGCCAAGGATTGTCCTTTTACATGCTTCAATGATAGAAGTCTGCAGGTTCCATTTGGTTATACACGATCTTGTTTATGGTTTTATTATTGCACTTTACATGTATTTTTTAGTTGTATAACTTTGACCCATACTGTATGATTGTTTTATATTTGTATGAACCTTGATTTTTGGTTTGGCTTTGGTAAAAAATAAAAACTATTGTTTACCTTTGGCCTAGCATGGATCTGCAATCTCCTTCTTTCCCAAGTCCTACTGCCTTTGCTAAAGCAACCTATGAACACTATACTTTGTACACCCAAATCAAATTGTCCCAAGATACAATCGATTTAGATACAACCATGAAAATTTCTAGATGTGTATAACTTGCTGTTTTTTTCACAAATTCTGTAGAGATAAACCTGCTCTGTGTGTCACCGCTATGGGGAGTTTGCCTGACATGACCTGTCCAATTGACGGGCATTCCAGGTAAAACAAGGTCACCCAAGGGTTTCATCAGTACAGATTGTTCCATCAAAAGCCTTGTCTATGTGCCCATGAAAGAACCCTTTAAAGGTTTAACCAATGTTCTTCTAATTAGTAGTAAACTAATGAGAAATAACATAAGTGTGGTTGTACATTGCCCTTACATAAAAGATTATTTTGTGTTAAAAATCACACAAACTTGTGTATACCAAGCAGATGTTTAGCGGAGGACAATTTGTTTTTCACTCTTGCTGTATGGTCGTAACACATGTTGTACAAAGGCTCTTTGCCCCGTCCTTTCATAGATTACATAAACCGCAGTGATCTGCTTTCTAATATAATTCCATGTCTGGCTACACAGGACTGACATCATTAAGAACCTACAGAGTTTGGCATCATTTGCAAAACCTCACTGAGCTCACAGAGCTATTTTCCGAAAAGCCTGCCTAATTTTTGTGATGCTCTTAATAGACCACCCATGCTAGGAGCCTCTCCAAATCTGTTCGGAGAAAACACTTTTACAAGTTTGCTGTTGTGTGTTGTACACAGCTTTCTTTTATATACAAGTCTAATGCTATATGTAATTGGATATAGGCTAGCTTCCAGAGTCTCGTTTTGTAAATTATCTCTAGATCCCACAAATCTACCAAAATCCGACAACTTACAGAGATTTAAATAATCATTTTGTATAAATATATATATATATTTATATATTAGAGAGAGGAAGAGAGGGTACAATTTTATACAACCCTTACTTTTCCTGTGGAGGCTGGCCTCTGTTTGATAGCTCATTTTATAATGTGCATGCTCACTTAGTAAACAAGGTAAATATGCATTCACTGTGAGTTACAAACCATTTGTAAGAAAGGTTTAAAAAAAAAAAAATATATATATATATATTTATATATATATATATATATATATATATATATTGTACACATAACTGGATGATTGAAGTAAGCATGGCTTCATGTCATTCATTAAGCTAACCGAACATTCTCACTTCAAAGCATATATGCTCTATTCCTTTAATAAACCAACTCTCTTGTATGTTATATGATTACTTTTGCAGGAACATGTAATGTATTTCTTACAGATACAAATTTAACCCATCTTACTATTGGCTCATAAGGCAGACCCATCATTTCTTTGTAAAGGTTTACATTAAAAAGATACCTCTAGAACAAAAATGTAAAATATATTGCAGGGTTTTAGTCTTGCAATCTATTACATGCATTTGTTTTATTTGTCATGCTTTTTATTTCCTTTATTTCTATCTGGTGATCCTGCTAGTAACACCATGTGCACCATATCTATGGCCTATTTGCTTTGTCTGTACTAGAATGGTCATAAAAAATATCAACTACCTACATTCCATTTTTATTTGTGAAGTGACAGCTAGGTACACAGTTCTAACTTTTCTGCCTGTTGTCTGCACAAGTATGAAGTTTATATCTGGATCCCCTGGACATCCACCAGTGCTTCAGCTCCCGCCCTGGGTTGTCTTGTGGATGATCTGGCTCTGTGTTAGAGTAATACGTAACTACTTTTATACATAGGCAATAAAGAGTTCTAAAGGTACCCTCTAGGTAATTCAGGTTTTTAACCATACATAAGATGAAAGATGTATATATTTATCAAGGAAAAATCAACTATGCATATAAAATATTATTGTGATTACAAGATGTAATTACAAATAAAATAATATTTCATTACATATTTTATTTGTTCATAACAAAAATAATAATTAGTTTTTTTATGTTACAATGCATTCTTACATAATATAAATCTGGCAACTAATATTTAAAGCTGAATGTGGCACCAGTAAAAGAGTTAGAATAAACTAACCTTGGGGATATTGGGCATTTATGGGAACTGACTTAGTGCTATAGACTTGTGCATGTCTTTCAACATTGCCACAGTGAAATCTAGTAATAAGACATGATCTTTTTCACTTTCTAAACAACAGGAAATTAACACTGTCCTTTAATATATATGTATATATATATTAATATATGCACTGTAGGAAGTCACATGTCATTGTAATATTTTGTAAAATATATCTAATATTTGTACATTTGTAAACCTGTTTGTCAATCACATTATTATTATTGGTATTATTATTTTTGAGTGCTGGGAAGTCATGAAATGGCTCAAGCTTCTTTAGAACTGGCCATTTAGTAGATGTTGTGCTTTGTTAAATATATATTGTCTTGTTAAACTTTGCTCACAATTCTATCATTGTAGACTTGTCATAAGTCCACTTATGAGCCAAATGGCTAAGAGATTAATTATTTAAGGCTTAATCTGTTAAAGGGGTCTATGCATAGAGCTAAGGACTGCCATGCTGCAACCAACTGTAATGAACAAGTCTATATTGTGCTATAGCTACATCTTTGGTTAACAAATGACCCTTTCTAATGTGCATAAAAGGAAGTCTTTGCTATTTTTATTTTTGGTTAACACATAACACATTAAATCTAAGTTGTTAAGTGATAAATCCTGATTGGCTGCAAAGGAAATTTGCAGTTTGCTTATCATAGTATTTGACAGTGTCCTATCGAACAAGTCTTATATTTTGTGTGCTTTTTCTTACATTCTGTGCTTACTTTTGAAAACTAAGATGTAAAGTCAGAATAAAATTGAAACACTGGTATAGTGGCTAGTACTTTGTTTGGTGACCAAAGCAAATGCCTAAAATCAGCCTCAGGGAAGGTGACGACTCTAAAATCTGATTAAAAGGAAAAGCAATTAAGGGGGGTCTAAACCTTGCAACAAATGGCTAAAAGCTGTTCAGACAGACATGTGGCGCATCTATTGTTTAGCTATTGTTTAGTATCACTGAACAAACCACAGTCTGACCTACGTCTTTTAGAATATAGCCAACCAATTGGAAGCCAGCTTCCTGCGGAATGTTACTGGGCTGCAGTAACAATACCAGGTGCAGAGAAAAGCAAAATCTTGGCGTGTATATTACCACCCGTGTTCCTAATCTGACGTGTTTGACTGCGCAGTGGACGGGGAAACTCACAAGATCAATTTCACGTTTGGTAAATATGTTTACATTACTCGCAATGCTGTGCGGCCTTCGTAATTGCACGGAGTCATGGGAAGGTTCATGCGTTCCATTAGTAGACTGCAAACAGCATCGTCTAAAATTTCATCAAAATCAGATGTAATGCTGGTGCTCCAAGGTCATTTGGAAACTAATAGGAAAAACATAAGCTGTAATATCCCAACTGAAGCTTCACAGTCCTAATCACAGTGTAAATCGTGCTCAGATACCAAATGGAAGGATGCATCCAGTTCAGCGTGTGCGAGTAAATCTCTTGTTTCATCACATTTAATATCGGAACATTATAGCAGTTAACTTGTTGCCCTTTTTAGCACAAGTGCTAACCCTCTGGGACAATCCACACAGACTGCATAAATATAGATTGTTCCTTTTTATTTCCTGCCTATATTAAGCATTTAAGTAAATAATTTAATGTTTTGGTCATTTACCTTAATTTAATGATTGTGGCAATTGTTTCTTGTTGAACTCCCACTCCTTATCACATACCATTTGATCAACAGATACATTCATGCTTATTTTATAAAGTAAAGAGCAAGATGCCAAGTACAACAAAGATGCCCGCAGGACTGTATCAGGCCGCATTTCACTTACGTTAAACAATTTGTTCAATGCTGCCTGTTGAATTACCATGCTTTGTATTAAGACAGCCAGTTATTTATTAATGAACTGATAACTTACCCAAGCCTGGCTAAAACAGCACTTGATCTCTTTTTTAGGAACACAATGCATTGTAGTACACTGCAGAGCAGTGTGTTGCCTTAATATGTTGGGGAACAATTTAAAATGTGGAATGTGCATGTGCACAATTATAGCATAAAAATGTCCTTAGTTAACGTCTCATGAACATGAACATTTTAATTATTTGTGTCTAGGCTATAAAGTGTGTTAAAGGAATGTTCACATATAACTGTTTAGCACTTTTTAGTATAAAAAGGTCACATTAAGGTATAGAAGATTATTTTTTAGTATATGCTGCACAGTTCTAGAATCTGTTCTGCCTAAAGCGTGAAAGTTGAATACTTTCTTTCACAGGGAGGATATTAGCCTTAGTAAAGTGGGAACCAATTACAGCCCTGGGCAGATACCTGTGGGACCAATTGTGGTGTTTGGTACCTTTTTAGATGGGCCCTGAACTGGTTAAATGTGTGGGGAACTAAGTTCTGAGGGCCCTCACCATGGATGACTTGAAAAAGCTATGGCAGACAGGAAAAGTTGGCCACAGGACCTGACTAGCCCAGAACTGGAGACTGAACCACTAAGGCAGGGATGTCCAAAGTCCGGCCGAGGGGCCAATTGAAGCCTGTGTTCAGATTTCCACTGGCCGGCAGCTTCTGGCACAGGGAAACCCCTACATCATTATAGTGGGCGTGTGCTGTTCGGGACCCTCACGGACCATGCCTACTCTGATTCCAAGAACGTGCTCTGCATGGAGCCTGGATTGATACCAAACTCCATGCACAGGGAATCCCTCACGTCACCCTGGTGGGCATGTGCTACGCAGGACCCGCGCAGACCACCCCAACACTAACCCTGAGTACGTGCTGAACGGTCGGCCCCCACACATTTTCACCTCACCAAAACTGGCCTTCTTTGCAAAGAGTTTGGACACCCCTGCACTCAGGGGATGATCCTGGATCCCATAAAAAGAAGTAGTTTAGGATCCTGTTGGTGTAGAATTTGGGACTCTCATGGCCTGATATATATTTAGGAGTTCAGTCAAGATGCTAGAAGTCAGCTGTCAGTATTGACTGTGATTATTACTAACAGGTATGAACTGCTATTGTATGAAACTCTGCTATCCTCACACTCTCCCCTATGTATTGAGTCGTAATAAATCCCCCTCATTGAAGATGTATGAGCCTCTATGATTTCTTTTACCATGCTACAGGGAAGAACCTGGATAAAAGTTAGCCACCCCTACTGGGGTGAGGGAAACAATTACAAAGCCACATTAGGGGCTTATTTACACCAGACTAATTTTGTGTAGTTTGTTGCAGAGAATTAATATTTTTAAATCTATCCATGCCAATTAGGCCACATCTTACCAGAGGTGTTTTGTAAATATCATGCATCTGTATTTTGGTCATGTTGACCTGTCGTTGCCTATTAAAGCCGAGTCTCGAAGTTTCATCTAAATTTAATTTAAAATGAGGGTACATAAAACTCTTACTGTTGCATTTTATATAATTCAGATCCAAATGCTAGCAGAACATCTTGACCACAGCAGTCAGCTACAGTGGTTTATCTGTCTCAGGGATGAAATGAATCACAGAACCATGCTAAGGATGATACTTTGTGTGGGACCGTAATGCATATTACAATATTTTGTGTTACAAATTTATATTGTTAGTTTATTTGATGGACTTTAATCTCCCTGTTTTGCCTATCAGCACTTCTGGCTGTTTTACCATACATAATTAAGTCTATAAAATCCAGCTGTCTGGCATTTACAGGACAGCTTTCGTTTCTATTCTTTTTATTTTGAAAAACTATGTATTTCTGAAATCATTTTTTTATTTAGGGGAGGATATTGCAAATCTGCTATTTTTCGTCTGTGTCTTGTAAATTGGAAGAAGTAAATATCTTTAGCTGGGATACAAATGAAAGTAACACTCCACAGGGTTTTTTATCATTACTACTTGGCCAACATAAAATGAAAAAGTAAACAAAGTTTTTTCTTAAAAGAATATAAGTTTAAGTCCTACCTCTTGAACCTTGAAGTCTTACCTGTTTTAATTTTAAGGTCCCTTATCTTTTTTATAACCATGCTACCATGGCTAGTAGAGCTTTTTAACCTCCCTAGCGGTTCATTTCTTTCCGGTTTTACATGTTTAATAGCGGTACATTGTTTTTCATGAGAATTTATTTTACAGTATAATATAATAGTATGAGTATAATCAAGTTTGAAACACAAAATCATGTAAAAACAATAAATTGAATAAATAAAAATCTATATTTTTTAAAAAAATAAATAAACAATTTTTAAAAAAGACATGTTATACCCATACTATTATATATACTGTAAAATAAATGTTCATGAAAACAATGTACTGCTTTTACACATATACATCCAATGTATTGCATATAATACACTTATTTTGTATTGAATGCAATACAATTGAATTTTGAATTTCCCGCCCCGCCCCGTTGGCAGCGTACACGCGCTCCGACGTCACCAGGAACTCCCTGGTGACTCATCGGGTGCAGAAGCTGGCCGGCGGAAGAAGGAAGAGGACAGAGATAATGACGATGGACGACGCGGGACGCCGGCAGATCAGGTAAGGCTGTATTTACTATTACTTCCCAGTGTGACTCAGGGTTACCGCTTTCAGCAACTTTTTTCTACCCCGAGTCACACTCGGGTTACCGCTGGTAAGGTTAAGGTTCTATGATGAAGATACTAAATGACATTGAGTCCACTATTCCCAACATTCATAGTCTAATCTCCCTTTGTTACACAATATGACATGATGAAGTTTGCTAGACTACCTCACAATCTGGTCGGGTATACAGGTCTATTTATAAATCAGTGAATCTTTCATTCACTGAAACATTCAGTGGGAAATCTTCCAGGTCTATTTGTTTCAATGGCTGTAGTTAATTCTCCACCAGGGAATCTTTTTGTGAATGTTAGATTTTCTGCTTTAAAAATAGAGTGTAATAATCAGAACAAAGTAATGGTATAGTATCCAGAGCACAAAAAGAAGAAGTAACCTTAAAGGTCTCTTTCATTGCTAGTCAGGAGGAAAAACAAATGCCCCATTGTCCAACAATTGATTACTCTTTTACAGAATCTGCATAGGGCCAGGTGCTAAAACAAATACTCCATTACTTAGGTCTGTGACACAGCTTAGATCAGTGGGATGCCAATAATAACCTAAAACTTGGAACCTAAGAAGGGTGGGGAGTATGTAAAGAGCAATCACTGCAGAAGGTGAGTTCGTGTTAGAATAAAACCCATCAGCTGCTACCACCCACCTACCCCCAGCTATGGCTGCAGCTCATATGGACACTGTAGTTCTTCCCACTGACTCCCATCCTTGTATTGTCACACTACATTTATGGCAAACCAACACTTTACTCACCATCTTACCAGTGCTCTACATCCCTGTGTATCCCTTTTTTAACACGGGGGGACACCTAAAACAAACTTTCAACTTTAGGAACCCTTACTATAAATACTATCCACAACTAACAGTACATTAGTGTGGTTGGCAGAAGCAAGAGAGTCACAAATTTGTTATTGCAACCACTGGAGGAACCGTGGTTAAGAAACACCGCTCTACATTATGGAGTTGCCACCAACATTGTGCTCTTCTGTACTTACCACCACCACAGTGATACGCCTTTTTGTCTTTAGCCAGCCAGCCAGTTCTTTGCTACTTCCTCTTTAAATAAATTGTTGCAAAGTTTTTTAAGCCGTAATTGTGGTCCAAGGTTTATAGAATAGCCCCTGAAAGTATTCATGTGCTGCCTGGTTAAATCTTAGTTGATAGACATACATAAGCCCCCCTATTACTTCTGGCTTTGCTGTAATCTTATCCAGCATGTTACCTCACCCACTGGCAGCTATAATCATTAGAGGCTGGGATTGCAGATCTGATAAAAGTTTATATACAAATGTCATTGGGAGCTCCTAATTTACCACACAAAAATGTAAGATTTTGTGCTGATAAATGCTGCTATTGTCATTCTGCAAAATAAGATTTATCCGTGCATATTTATACATCCTTGAAATGTGTATTTTGGGAAAATATCACATTGTTTTCTGGTACATCTATATACCTCTCAGCCTTTGGGGATGGGGAAGAGGGGCTATTTAAAGCTCAAATTATGGAGGTAAATAACAGACCCCTGCCACGCCTCAATTTGTGGATCAAAAAAAAAAAAAAAACACACAAAAAATAATAATAGGTTAAACCAACAAGTATGTCTTTTTCCCTAGCTACTTTTCCTTTTTATTACCTTCTTTAGTTACTAGTTTTCTAGTATTAGTATTGTTACTAGTATTTATAGTTTAGTTACTAGTTTTATTATGTATTTTAGAGGTAGGATGAATGGTTTAGTTCAAGATAACACTTTTTATTAGTTAAATAATAATATTTTATTATAAAAATGTATTTATCCTCCCAAAAAGAGATACAAGTGAGGAGGAAAGGAGACAGATGGACTTAGCATTGACAGCGGACGAGTCTCTCCAAACCAGGGACAGTTGGAAGGTACACATCTTATCCACAAATGCATTGCCTGCTATTCACAAGTGAGGCAACAAGAACATTGCTTGTGACAATTAGGCTCTATAGGGGTAAACGGCCGAAATAAAACGAGCGAACATTAGCGTTGGAAGTGCGTGCTGAATAGGATCAGCTGTCTCCAATGATACAGAAATCACTATGGGTCAATGCAACCTTAAAAGTCATCCAGACCTACAGTAAACTCAACTGAAAATTGCAGACTGAAAATAAAAGTGTAGTTCAAGTATTTGCCAAATGCAGAAACACAAAACCCTAATTATGCCAAATGCAGTTAATATTCATAGTTCTAATGCAAACCAAACCATGTGATAGACCAGCACTGACCCATAAAGACCGACCACTAAATACACACTGATAGGTTGATGCTTACAAATGTGCATCCAACACTAAAATGCTTCCAAGAATTCAAATTATTAGAAGTGCTGTCCTAAAAATAGAAACAGTGCCCTGCAATAAAACTTCATAGACCACAATAAAAAAAAACAACATATTCTATATTACTTATATAACATAATAGTATTCTTTGCTTGTAGGACACATTTCTCCATTTTGTAATATTTCACAGAGCCTGTTTGTTCCCTGGCAAAATGTTTCATAAGGAGCTGGTTTATTAAAGCAATAAAATTATTATATTCAAATGTATTTGTAAATTAGCGATCTGTTTTCGTATCATGCAAACCTTGTCCTGTATCATTACCATTACTGTTTGCTTAAAGTATATGGGATTCTGCCCCCCTTTCACTAAGTTTTTTTTTTTGTTTGTTTGTTGTAGGTGGCCTCTGTATTTCCCATTGTTTCACCTATAATACCGGTAGTATTGGATGTTTAGGATGTTAGGAGAGAGCACTAACAATGTTGCAAGATAGCTGCTGAAAAATTAAAACTCTGTAAGACTGGAGAAGATAGGCTATCATGGGAAATCTTGAGTGATCCAGCAAACCTGGAATGGACCAGGACTGGATCACTCAGATTCTCCCATGATAGTCTATCCTTTCCAGTCTTGGGGAGCCATAATAAATCAGGCCCAGAGTGTGAATAGGTCAGTGTACAGATATTTCCAGACTGTAAGAAGCTTGGACAACCAGTCTGGGACTGGAGGAGATTATGTCTTGGAATCCCCCTATGCTTACCTGGTCCTAACCGTTTATAAAGAGAACTGAGGACCGAGGCAGAACAGTTATGCAGGGCTGCTGTGAGAGAAAGGGGGGCCGCTTTGGCCCCTTTTGATCAAGTCCTGATCAAAATGGCTTGATTTTCGCAGTGCTGCAATGTTTGGATGTGGCGGAGGGGGACCCAGGAAGTTTACATAATGCCCAGGAATTTCTGATGCAATTATGTGCCCACTCCAAAGTCAGACACAGAAGATATTATTATAGACTTGGCTACAGAGCTGTTAGGATGCAAGTGTAGTGTCATGAACTAATGAGGTGGTGTTGGTTTTAGTAAGAAGATGAAGGACTGGTATAAAAGCCAAACAACTAGAATTTTTAAATGTGAATGATCAGCAATGACAGTCTACATAGTTCTCTTAGTGCAGGTTTCCTTTAAGATCCATCCTATAAAATGAACAGTATTATTGTATAGCTGTAATGAGGTTTATGTATAGCATGTCAGATATATTATGAGAACTAGTAAGGCCAGACATTGCATTTTGCCTTGACCTGCCTTGCAAATGGTATAATGGCTGATATTTCCATGGCAACGGCCAATGATCCTTGGGCTCAGCACCTGCATTACATTCCATATATAAATAAATGTAAGCCTGTTCTATAGAATGATTACCAACATATATTATTATCCAAATAAAGACATACCAAATAAAACATCTGCATTATTCTTGATTTCCCAACGTTGTCCTTATAATGTGGCTATAATACCAGTTGTTCTGACTCGAATACAAGGGATAAAAGATTCTAATCTGTAAGACTGTAAGTGAATTGTGTATTTTTTTTTCTTTTGTGTATTTTTTTTTTTTATTTATTTTTTTTTATTATTTTTTCTGAACTAAACTGAACTACTAGCGGAGACATGTTTATTTGTGCTATTTACTTCAACTCAAAAGTGGTATTCTCTTACAGATCTACGTAGACTGATAGCTTCTTTTATGTCTTTATGTCAACAGATTAATGAAATGTGTAACAATTCACTCTGCTTCTGATTTGGTGGATTTAACTACACAATCCGATTCTCAAAGAACTTTAGTATGAAAACTGAAAGTATGGTCTCTAATTCTAAATAATACTAGTTACCTCTCTACCATGCATTTCCAATGGTTTCAATCATTGTTAATGTCCTGACTTCACCACATGTGCTAATTAGTTAATTAATGTGCTTCACTTTGATTTATCTATAGTCTAAGACAGATTTATCATATGGTACACTTGGTACATGCCTATAGGTGTCATCCAGTAAGAGGGTACCTACAATAGCTGGACAGATTGGCAACTGATTCATATCCTGTTGTACCCTTTTTATGACCCTTTCCCCTGCAATAATTGCTTCACTGTGTGGACCCCTATGCAAAAAGTTTGCCAACCACTGCTGCCCAAGGTCTTTTTATATACCTTGCCTGGAGTAGGTTTTGCATCAAAGTATGGCGTTTTTTGTTGGTGGGGTTAAAGAGCCATATTTTGTATGCCTATAAGGTTCTGGGATGTAAATCCAACCCTACCCACAGTTATTGTTGTGGGTCAGTGGGCCTGATTTATTAAAGCTCTTCAAGGCTGGGGAAGATACACTTTCATTAGTGAACCTGTGTGATCCAGAAAACCTGCAATAAATCTGGTCCAGGATTAAAAAAATTTGCTAACAACTAACAATTGACTTTAAGAAATCAATTCCAGGTTTGCTGGATTTTCCAGGTTCACTGATGAAAGTGTATCCTCTACAGTATTGGAGAGCTTTAATAAATCAGGTCCAGTGTATACAAATATTAAGACCAGAGACAGCTTGATAATAACTTTATCTATATTTATATCTACATGAAAACATTAGGAAAGGTATGGTTTATTGAAGAGTTACTCAATTACTTTTCCTTTAGGGAAATTCATTATATTATGGCTGCTGTTCTGAAGATTAGGCATGTACCATAATTGTAAAAGCTTCTGAATGCAATGTAAAATTTCCTTAGATTCTTTTCAGCTACTAGACCTTCACTTTTCTATTTAATAACCGCTGTTATCATTCTTTATGATCCTAGGATGCCTATGCCCTTGCATATGCTTGGCTGCCTGCTGCCTCTTCTGATATCTTATTTGCCACTCCCCTATACCTATATGGCACCAACCCTTATTAGCTGCCTGATTTTGACTATAAGCTCTAGGTTTTCACATGCTTACCCTTTATTTGCCAGTCCCCCATTGCCAACAAGGCCAACCCAATGACTAAAAACCAATTGCTGACATGCAGCCTACGTTTAAACTTCTTTTTAGGATAAAATGAGGGTTTGTGCCTCAAATCAGCTGTGACTGCAAGTTCCCACGCTCCCCGGGCTGTATTTATCAACTTTCAATAGAGAAACTCCATTCAGAGTTCACCTGCAGTCACAGCTGATTGGAAGCACTTGCGTGCCTCAGAAGCAGCTGTGACTGCAAGTTCCTACAGTCACTGGGTTGTACTTATCAGCCCAGGGACCGTGGGAACTGAACTCAGATGAACTCTCAATGGAGAAACTCCCTTGAGAGTTCCCCTGCAGTCACAGCTGATTGGAAGCATGTGATTGGAAGCACAGGAGCGTGGGAACCTGCACTTCAATGGAATTCGCGAAATCGGTTGCCGAAATTGACAATCCTACAACCAGCAAAATCAAAACCGGCAATCTCACTGACCAAATAGATTTAACTATAATAATTCAGTGGTTAGTACATGTTCTTTTGTATTAAAACCATGATCACATCCATTTGCTGAGTGAGAGTGCATTAGTTGTTTTGGAGATTATAAGGAAGTTTTTCATCACAAAGGAGTGCATCCACAGACTTTTCAGATAACCAGTTTTGATTTTAATGTTTTGAGGGGATTGTCACTATGCCAATTAAGACTGCTGTATTTTTTTTTTCTTAAGCGCATAAGGTGTAATATAGATTTAATATACAATTAGGATTGACCACTATATGTATGCATTATACAATATTACATTATTTTACACCATTCCTTTGTTCCTCATTTTTTTTAATGTTTTTCTAACCTTCTCTTTTCTTCTTTCTCTTTTTTCACTCCTGTAAATTACTTCTTTTAAAAAATAATTTTTAGCTTTTTTATGCTTGTTTATTGCTTTTCAATAAAAAGTTTCTTTAAAAAAAAAAAAGCAAAGCTAGTCTTAAAAAAAAATAGATTGATTTAAAAATTAACTCTGAATGATAACATTTTAAATGAATTTAAATATTAATATATTTTCAAATAATTAAATGTTAACATAAAAGCCAACATTTTATTTAGGTTTGGCTAGAGAGTACAGAATACTCATTGCACATCTATCATATATCACATGTGCCTGATTTGAAATATTGGCATTTTTGCTTGCAAAATATTTTTACTTTTAAAATGAAAACTGATTTTGAGCAGTAGTTCTAGGGTTCTATAGTGCCTGACACCAAAAGGGCTGAGGAAAAACCATTTGCTAGAAATCATTACCAAAACCTTTATTATTCTATAGTATTGTATGCAATATTTATACTTTGACTACAAGACAAGATAAAACAAGACTCCTTACAAAAGTGTGAAGAAAGCAATATGCATAAAAGACAAACCAATCCTCACCATGTCATCCAAAACATTACACACAGGGAATCAAAATAAATAAACTTAGTAATGTACAAACCACCCCAACACCTAGAAAATGGACCTGTGTGGAAGGAGTAGTGTTGTATGTCAAATTAAGTGTTTATGACAGCTAACCACAACTTATTAAATGTGATCTAGGGCCACACTGCAATCCTCGTTTGGTGTCATAGTACAGCTGCCTGCGCATACTGTCTGATTCATGCCATTAATACAAAGAGGCTTTCAGCACGCTAAGCCAAAGACCAGGGCTCATGCATTCATGCCTTATGCTTAAATAAATTCATCAGCTGAATCAGATTGAAATATACATGCCACTCTCCAAGTCTTTTCAGATAGGAAGAGTTTTGTAAAAATGGCAAGGTCTTGCCAAAGGCTCAAAGAAATGGGGGGAGAATCATCAAAACAGGGCTTATTTTCAGACTGGGAGCAGAATGTTTATTTTTGTATAAGGAGTATATTGATAAGGCATCAAGTAAATATATCATTTCCTACCAGGAAAAGGGGCTTGCCATTTTAAAGTGATTTGACTTTTTGTGACTAAACATTTACATTGCAGGCAATAAGTGTCGATACAACTTGGAACATTTGACCTTTTCACTGTGTATGAATTGTTTTTATCCAAATTTCAAAAGAGTTATTTTTTGGGAATTCCAGCTTATGCTATGGAAAGGATGTGAAACTTTGGCTTGACAATCAAACAGCCAACTGGCCCTTTCCCTGAAGTTGGAGCGAAAACACTTGAGTGAACACATTTTGAATACTTTTGAAAACAGGAAAAAGAACTGCAACCGTAACATGTAATGTTTACAACGTGTCATGTGACTAATGTTCTTCAACCAGTGGGAGCTGAAAAAAGACAGACATCTGGAATAATTTATGGTTGTACTAGAGTCTAGGTTTTTAGCAAACTTAAGCTTTGATATTTTAATACATATTTAAACATACATAAAATTATGAATCACAGAAGTGAATTCTGTAAATCACAGGCTTTTAAGACATACAGTAGGTAGTGGTAGGTGGCCCAAGGTGGTACATGGGTGATAAATGTGTGTAGGTATATCCCTCTACATAGATGTATGTATGATTGTTTGTATGTATGACTCATATATACACATATTTATATACTCAACATATGTAGAATATATATTGCGCACAATGTATATATAGGCATCTGTTTCTTATGTTAATAATGTGATTATATCTGTTTTTTTAAGTTGAGTATATCTCATATATAAGATATTATATTAAACATTTCTCTCTGTTAATGTTCTATTAATTAAGTAAAAGTCTCTAAGGATCCCCTGAGGAAGTCAATCGGTGAAACACGCTGGGTAAGACGACTTTACCTCTTTATATGATCACCAAAATGAGAATGTATTAATTAATACCCTGTTCACAGTTTTTATTTATACAACAATAACTGTTCATTACCCAGCCCTATTTGCATGTACTCTTTACAATCCGACATTAACTGACTGCATGCTATGTTTTTGTATTTGTAACATGTATCTACTTGACGTAAATATGAAGTAATTTGTATTCTAAAAATTCTTCCTCTTGCCCTTTCTTCCTCTTTCTTCCTTTATTCATGATACATGTTACTACAGGGCTGGCTAAAACATTACCCTAAAATATTAGGGAAGGGTGCAATTTCCTTCTTTCTCAGCATATATGAACCAATTACTAGAAACTCAACTTTGGGAATCTCCAAAAATGCTATTATCTTCTAACTGCTATCATGAACCTCAATAGGTTTAAGGTAGCCTGGAGCGGTAGACATGCTCTCCAAATTACATCAACACTTTTGATATTTTTGGAGACCCAATGTGAGACTTAGGAAAACCCCATTGAATCATATTTTAAAATAATAATAACCAACACAGCAATTTTCCTGGTCTTTTGGACATTACAAACCACCCCAATTTTTATAATTTCATTTAGCACTTGTAACAACCTCCTACCATGAATGTAATAGTCTATATGTCTGGTGTCAATACGGGCATTGATTTGAACAGAAGCCATAGAAATGGAATTTTTTTTTATAACATTCCTTATTAAAAGTTTCCAAATATATTAATGTTATAATGTTATTCACTTTGTATCTTCTTTTTAACTTTCTGCTTTAACATACACAACACTGAAGCAGTGCCGAGTCTTGCAATTAACAATACATATTACTACATAATGTAACATTACAGCACACTATTGCAACCTTTCCACATTACTCATCACCTCTCATTACATAAGAGTGTTTAGATCTTCGCAATAGACGTGTTTAACATTGTTAGAAAAGGACACCTAAGTTTGATATGATGACATATTTAGTTTTGATTTGTTTTCCTTGAACAAAAAGCAATTCATTGCATTTGAACCATGAGAAATCTATAAACAAATTCTTGTATTACAAACATCTTTCTTTGCAACTTGAATTTGCAGTGGGAAAATATGCAGATTTCTTATAACCCCAAAGCATCTCTAACCTAATGTGCACTGGATCACTGGTTAGAGGAATGCTGATGGCTGCAATGGAAAATGTTAAAATGGACAAAATATTCTTTCCTCACTCAAATATGTAAATGGTGTCATTTTTTTAAAGCAACATCTTAAAAAATAGTTGGATAATCAATTTAGGTCATTTTATTTCTAAGTTAAATATTATTATATGACTTCAAGGGAGATGCAATAGCCATGTAAATACAGGTGAGAACTTTGGGCATCAGTAGCACAGTGGTCCTGTACTACCAGTCTATATAATGTCATTGTATTCATCCAATAATTGTGGCATAGTTTATTATATGATCGAAGAATCTGTCAAACTGATATGGAAGCAGTTTGTGTGATTCAATGTAAATTACTATTATAGAGAAAAACAATTCTGAGTAATGTGATTGTCTTAAACGCTCAGGTGGTGTTGTGCAATCAATATGTTCCATTTTAGGCACACAAACTTTCCAACAAAAAAATCAACACACACAAATAATGAAAACCCCAAAATGTCACCCCACAATAAAATAATTCTTTAAAAGGGAAGATTAAATCTCAGATGACTCCATGTAGCAAATCATTCTCCTTCTTTTAATTTTTGATCCCCAGGGCCACTTTTTCAACAACTTCGTTATTATGCCCTCATTTTACCCCAGTCCATCTGTTCGTTTTCCTGACATTTGCCCATGCTTGGTGTTCCTACTTTGTGCTATAAAGAACTCACTACTATATATTAAATACGAGCTTCCTTTGAAGGTAATTTTTTGGTATCTCCAAAATCTTTAAGGCAAACCTGTAGTCGGTTATAAAGGGTCACATGTAAACCAATATGTTTATGCTGTAAAAAAAACTCCAAAATGTTTCCAAAATGTGACAAGTATATGTGCACAAATCCAAGTTTATATTAGCTTCTGCACAGTAGGATTTGAAATGAAGTAAATGGCTGGTACGGTTAATCAGTTGGGCTTTGTTGTATACCAGTATAAGGCCTGATATATTAAAGCTCCCCAGGACTGAAGATAGACCATCATGGATGAACCTGGGTGATCCAGCAAACCTAAAATAAATATCTTGGATCTGGTGCAGGATTGAAAACATTTACCAAATAATAGCAAATGATTTAGGAATCTATTCCAGGTTTTCTGGATAAACTAAGTTCACCCATCTTCTCCAGTCTTGCAGAGCATTAATAAATCAGGCCCAAAAGATTGCAAGGTGCTCAGGTCCTGGGGCTGCAAATCAAACCAAAATTGTCACCCCTCCACCACTGTGTTTGACAGACATTTAATATGCTAACTGAGGTCATAGGGCCTGATTTATTAAAGCTCTTCAAGGCTTAAGAGGATAGACTTCATCACTAAAGCTGGGTCCAGCAAACCTGGAATCGGGTCCAGGATTGAAAACGTTTGATAACAAATAGCAAATGACTGGAATCCATTCCAGGTTTGGTGGATTACCTAGCTTCACTGATGAGCGTGTATCCTTCACAGACTTTAGAGCTTTAATAAATCAGGTCCATTGTGTCTGAGATGCAGCTCTTAGGTTTGTACATTTTTTCCAGAGCATTTCATTATCTGATGTTGGGGTGAATTTGCTGGGAGCCCACTCCTGGGAAGATTGGCAACAGTCTTGTTTTCTATTTGTGAATAATTTTTCTCACTTATGGAATTATGGACTTCAGGTTTGCAAATGACTTTAATCCTTCTCAAAATTATGGACTTTTCAAAGATCTTTACTGATGTGTTTCTTTGGCATTGTGTTAACACACACTTGAATGCTCCAGACCAGCAAACTGCCAAAACTTCTGCTTTTATAAAAGTGGCCACTCTCGATGATGATCAGTAAAATAAGTTCATTTAATTAGCAGCACCTGGCTACCATTTACCATCTTACTTCCTATGGAAATGTGTACTTTCATTTTACACACTGCTTCTGCATTTGTGTTGACTTGTGTTTGTTAAATAAACAATGACATAGTGTAATATTTTGGGTTTTTGTTTATATGAGGTTGTATCCTATTTTAAAACCTGCCAAGGATCAGATTATTTATTATGATGTCTTGATCACAAAACCTTAAAATTGTAAGACTGGAAGATCAGAATTATAATTTACACTGTACATTTTGGGTGCAAGTTAGGTGATTTTTATGTGGAAGCATTTATGAATTGACCCTTTAGAATCCTTGCTGGGAGTTTTCCATCTCCTTGCCACAAGGAGTTAAGAGTAAGGATGTCACTGGACTGACAACCTGATATTTATTTCAGTACATATAACATTTAATTTGATGAACAAACTGCAGATTATAACTGATATTTATTTAGATAGTTTTTTTCCATATTGTTTGGTTTTCTAAATTGATTATTTATGAGTTTTTGGCAGACAATTTATGTAAATATCCCAAAAGAAATTCTTAACATGCATCCAAACATTGGGATTAACATGTTAAAGTGTTTCCCAGCTGTTTATCTAAAGGTTGTTAGATGAAAAGAAAACAATCACACATTTAACATATTCACACAACTTTTTTTTATTGTCTCAAGTTAATAGATGCTATGAAACAGGGATTTTAGTTTTGATTTGGAAATATTGGAGGTGGAATTATTATTAGCATTACGAATACATTGCCAATCTGTTACTATATACAGTGTCTTTTTATTTATTTTTTTAATTAAACAGCATCTGTTGACCTCAAACCACATGACTGTACCTAAATAAAGTCTAAGATTTGGGTCTGCTTTAGGCTGCGTACACACGCCCAATAGTTCTCATCTGATAATCGACTCAGGCTGATATCAGACGAAAATCTGGCATGTGTACAACACCCGTCGTCCATCATCCGAACAATTGTCCTGGCAGATCCATGGACGATGTATGACGAATGATCGTAATGGAAGTGAAGGGGGAGAGCGCGCAGCAGGGTACCACTCTGTCATTCTCTTCTCCATAGAGCAAATGTATGTACAGCACTGGTTCATGCATCCTGCAGTCCTTAGCCGTTGGAAAGGATTGTGAAAGATCCTTTCTAAAGACAATAATTGCATGTGTGTATGCGGCTTAAGAGAAGAATTAAAACACAGCTTAAGAATGATGGCACAAGCCAGAAAAAAAACAGACAATAGACAACCAGAAAAAAAAACATTTTCACCAACCCCCCTGTGTATTATAGGCTTTCCAACAGGTCACAGACTAAGATATGGAGGGAAAGGGGTTATCCTTAGGGAAAGAACCTGTGTATAAAGGACCAAGAACATGGCTGATTTATAGGTTGCCCTGGACGTAGGCAAAAGTGAAACAGTACCCATATCAGGCTTTAGATTAGGGAAGGGGTAGTTAGGGTGGGAGCTTCTCTGTTCCCTTCGGAATCACCCAAACGTCTTCTGTAAGCTGTAAATAAAAATGGAACCAAAATATGTTTATTTTTTTTTACATATAATTACAACAAATTGACCAATTTTTTTTAATCTCCTATTAAAATACATGTTTTACACAAATATCTACACATCACAAAACATATATATATATATACATACACATACAAGTTAAAACAATGTGTATGTAAGTAGAGAACAATGATGCGTTTCGTAGTTCAAAATCTGCTTCATCAGGGTGGGAGACCATATATATAAAGATCAAATAGTGTATAAATTGACCATTCAAAAAGAGATGTTTGTGAAACTGCATGTTGACATAGTACAATATAACAATAGATATGCATTATTCATTAAGAAGGTAAAGCAAGCAAATAAGAGCATACCTTTATCTGGTATCCTTGCAGAAAAAGTTGGCACACCTAATCATTTTTTTTTAAATCACTTATAAACTAGTATTATCGGAAAGTATGGGCTTGTTGTCACTACGAAATGATGTCACTACATAAATAGTGAACATCAGCATCTGGACTTCGTTTGGTACAGGCAACATTAGCTTAAGCACTGGTATCTGCCACCCTTCTCAAATAGATCTGTTTATTAAACTGAACATGAATAAAAAGCTAATAGGAAATATGAGGACTACGTTTACCGAATTTCTCAACGTTTATATACAATTTAAATTTAAATCATACCTTTTAAATAAAACATGGCTTTTCTACAACTTTACCTCTAAAGAAATATTATCAGAGTTATATTTTGCCTTTTTATCAGATTTAGATCTAAGCTGTGATAGCTATGCTTAGATTTTTAACAGTTTTAATGATTTAAAATTGAAGCTATCATCTTTTGTGATCTGTAAATCCTTATTTTAAACATTTCATGTTACTAAATGTTCTGTATACATTGAACAATTGTGGTCAATAAATACGGATTCTGAAATTTCAGTGCTGATCACTAATACATATTATAGGAAAGGCAACAGCAGAACAAGGTACAGGAGGGGCTTGAGGACCATCAAATATTTTTCCATCATCTAAATGCAATCAGTTAAAGGTTGTAAAGTTTTTTTAATGATACGTATGTCATTTTATACACTTTGTAATGTACTGCCACAGAAACACTTCCAACATTAGTATTCGTCACATTCTGTGTATTCAAAACTGTAACAGTTACCATAGTTAAATAAACATCCATGCTTGGGGATGGAAATGACTTCAGGAAATTACCCGTCCATAGGTCTATTAGAAGCTACCACTAAAATGGTAGGCTTAGGTCATCAAACGTTAACAGATTCTCATTAACTGGCAGTGGAATTTAGAGTGTAACCTAATGGAACACGGGAGGATGGAATGGTTCCATCCCATATCTTAGAGAGCTCTCATTTCTGATATGATGAGCAGTTTCTAATTGTCACTGTTCTTTCCACTACTAACAAATGCTCAAACCTGTTTAAAGGGAACGTCATAGGCTGAATCTTTATTAGGTGTTCTGCAATCCATTTTAAAGTGCATATTCAGCTATAATTTCTTTGCAGTTTTGGATAGACTCGGACTAGAAATGTTGTGTTTTTACTGCTATCTAAAGTTTTGCCAGAAACAATTCCCAACATTTACTGTCTTGATAACATTTTCACTTGACAAGAATTAAAGGAAAACCTGCATTGGGATATAAGATTTGAATTAAGGTAGAGTAGGGGGAAGTTAGTACCCCTGTCAGGTTTTGTGTTGCTGTTACTGATGTTTCTCTCCTGTCTTGTGCTCCTGCTATGCTCTAATGAAGCCCCTATCTATCTATCTAAGAACCTAAGTTTATAGGAGGTTTGTATTACTTATCTAAATTAATCAAAACTCAAATAAAAAAATGATCAGGGTGGACATACATTTGGCTAATGTCACCATGATGATTAGATGCTTCTGGCCAATTATTTTTATCTGTGTAATGTAAAATGTATTCTGCATGTACTTAAAATGAGCCATTATTATGTAATGGTCTTCAAAGATTTAAAAATTATTCCACTTTTAACCTTTTTCATTCAATAATCTTCTATTGTGATCAAAATCACATTTTTAATCTCTAAGAACAACATTTTATTTAAATAAAAATGCATATTCATCAGTATCCTCAAAAGATATAAATTCTATTTACCTGCACCACAAGCCATTATAACCCCAGGTATTACCTTGCAAAAAGAGACATTATCTTTGTGTACAGTGCAGAGCTGTACGGGGAACACATGAGGCATACCCACTACAGGTTTACTGCAGAAAACTATGGGAAAGGGGCAAATACAAGAGCAGTCACCATGCACAAGGAAAAAGAGTAGCAGTGATCAGTGTTAATGCAGATATCATCTGCAAAGAGGCAAAACTTCACTAAAGATTACTATACAGATCTGGGAATAAACATGCACACTGAGATTTACCCATTTCTTTTCTATATTTGCTTATTCCTAATTTCAGCTTTAACAGCATGATTTTAGTCATTAGTAAACATCATTCTACTTATCTGCTTGCTTGTTTTCTTTTACAATAATCTATATCAGTGGTCGCCAACCTTTTCGGACCTAAGCACCACTAAATGCCTGGACTCTGGATCATGCATGCGCAGGGAGCCATGTGTCAATGAAAGGGGAAGAAAATTCCCCCAGAGTGACAACATGATGCCTGAACCCATTCTCCCATCACATGCTCAGACCAAAGACACAACCTGCCCACCGCCCTGAGCCTGCAATCCATACGTGGGACATGGGTCACGGCTCTGGCCGATGTGCCCCCCCCAGCAGGTTCTGGAGGGCGCACCGGCCAGAGATGCGGACCACCAAAATTTTCTTGCGGACCACCGGTTGGTGACTGCTGATTTATATTGATTCCAGTCATTGAACCAGTCATTACAATAACAATCTAAGGCACATACATCAAGAAGTAAAGAGGGGTATCAACAAATACAGGGAGATAACAAACTGGAGATGAGTCAGTAAGGGGTGCTACCCCTGTGAGTCCATTGGCAATCAAAATATTTACACATTTAACCTGTGAAATGAAATTTAAAAAAAAAATCATTTTTATTGTTTACCTTTTTTCATCCATGATCTACCTGCTTTTTCATGCAAATAGAAAATGACTGGTAGGAGGGGCTGGCAGGATGCTGTAAATTACTTTCCAAAACAGGAAGCTTTGACAATGCCTGCATGTGATGCCAAGACTCCAACAGTGAAAGAACTGATATCTAGACTCGTCAGCGTCAAACGCACATTGTGAGATGCCAGCAGTGTGCAGTGAAAAAAGTAAGCAATTTCTGGAACCTTTACAGCTGTTTAAGATTAAAGCTTCTAGAAATTGATTATTAAATTTAAAAAATGTCCCTACGTTTATTTCATTAACACGTGCCACATCCCGATGTGGATTAACACCCTAGTATTTCAAGCAATATATAAATATTTGGGACTTTAGAGGCACCATATGTTCAACATTTCTCAATGTCCACAGTTTTTTATAACATAAATTCATTCATTGTTGGTATCTATAATAAAGTTGATATGACCAAATGAATAATATAAAAACATTTTAATAGAACATAACAGTATGTATACAAACAAGCATGCTCTCTTTAGACACATGCTATCCTCGACGCGTTTCGTGGATTACGTCAACTTCTTCAGGAGGAGAGAACAGAATTAGACCATGAACGCAAGATTCCCTTAGTAGGTCAGCTGGAGAGCTGGGAAGGTAGCAGCGGACAATATGAGGAATAAGACTATAATTAAACTGCAAATCCACCTTATTTCCATTTATATTATCGTGCGCATCCAAACTCGCCTTGTTTGTACAGCGCCTTTTCCACTAAAGTTGTAATCAAAACTAGTTTCTATTCCAAAATACAAAAAAATGACCGGCGCCCACACGCCAAGATGTCTGGACTATGGTTACAACTATACTATGCATTTTCTGCATAGCCATCTTTCTAACTTCCCGGAAAAAAACCTTGGTGCTGTCGGTGATGAGCAAGGTGAACGATTCCACCAAGATTTGAAGGTCATGGAAGGACGGTATTAGGGTAGATGGAATGTACATATCATGGCTGACTATTGTTGGAGCATCCTGCGGGATTGTCCTAACACTGAACACTCCAGAAAAAAAAAAAAAGTAGTCATTTCTGGATTCACCACCCGAAAATTAGTAAACAAACAAGTGTAAGATCTAACTCAACAACAAAACAAAGGTTCCCCAGTGTTATAGATACCAATAATTAATTAATATATGTTAAAAAAAACTGTGTTGAACATATAGTGCCTCTAAAGTCCCAAATATATAAATATTGCCTAAAATTTTTAAAGTTTCTAGGCCAGGTTTTATGGCTTGTTAGGTTATACTTTCTATTTAGTTGTCTTACTATCAGCAGAAGTTGTACGGCTGTGGGTACTTTGAGGACAGTCTATACCCTTATCCCTTTTCTTTTTTTTTTTGTTTACTTCCAATACATGAAGTTATTCTCTTCTAATAATATTCTATCTCTTGTTCGCAGACAAGGAATAAATACATTTCTGAAACTCTCATGTAATTAGGCACAGCAGAGAAGTGAAAGTGTTAACACAACAGTACCTAGTATTTTTTAAATGAGTCTAGTCTCCCCGTAATAAACCTTGTCCACATAGCTTTGTGAATAGCTGTTCTCTAGATGCTGTTCTAATTCCATGATGAAGAATACCTTTCTGTAAAGTGTATAATTACCCTCTGCCACTCTTCCATCTCCTATGGTTTCTCATCTTCTTCAATAATGGAGAACAGATGAACAGAAGTTAAAAATAAAGGGCTTTTAACAATGTAGCAGCCCGCACATAATGTACATATAATGATGATCCTGTGAAGGCCCATTATTTCCACCCGCTTGCTGCTTGCTGCTGCTGAGCCAGAGGAAGAGTTGTATGTGAAACTGCTGAAATGGATCTGCAGCTTTCAGACAAATGAATCACAGCCAAGCAGTCTGCTGCTGGAAATAAGGCTGCACATCTTTGAACAAGTTGTTTATGATTTTGCTTGTCTATCCCAACAAAGCTGAAGGAACTGCAATACTTTTTTCTTTGATTTATTGCAAAATTTCCATTATCCTCCAAGCCAAACTGTCCTTACCTTGTCACTCCTGAAGAGTGAGGCCAATTTTAAATAAGCAACTCTGAGAAATGCAGGATTTAAATGGCTTTAAAGCATATGTTTAGGAAAAAGAATCAAATCCAGGACATTTCTTTAATACATGCACATGTTTTATTTCCAAGAAGTACAGAAAAATACCTGAGATTCCTCGTAGAAATCATGGAAGCTTCTTACTTCCTTTAGTAAGCGTACAACTGAAATCCCAAGCAGTGTTGTCATACCTGAGTTCTCCCCTGCTAGACTATGAGGTTAGTGGGGATTAAAGCATTCTGTAGCCCAGCAGGGAAAACTCTGACAAGACCGCTTGGGATACTTGCAGCATTTAACAAAATGGAAGTAAATTTGTATTTATTAAAGTGACATACTGAATATGTTTTTTTTTTCTTAATTATGCCAGATTGCCACATTGATGTTTCTTTTTCAGCTAAACTGAATCATTGTTTAATTTCAGCACACCTATATAAAAGTATTAATAACTTTTTTATGAGGAAATGAACAATTCTTCATAGGTCATATAGATTTTCAAACAAGTTCTAAGAAAAACTCTGCCAGCAAAACACAAGCATTTTTGACTCGTGTGCTCATTTTTGATTACATATTAACTTATGATTGGCCTCAGTATGAAAATGGGATAGTGTATGGAAGCCCCTAGACATGTTTGTTAATTTTCCCCTCTGTGTCCGATAAAATGCAATAGTAAATCCTCTTTGGTATTTTTAAGTAACCGTTTCTAGCAATTGGCAGAATGGCAGAATGGCAAGTGATTTATGAATTGTTATAGCTGTTATTTGCAATGTTCTTTGTGGTCTGATCTAAAGCTGCTGTTCCTCCTAGCACAGAGGTTGCAGAAACCAAAGAATGATTATGGGGAATGGAGATTGGTCTAATCTTTGCATATGAGGCTAGCAGGTAACTTCCTGATGAAAACTGCCAAGCTTGGAATAATAGACCTGATGTATTAAAGCTATCCCAGGCTGGAGTGGATACATTTTCATCAGTGAAGCTGGGTGATCCAGCAAACCTGGAATGGATTTCTACAAAGTTATTTGCTATTTGCTAGCAAATGTTTTGAATCCTGGACCAGATCTATTCCAGGTTTGCTGGATCACCTAGCTTCACTGTTGAAAGTGTATTCTCTCCAGCCTTGGAGAGCATTAATAAATCAGGCCCAGGAAATTCAGTAGTCCAGAAGTGTGGAAATAGACATGGCTAACAACAACCAGGATTGGGATTTTGGAAAAAGTACTGTGTTTTCAATAAAACAGGCGATTCCCATACTTTCTATAAGATAGGTGAATGTTCTGTCATTCACAGTAGAGAACTGAGATTATGCAAAGATTAGGATTTCAGCGCAGCAAAGGCAAATTTGTCATCTCAAACATGAAGATCCACGCTTACTGGTCTTCTATTGGATATTTTTCTAGGGGAAAAAAACAGAAAATTATGGATAACTGTACTGAACATATATATGTTTTATTTTGTCCAGTCATTGCCCACTTCAAGTCAAAGAACACTAATATTATCCTTTGGTTCTCATGAAAAAATAAGATTAGCATTAATAATATACATAAAACATTCTAGGCTGTTTTAGGACCTTTACTTATGAAAGTCCCTTGTAATAAATGAAGATCATTATACTGTATACTAAAACTGTTTATCTCTTATTTCATTCAGATCTCAGAATAGCTTTTAATGCAGGTAATAACAAAATAAATATTGTTAGGTTATCTGATGTTTATTGATCTATCGATTAGCTCTTTATTTAAATAAATTGATGAAGTCCTGATTTCTCTTTCTGTGTACAGGCGCACACCACCAATGACACTCAAGTCAGCAAGTAACGTCAGCCATAAGCCACAAATGTTATTTCAATTCCCGAAAGAGGCATGGCCAACCAAGACCTAACCTTTAAAGATGAATTTTGTTATGTCTTTACGTGCTTTTATACCATTTTCACCAGAAAAGTGAGGCCAAGAAGTGCTCCTGGTAAATGCAGATGGTCATTTATGTTACTTCCAGTGGCTTTCAGTGATGCAGCAGATCTATCAGGAAGGAATATTGCAGCATCTTGTCTCATCATTGGGCCTGATTTATTAAAGCTCTCCAATACTGCACAGAATACACTTTGATCAGTGAAGCTGGGTGATCCAGCAAACCTGAATTTCTTCAAAGTCATTTGCTATTTGCTAGCAAATGTTTGAACCCTAGATCCATTCCAGGTTTGCTGGATCACCCAGCTTCACTGATGAAAGTGTATCCTCTCCAGCCTTGGAGAGCTTTATTAAATCAGGGCCATTATGTTAGATTTACAGATGACTGCTATTAAAAGCTAAGTAGAAAGACTAGTCTAACTAGGCAATATGCTGCTGTATAGGAGAACAACTCTCACAGGTCTTTTTATAAAGCAGTGAGTCTGACAATTATTAAAGCATTCCCTGGTGGAGAATCAAATACTGCCATTGGGCCTGATTTATTAAAGCTCTCCAAAGCTCCAGAACATACACTTTCATCAGGGTACCTGGGTGATCCAGAAAACCCAAAAAAAGTATCTAATCCAGGATTCAAAACATTTCTAGGCAAATAGCAAATATCATTGTAAAAATCCATTCTAGGTTTGCTGGATCACCCAGCTTCACTGATGAAATTATATTCTCTCCAGCCTTGAAAAGCTTTAATAAATTAGGCCCATTGAAACACAGGGACCTGGGATATTCTGCACCAGTGAATGTTTTGGTGAATATCAGATTCACTGCTTTAGATAAACAGTTGATCCCACAGAGTGGGAGAGAGAGGAGAGGATAAATGTAGGAAGAAGAGAAACTCTGTATGGATGATAAAGCATTATGCTGCTTCTAGAATATATAGGGCCTAAATATGTACAAACAGGTGTAAAAATGTAGTATTAGTTCCATTTGATTTCATTATGTATGCATGATGTAAAGCTTTTCATTTAGCATGTACTTGCTTAATTTATGACAGATTTTTCTTTAAGCTTTAATATCTTTTTGGAAGGTCTAAACTTTTTTTAATGTGTTTCCCCTTCTTTTTTAATCTTTACTCCAGATTTGAATACACAGACAGATAATGGAGCCTTCCAAACACAGCTTGTTGAATGCTCAGATTCTTGTTCCTTCCTCTGCAAGGATTAGAGTTCCCTCCTGGGCAGTGTCAGGCAGTGTAATCATCTGTGAGTAGAAATGGAAAAGATGTGAACCGTATTAGTAAAACTTCACAAATGTCCATGTATTTATAGCACAATCATTCTACATTCTTATGTTGCAGCTGTGAATTCCTCTTGCATCTGTAAACAAGCGTGGGCTGGAGGTGAACAACGCTTACAGAAAGTGATATAAATACAAAAAAAAAAAAAACCTAAAGCCCGACCAACTTTTAATTACTATTACAAAAGAGTGATGAAAAAAGTCAACAAAGAATTTTAACAAAAAATGAGGTAACAAATACTGTCTGTTCAGCGCTGCAGGAAATCATTTAAAATAGCATTACTGTCTTTTCGTTCACAGTCCATTACTATGGAAAATGACTGTGACTTCTTTCCTTACTCTATTGTTTAGTTGAAAAACAAACAAAAATAAAGATTTGACCATTGAAAGAACAGAGCAGTTTTGCACTGATATCCGTTCATTGCTAATGCAGGTGTGGGGTACTATGGAAGTTAAAAGAGTGTGTAGTTTGTGAATTATGGTGGCCTGGTGGGAAACCATACAACATAAGTGAGTGAAAATAAACTGACATATCATACCGAGAGCTTTTAGGGCACACAAGCTCACCCAAAACACTCAGGGGCTAATGTTGTGGGATAGTTTATAACATAAACTTTTTTAGTCAGGGGCCACAAAATTTGGCAGAGGGGCCGGGTCGATGGTAGAGTGGGCGAGGTTATGTCATCATGACGCCCCTGAATGTGACATCATGATAGCATAACCCCGCCCACTCTCCCATTGCAGATCTGAGCCTGTGATGGGAGAGTGGGCAGGTTGTGTGTACTGAAAGCCCGCCCACTCTTCCATCGGAGGCTCAGATCTGGGGACGTGTTCCATGGCTCTGGCCGGTGCGCCCCCCCAACTTTGTCCTTCTCCTAACCCTGCTCGGGGTGGCACCTGCCAGAGCTGCGGAACACCCAAAGGGCTGGAGAAACATCCCTATTGGGCCGAATACGGCCCGTGGAACGTAGTTTGCCCATGCCTGGATTATATCCTTCACTTTTTTGCAGGCATGACTTGACCGTCACCAATTAGTCACCAGGCTCATGCATCTTTTTTTTTTTTTGGTAATGTAGTCTAGAAAGTCTTCAAAACTGGGACAGGCAGTAGTTATTACAAACTTTCTTTAAACTTTCTTAAATCATTTGTTTGACAATTACGTTTTCTTAGGAGAATCTATTAGGCCTATTAAACAGCATCTATTATAAATCCTGTTTGACATTTAATTATCAGAAAGGGAAGAAAGGAGTTGGGCCAAGTTACTTCATCAATTCTTCATCAAAGTGTAAGAAATACCCTAGTATTTATACTTTTTACATTTATATCTAAAATTCTGGTGACTCATACTTCTATGAGAATGGGTAGCACCAGAATGCTTGTGTGATAGCCGTGGTCCAGTTATTGACTGATCATTGTTTGTAGAATTTAGACCCTTTCTGGAAGTTGCAGTGTTGGGATATCACATCATTACAAAATGAGGGGAGATCCTCCATGAAACCAATAGTGCTAGATTTGTCACCTCATCTTGTGGTGATACTGAAGATAAACTGAAGATACTGAAGATATTATGGTCTTAAAGTGTAATTGGAAGATAATGGAGAAGGTAATGTTTTTTAAGGGACAAATCATGAAAAGTCTGGAAACCTTTGGATTGGAATAATGTTGAATTTAAATTATATAAAAATATTGGCTTTTGGCATTACCTTAAGACTTTAAAGCTCTGTGGTCCAATTTTGTACATTAAACAAATAGGTGACTCAAAACCCTTTTGAGTTGTTTGTAATATAGCATGCAGATTTTTATCCTGAACTGCATTTGAGAGATTTCTATCATATATTCTCTTCAGTTGTCAGATCCTTCACATATAGTTGAAGGTCACAAATAACCATAGCTTGAAAAAGTGACTAGAGGACATGGATGTTCCAGATAGAGAGGATGGAGAGCAGCCCTAAATTTCTAGCTAATACAAGTTTTTAATAAAGGATGAAAGGTTCATTTTTGGGATCTGGACAGATGAGAAGGTTTTAGTCTTCTTAGGCTTTGGGTGCTTGTCTATGGATAATGGGGTGCAGGCCCAGGAGTGGGAACAAGATTTAAAAGCCAGTATTCCTGGGTCTATTCAAGCCATGCCTCCTTGGCACTCCCATCAGAAAGATACTATTTTTTGTATTGTTAGAATAGACGTAGGGCTTTGGGAAAAAAAGTCAGATACATTTTGTATATTGTAAACATAGAATGGGCACATCATTTTTTATCCTATTTCACAGCCGTTTTGGAGTTTTCTCTTTGAACTATTGCTTTGTGGATGGAGGGACACACCTAAGATGACAAAACATATTCTATATGTATCTTAATGAACTAATATTCATCAGTTGGATATTCAGCCTTATTGTATTCCTAATCCATCCATTCCTGCCACTGACTTATATGCACAAAGACTGACGGTATTATGTTATTCTGTGATAGCACAAATTGCATTATCTGCCTTCTAAAATGCACCTGTGTGTTTGTCTTTTGCTATACTGCGTGGGTAATTTCAGACACTTCTTAACAGACCATCTTTGTTTCCACTTACACCAAACTGAGCATTCTTCTGTAATGTCCCCATTCAAATCAATTAAAAGAATCTCAGCATGGAAGTCAAAATGAGTTGCACATACTACACAAGTAATTCCATCAACCATTTTTTGCTGGAGTAAATTTATTTTATATAATTTTTCTTTAAAAAAGGAGAAGAAAAAATCCTTTTATGTGGTTAAAAGGCACACTGTCTTACTTTATAATTACTGCTGACACTATTCAACTTTGTGCTTTCCCAAGATGCTTTGCTGCTTGAGTGATATGTCAAATTTGTTCTCTGAAGTGCCAGGTTAAAGCTTTCCTTATTTCAGTCTCTAAAAGCTATACTGATCAAAAGTTTATTTAGCCTTGACTTTTAGTAGCCTTAGGCACTTCCTGTTGCTATTAAAATTAATTTGCCATCTATACATTGCCGTTTACAAGTCTAACTAAATGGCTGAATTGCCAACCACAGTAGCAATAAAGAGTTAATTTTATTTTTGTCCCCCACACACAGTGGTTTTTTATGGCACACGTCGCAGGCAGAGAGTTAATAAACCTAGCCTAGCATTGATTAGGGTGCACATACATACCATTCGTAAATGTTTAGGTTACCTGAATCTAAGGGTCATGAACTATTTGACACTGACCACTAATTAAAGCCAGCTTTCCTTAACCTACACTTCCTATTCTGTTGATTTATCAACAACCTTCAATTCCTGTCTGACCAAATAACTGCTGACATTTCCCCTGAGGATTAAGAGGGGGAAAAGTTGAAATCAATCTAAATTTTTTTTTTAAAATCTAACTCAGCAATGTCAAGAAAACAGCAGTCTTTTTCAGAACATAGACTTTCATGTGTGCCTCTTACTCCTGCCACAATATATTGCCTCTTCCTGCTTCTAAGTATAGGTTTCCACTGTGTTAAGTTCAAATGTCGAAAATAATTGTCTCTAACGGGTGAAATGCCCAGGTTTTTTGACACATAAAGACTGATTAATAAACAAATCAGGGATATTATTTTTGTTATTTAAAAAAAATGACTAGGCCAAATTTTAATATAAGCAATATAAAAGTAATATTAGATAATAATTGTAGCATATAATAAAAATAAAAAATGTATCTTGGTATATATATTTTTTTCTAAACAGACTTAAGAAAACTATTCTTAGATCAAAAGTAATTTTAGTATTACCCTTTAGCTGTTCTGGAGCTGGACATACCTGGCATCTTGCCAATATCCAATCATTCTAGGAGATACAGTAAAACATATTTTTATTTTTTTCCATCTAAATTAGCATGGTTATTTATTAGACATAAGACTTTTTAAATCATAATTTTTTTTTTTATAATATTAATAGCATATATCTTTTATATATTTTTAATAAATAATAATTTACTTTTATGTGTGTGAGTGATAGCTGTGGTCCAGTATTATGTAATAGAATTCAGTTTTATTTATGGGAAATTTTTATCTTCAGTCTATCAATTGTTAATAGCAATTATTTCTAAAAATATAAAAATAATAGTAATAAAGTAGATATCAGAATCAATTACATAAAGGTATTATGTAGTGCACAGAAAAGTAGTCAAAGAAATAATAGTAGTTGCCACCAGGCTCTTATACCAAATACCAAATAACATATGGCAAAATATTTGTTTTTTTTTCTAATTGAACTCAATAATATACTTTTAACTTTTCCTAATTTTTTGGTTCTGTTATATTTTTTTACAAAGCATTATTTACATTTTTTAAAATTGATATTTTGTCATTTTTTGTCAAGTTATATAGAAGGACATTTGTTCCTTATTGGGTCATTTTGTAGGCAAGTTCAAAAATGTGATGTTACCAAATTTAAATGAATGAGTAATTTAACCTGTAAGTAATCCTGAGTGTGGCTCGAGGTTAAATTTCATTACAAAAAGCAGTAACCCCGAGCAAAACTTGGGGTGGAATTGAGGGCTTACCTGGTTCCCATGAGCCCGCTCTGGGGACACGAGGCCAGGGCATGCAAATGCCAGGCAGGCATGGGATGTGTGTGCGTGCGGGGTGCGCTGGGGGGCAGGACCAGTGGGAAATTTAAAATAAATATTTTTAAATGTCAAATGTACCACTTTGCCATTTAAAAATACTAAAATAATCATACAGCCAGGGAGATTAAATAGTATAAAAGTGGGTAATAATACATTTAAAAGCCTTATTCTGATAAATAAACTCAAAGGGCTTAATTTGTAAAGCAGGGAATCTGACATCCCCCTAAACATTCCCTGGTGGGAATCAATTACTACCGATGAAACACATGGACCTGGAAGATTCCCAAAAGAGAATGTCTGATTGATTTTATAGGTAGAGCCCTAAATTTTGCCGAGATACCATTTTATTAACAGCATTGGAACATAAAAATATATCTTTGAGGGAATGTCTGATTCCCTGTTTTGCAAATAGCACCCAAAGTTTTTTTTTTTTAAATAGGTAGCATGTTTTATTAAAAGACCTTGGCACAGCAGTCTAAAATTGTTACATCAAACCGTAAATACGTTTAATGTTAGCAGTAATACCAACATTACTTATATTGCACTGATCACAAAAGTGTGAACAACTGACATGATGGTCACATTAATGAATGATCGCCAGCTGGAAAATAAATACTACTAACTAGTAGTTTCGCAGATAGCCACTTTGGTGATGCCAAAGGCTGTAGGTCTGAATGGAGATTAGTGGTGTTGGTTTCTAACACTCCTATTGCCAATTTTTGTCACAATCACAACTTTTTAAATATGGCTATCTTTTGTTGGGGCAATTATGATACAGCAATCAAAGCACTTATCCCTATTGTCCATCCAATCACTTTTTATATATTTTCTGCTTTTTTAGTGGTAATCAGATTTTAGAAACTGGAGAACAAAGAAGTGACCTGATGACCAGTTCCTTATAGATATACCCCTTGTTCCCTGTATAGAGGTTTTAAGACAAATTGCTCATCTATTGGAGCTAAATTCTTGCTTGAGTTTCATACTGAACATATGCATATTCATCTTACATGTGCCCACCTCCCAGCTTTCCTTTGAGGCTGATTTATTCTGTGATCCGACACTGACATCAGTCTTAGGTAGATCAATGAAAATTCAAGCTGATTAGTTTGATATCATCTATATAGCCATGATTCGGGCTTATAATTTGACCTACCTTCCTTACTTTATTCTAGCAGTTCCGTATATATTCCGTTAAGTTGTACACGCACCATGCAATATTTTTTGTAGTTTAGGTTTCCAAAATAGATCATGTGGATCTGTTCCAAAACTATGCAAATTGAAAAAAAATGGAGTTTTGTTTCGTGGTATAATTAAACTGTAGCTAATGCCCTGTCATCCAGTCTACTGTTTAATCTATTGTTTTCCTCGTGTAGCTTAGAAATAGAATTGGAACATTTTTTGCTTCAGTTTTCCTAAATTAACTTTGGAGACATTACCGTGTACCTCCTAAAGACCACAGTTTTGAAAGCAATTAAAAAATAGGAATATCATTAAAGGCAATATCGTTAAAAGGCTTGGTTAGCTTGATATTTTTGGTAGGCAGCATAGCGGGTAGATGTAAAATTACACTGGGTAGGCAGATTGCATATGCAGAAAGGTTTTTCAAATTAGAACTAAAGGAAGAAAAATTTAAAACTAATAATGCAAAGGTCCAATAGATAATTGTTTTATTGGAGTGATACATTTAAAATATACATAAATATCCAATGCATTGCAGACATATTCCTAACCAGGGCTAACCATACTCCTAACCTTCCTAGCGCTAACCTAGCGCATGTGTGACTCGGGATGGAAAAATGTTGCTGAAAGCGGTAACCCCGAGTCACACTCGGGGTAGGTAAGCCTATGGGAAGTAATAGTAAATACAGCCTTACCTGATCCGCCAGCGTCCCGCATCGTCCATTGCCGTGATCTCTGTCTCTTCCTTCTTCCTCCGGCCAGCTTCTGCACCCGAGTCACCGGCGGGAAATTCAAAATCTATTTGTATTGCATTCAATACAAAATACCTGTATTGAATGCAATACATTTGATTTACCGTATTTTTCGGACCATAAGACGCACCGGACCATAAGACGCACCAGTTTTTAGAGAAGGGTAATGAAGAAAAAAAAGATTCTGAAACAAATAGTGTCCTAAAATATTTTATGTGCATTAAAAACCAACATCACAGTCATAAACACATGTAATCAACCCTGTAAAGTAAACAGCAGCATTTAGAACCATTATTAACAAATAAAGTCAGCAAAAGACAAAATTACTGCCATTGATTGTCCCCTTCTGATCACTCTATGCCATTGATTGTCCCCTTCTGATCACTCTATGCCATTGACTGTCCCCTTCTGATCACTCTATGCAATGATTGTCCCCTTCTGATCACTCTATGCAATGACTGTCCCCTTCTGATCACTCTATGCCATTGATTGTCCCCTTCTGATCACTCTATGCCATTGATTGTCCCCTTCTGTTCACTTACCGGTAATTAAGTGTAGGAATCTCCGTTAGGGCAGGGATCTCCGTTAGGGCAGGGATCAGCAGCTTGCTTCCTGGTGCAGAATGCCGGCTTGTTACTTTCAGTTTCACTCTGCACTGCAGCCAGGAGCAGACACGTGCTGCAGCCAGCATCAAGGAGACACAGACAGGAGAGAAACACGGTAAGAAACTTTTTTTTAACAGCATATGTGTAGGCTATATTTGGACCATAAGACGCAGGGACTTTTTTCCCCCACTTCTGGGTGAAAAAAAGTGCGTCTTATGGTCCAAAAAATACGGTATATATAAAAGCAGTACATTGTTTTCAAGAGTACTTATTTTACAGTATAATATAATAGTATGAGTATTATATGTATATTTAAAAAAAAAATAAAAAATTATTTATATTTTTAATGTATAGATTTTTTAATTTATTCAATTTATTATTTTTGCATGATTTTGTGTTTCAAACTTTATTATACTCATACTATTATATTGCACTGTAAAATACATTTTCATGAAAAACAATGTACCGCATTTAGACATATAAAACCGGAAAGAAATGAACCGCTAGGGAGGTTAAATCTAAGGTAGAGTATGCAGGTTTTGTTGTACAGTTGTTCTGTTTAGGAGCTTGGGAGAAATGACCTCTTGTACAGACAACTCCCCCCAGGCCTTTATTTGGCAAAAATATAAAACATTTTACAAAAACGCATTAAAGGGAATAAGGCAATAATTGTGTTAGAAGTAACAGATTGTTAGATATAATTTTAATTTATAACCATTTTAGATCTCATATATCCTGGTGTTCTGGAGCTTATTGTACACTAGAGGGTTTAAGCTAAATCTAGTGCATACCCCTGTGCTAAAGTACAAATATGATGCTTTCTGCTAGCCTTTCTAGTTTGGGTAACAAAATAGTATGTAGTACTTATTTAACATTTGTTTTCCTCACAAGAATGTATGGCGGCTGACTTATTTTACTGCATTTGTTTGGCGTTTTTGCTGGATGAAAATATGACAAGGTTCAAAAATCCAAAAAGGCCAAACATAATTTTGTATATTGGAAATATGCATTGTATTGCTGTGTTTATTTCATATTAAAAGTAGTTCAGTTACATTTCACTACATTCAACAGATAATTAAAAAATATACAATTATATTATAGTCCATCTAATTTGATGGTGTTCCTTTGTAATCCTGTAAATTATTTGTACAATATCTTAATGTCAGTAAGTAATTTTGTTAATATTACATTAAATAATATGTACATCAGTCACACAAACCCCCATGATGCTTATCAGACTATATTTCTTCTCTGCATCCGTTTAATCATGTGCACACTCTCATCATTTCCTTTGTGTTTTGACATTTGCTTGACCCATAAAATATCTGAAATATATTGTATTACTAACTCATGTGCCACATATACTTCTGCAGATATTTAGTTTCAAAATAGTGCAGACTGCCATTTCCTCGTCAAATTAGTCTTTTATTTTTTGAATCATTGCTAAAAGGTCAGCATAAGATACATCACTAAAGAAAATATGTATAAAAGGATAGCTCCAGTTTCAGAGTAAATGTCTTCTCACACCTACCTATAGTAACACACCCTCCAAAATTTAAAAGGATCAAACGCTGCAGATATTTTCTTGTTGTGCCCCTTCTGATGGAATTCTGCATTAGGTATTGTAGAGTATGACATTCTAAGAACATATCATAATTCACAGAACTAGTGTTTTGATCACCAAAAATAGTACAGTAGAACATCTAGCACTCTATTGTCTCTAATATATATATATATAAGTGGGCTGTCAGATAGGTGAGGGGAATTCTGGAACTAAGAAAAAGGACCAAGGTTCACATAAGGTATAGCTGGGTGTTATCTAAATGTTCTGGGCAGCAAAAAATGAAAACTCAGCAGCTGACAGGAGCCCTGATCTGTGATCCCCCCATTGTCTGCTCCTTCCCCCACTTCTTAGATTGTAAGCTCTTCTGGACAGGGTCCTCTCCTCCTCCTGTGTCATTGTCTGTATCTGTCTGTCATTTCCAACTCCTATTTAACGTACAGAGCTGTGTAATATGTTGGGGCTATAAAAATCCTGTTTTTCATTAATATTATTGTTATTATTATTATTATTATTAATAATAGAAATATTAATAATAATAATAATAATAATATTAATAATATTATTATAATTGGTTGTATAAGACATTATTTAGAAATGTCCTCAAAATAAAACCTTGTAGTTCCAGAACCTTACTGTTTATGTGACTTTACAGATGCCAACACAACTGTAACATTACTTAGTACATGTCTGAAACATGTGTTAGTACCTAAAACTGAATGCCTAACTTGGTAGTCAAATATCCTCCTTTGGCTTACAGTACCATCTGTATGCTGAGGACACTCAAACCTATCTGTTCACCCCTGACCTGTCTCCCAGTCCTGGATAAGGTCTCATGCTGCCTGTTGGCCATCTCATCATGGATGTCTGACCGATTCCTGAAACTCAAGGCACGTTGTCTTGGCGTCACCTTTAAATCTGCCATCTTCTTTACCCCCTACATTTTGAACTTTTCCAGGTCCTGTCACTTTCACCTACGCAACATCTCCAAAATCCACCCCTACCTGTCCCCTGAGACCCCCAAACTCCTTGTACACGCTCTTATCATCTCTCGTCTGGACTACTGTAACCTC
Source organism: Pyxicephalus adspersus (assembly GCF_032062135.1). NCBI lineage: Eukaryota > Metazoa > Chordata > Amphibia > Anura > Pyxicephalidae > Pyxicephalus > Pyxicephalus adspersus. The sequence continues at coordinate 58,595,647 of NC_092864.1, forward strand.
CTCCTCTCTGGTATTCCACTAACCCGACTCTCTCCTCTACAATCTATTATAAATGCTGCAGCCAGACTCATCCATCCTTCCCACCGCTCCTCTTCCACTGCATCTCTTTGTAGTTCTCTTCATTGGCTTCCATTTCACCTTAGAATCAGATTCAAGCTCCTGTGCTTTGCCTTTAAATACCTCCACAGCCCTTGTCCCACTTACCTTTCTGACATGATAGAAAAATACTCCCCTACCCGTTCTATCTGCTCCTCCAATGACCTAATAATGACTTCCTCACTCATAACCTCATCACACACGGCTCCAAAACTTTTCGAAAGACTTTTTTCTGGAATGCTCTTCCTTGTCCGATTCAGGTTGCTCCTTCTTTCATCTAATTTAAAAGAGCACTTAAAACCCATCTTTTTAAACTTGCCCACCTGTCTTTTTCTGTGTTTTAAAACCTTCAGTACTCACCCACCACTCCATGTCTCCCCTCCTATTGTGTGTTACTTCCCCTACCTCTTAGATTGTAAGCTCTTCTGGGCAGGGTCCTCTCCTCCGACCTGTATTCCCGTAATTTACAACCCTTATTTAATGTACAGTGCTGCGTAATATGTTGGTGCTATATAAATACTGTTTATTATGTTTATTATTTAAATATTAATAATAATTAATAATAATAATAATAATGATAATACACTATACCATGTTATTATTCTATATCTGAAATAATCAGCTCTCACTTGATATCATTTTATTACTCTTTACACAACCCGACACGACACAACGTAGATCCCAGTCTAGTCATGGTCATAGTAATAGTATGGCACCATTTCTGACTGTGATCTCATGTCTCTTTCTGATAATGTTTGACAATATAAGAGTTTGAGGTTTGTTGTGAGTCTGGTTGATCTGTGGCTGACAGATATTTGTGAATAATTCTAAATGTAATGGCCTTCTTCTGGTAATGACAACCTGATGCACCAGGAACATGGACTATGCTAACGGGAGCTTACATGCCTTTTAGAATTATGTGCTTGCTTTAAGGCACCTTTATCATTTGTTCTGTAAACGTTAGCTGGTGTGCTGATGGGTACTTGGCTTATAAAAAAAATAAATTTTTGTAAAATGTCCTCACATCTACACCAGTGCTTCCAGTTCCTGTATAACTGGATCCTTAGGGGAATTAATAAAGTAACTAGAGTGTAAGATACTGGGAAATTTCTACATTTAGATTTTCAATTTGGTATTCGTAGTAATGTAATTTAATAGAAACCAATGCTTCTCCAGTATTTATTATTGAAATATAACCTTAAAACAGGAATTTAATTGGCACAAACTACCTGCAGTTTGACAGATGCAGGCCTGGAGAATTAGTGGGTGAAACTAATCAGATTAATCACCAGGTTAAAAAAAATCACTGATTACATGCATGAAGCTGTTATGCATAGGATGTCTGGATGTCTTACAAGTCACAGAGAAGCCATTGTCACTCACATACATAGGCAGACACTTTAAGGTCAACATGCAGTTGTATGAAGGCCAGTGGGGCCAACATGGAAGCAGAGTTATCATTTAGCAGTTTCAGTTTCATTCTTATTTCCAATGTAGCTTGTGCATGCAGACTTAAAGTCCCCAGTTAAAGCTGACCTAAACTCTTAAAAATTTTTACTTAACATAAAAGGGTAGACAATACTTTCATTTTAGGTAAAAATTGTATAAGTGCAACACCCTTTTAAAAAAAAAAGGGTCCAGCTCCTCCTCTTTTTTTACTTGATCCCCACGGGGATCAAGACAGAATGGGAGCGCAAAGCCCCCTTGAATACTTACGTTATGCATCCTGGGAGGGCTTGCAAAGATTGTGGGCATGCACAGAAGGAGCCCTTTCTTCTCCTAATGGGAGAAAAAAATTGCCAATCTCAAGCCTTTGCACTGAGATCGGCACTCTTTTTCCCCATCTACATCACTCGATCTTGCACCTCTGCAGTGTGAGTTCAGGTGATGTACGAAGAAGAACCCAGAAGAAGAGTAAACAAGATGGCAGCGTCCATCGATTCATTGTGAGGTTTTTTCGATTGGGTCCCACGTCATCCCAGTATCCTTCTTTGGCCTGGCACAGGACCCAATCCAAGAAACTTCCCAATGGATCTGCAGGATTAATGGTAACTGTGTTTTTTTTATTTTTACTTTTATTCAGCTTTAAGGAATATACATCTGTAATGTAATTGTCACTATAGTTTAACCTAAAATGGTGTCTTTGTCTAGTGTCTTACAGATGTACACCAGAAATGCTATAAATATATATATAAAAAATGCAGCAAATACCAGAATAGCAGATCAATCCTAATTTATTACTCCCTATTTACAACTATATAAAAAAAAAGCTCTATTATAAGTCAAAATGATAACTGAAAGCCATATAAGGGTAAAAATGTAACTTCAGCCCTCATTATTTGGGCCCTCCCTATATTACTATTTTACATGGACAAAACAAAACACAAACAGCAATGTCTTTAATAATTATCATTTGTTTATTGTACTATATTATGTTTGTAAAACAATTGTTTTTAACACTAGATTGCAGCAAGCTACATTGTTGTAGCTACACCTACATCCTGCCTTGTCAAAATATTTTTTACTATTTATCACCCATGTTCTACCTCAGAGATGCTTGCAAATTTGACATATTGTAGTTGGTTGGCAGTGTGCATATTAATGATGGATGTGATTTTTTTTAAATTTGTTGCATTGCTTGTTCAGTGTTTGTGCCCCTACAAATTAAGTCTTTGATTTTTGTTCAAACAAATGAATTTCAAATAAATGAAAAAAAATCATTTAAATATACAATATGCAATAGAAAACTATTAAAGAGCACTATAACATAAATATTAAATGTTTATTAAGAGCATAGGTTAATTGTAAAAAATTTTTTTAAATAGTTGGGTAAAAAAGGAGTTTATGTATATTTAGAGTTTTTCTTTTATTTTTATCAATTCTTTATTTTCTGTTTAGCACATTTTACAGAATGATTCCAAGGGGTGACACCATGATATAGAGATTTTCATTATCACCACCATTGATTGACATCAAGATCAGCCCAGTGTGTCACCTGTACTGATCAAACCAAATACCATTGTGGTGGAGAAAAAGTAACGGGAGGTAAACATTGATAAAAAGGAGAGGGAAAGAAAAAAAAAGTTGGGGTTGGGGGATCATTGAACTGTACTATCCCAACCCATTCAGATGGACCAACAGACCTGAAAACAGGGCAAGACAAACTACGTATCCATTAGGAGGACCGAATGATCTTTTGTAGAAGAAAAGTCCAATATGCCAATAATGCCATGTGTTCAGAGACTAGTTTTGAAAGAATGGTTAAGATCCTCCACATTTTTAATCTCATCCACCTTAATTAATCATTGTAAAATTATTGGGGGTCTAGTCTGCTTCCACAATATAGGAATTTAGGCCCTAGCTGTGTTCAGATGCATGAACAATATCTTCTTGTATCTCTTCTTGGACATACCATGGAGGTGCAGAAAACATTTTATCTCCATGTCAAGGCCAATGTCTGTAAGTTTAGTGATCAGAGTATGAACCAATGCCCAAAGGAGACGCAGAACCAAACAATCCCAAAACATATATAGAAACTAACCCACCTCCAGAGAACACAGAGTTGTCAGAACAACAGATGAGGGTATCATTTTCAGTTGGGACAACTATTTTGGTGACATCTTTGTAGAGATTTCCTAAAATATTTAAAACACATGCACTTTATTTGCTTTATATTTCCTATGCCTTTATTTATCTTTTTCTTCACTTACATTTACATGCATATTGTCAGTAACAATACCATTAGTTGGTAGAACCCATTCTCCTGTATATGCAGTTATCAATATAAAATATTTTCTTGGTAATTGTACTTTAGGTTCAGATTGGACGTTTTATCATTAGTTTACTATACTAAATTACTAGGATGTAAAAAAAGAAAAAGAAATCCAAAAAGGTTACTTACCTTAGGTCCTGGCTTCTGGCCAGTTCCTGTAGATTCTGGTGAAATCACAATCTTTTAAGAAAAATAAAGATCCCAAGTATAATGGAAATTTGCTGCTCAAATGTTTATCAGGGCAATGTTTAGAAAACATTTTTAGCATATAGGATAATAAGAGGGTAGTAGATAAGGACAAGTTCATTTTTGCCTGATTGCCCTGCTGGTATACATGATCCTAAATCTACATGAACTTTAATTATACAGAGTGTTATTTTATATTAAATGTCTTTATGTGTGTGTTGTAAGTAAAAAAACCTAAATTAAATTAGCAAATGTCATGCTATAAGATATGTTTCCTCATAGCTCAAGGTAACGTCTGGTTTGAAAAAGTCTTGTAAGACAACACTAAGCAACTGGGTCACATTTTTGACAACTATATCTAGGTAAAGTGCTTCTGTTTTTTTATTTTATTTTTTATTTTTTTGCCATTGACCCTTGTTTCTGTAAAGAAAACACACAGACAAACATGCTAAATACATTGAATATATGATTGTGGGTAATATATTCCTGAAACATGTTAACCCTTTTTAACATGTTATGCAAATTTTCCAACATTGAAAGGGTTATTCCCTGCACAATAAAGGCTTCACTATTGTTTACAGTGGATGAAACATACCAGATTCAAACCTTTAGGCAAAAGAAAGTGTTTCATATACAAAACCATAGGAGTATTTACAGATAATTGGGATTGTCAAATGTTTCAGTATAATGACAAAGTGCAGAGATCCCCCCTAACTTCAACAGCCTCACTGCTTTTTGGTTTTCTTGGCTGTTTTGCCCCAAGGGCTTGTGTTCCAGGGACAGGACAAATTAGACCCTAGCTTCCCTAACATGGGAGGGATCCTGTGATTTTAATATTTTCATTTTAGTCACACATATGGATTTTATTTCAAACCACAGCCACACACACACACACAGATAAACATTAGAGAGGGAAAAAATCCAGTTCAGCACATGCAGATTTTTTTCCTTATTTTTTTTAGATTTGCTTGCAGGGTACAGTAGTTTTAAAATGTTCACTTTAAATGATTGTAGCAGTCTGAAAACTCTTAATCCGCATAGCTTAAGTCCTATGGTTGTTTTGCAACAATAAAATGTTTGGCAGAAACAAGATGGACTTTTTTTTTCTTAAATCTACCAGATTATAATGTTTAAAAAAGTACAAAATATATTTGAATTTTCCATGAACACACATTTAGGTTTAGTTTCATGTTCATTATCAATATGTGGCAGCTTAATTAGCAGGAGAATGTGAATGTAAATCGTCCTAAGTAGATGTTTTATTTTCATTTGTAAATTAATTGCAGTAAATAAAAATGTGTGATATTTCAAAAGGAAATGTAATTATGGTAAAAAAAAAGTTTTAGTATGGCTATGCAATTTTTAGGATTCTTCTAGTTTTAGGAGTTTTTTATTTTCCGTTCTGGGATTTTCTTTCTTTTATGGTGACAATTTGTTGATTCTAGCATAATGTAGACTTTAGGATTATTTAAATATGATTTGCATAATATTAATATTTTAATAAAATTATTTCACATAATATTTTACAGGATATAGAAAATTTATATTGTATATGTATTTGAAAAAGTGTGTGACAAATAAAATAAATTCAGTTCAACAATTTATAGCATGATCATATTAATAAATACTTTTATTTCTGGTTACTGGTTAAAACTAATTTATTTGAGTACTTGAAACAAATGTGACTTTTATCAAACATTCACTGCTTGTGAATCAATCACTATGATTTTTAGCAGATGCAGTAAAAAGATTCACCTGCCATACATTTTTGATAAATATTTATTTATGCTTTTGTTGAGAAAATCCAGAACTCCAAATAAAAACAGAGATATAAAGGATTGCTTCAGGTAGCTCAAATTAATTTATCCTGAGCTGTAGTCATAAATAATATAATAACAATAATACCAGTAAAACAATATACAACAAATATGTAACAAGTAACTAACAGTAATAAACAGCATGTATAATTTTGAAAATAGAAAAATAACTACATTGCATCTGTAAATATTTCAATGCAACAAATCACCCCAAACATTTATTGCCCCCAAAAAATTCAAAGATGTATTTGTTTGTATGTGTTTGTAAATGTGCAGATAAATAGCCATCTGAGTCACTGAAAATCATTGTTCTATAACTTGATTTAAATATATGCATGTATAACTTTTTTTATATAACTTTATCATCATGTTTACAGAAAAAGTATTGTGTCATTTTGTTGTAACATTTTTATGATATGCTCAGGGTTTCAAAATGACATTAAAGAAATATGCAGAATAGAAAAAAAAACAAGAATCACGTGTAATTTTTTTTTTAAAGTGAAACAATCATTTTAAATGATTTGCTAAGATTGGGTGGTCTAGAATCAATAAAAGAAACATTATCGTACAGCTCCGAACCTGTTTTACGACTACCTAGCAGCTAAACTAATGAGTTCTCTAGTGTTCCTGTGTCTTATTAGTGATTCAATTGCACGGTTTGATACGATAGAAATTAATCTACCTCTGTTTCTAAGCAATGATATAAAATACTTTAAAAATGAATTAGATTTATGATAATTAATCTCAGTTTGTCTTCAAAGACTTTTGTAAGCATAGACTTATGTTAAATAAATTTAAAGGAGAAAAAGGATAAATTGGGATCATTATGTATATGGAGATAGTCTACTTATAAAAAGGAAGGAAACAGCAGTCCTTGAATATTTGTGCTGATGACATCACACAAAGGACCGATGGACCATTTGGTTCCGACAAAAGCTGGTCAGGTCCAGGTCAATCACAAACCAACAGGATCAGTATACAATATGCCTTGACATGTTTGTAACACATTGGAGGGATAACATTGTTTTTCTCTGATCCAGGTCAAATGACCTGTCACTTCTGTCATCATTTCCTATTGCTGCAATTTTAAATTTACTTCAAATACTATATGACAGTTGTTCTTTGTAAGCTCACTTAATTTGCATTTACCAAAAAGAAATTCTATTGAAATGTATGCTTTTCTGGCAGTGAATGAGCTTTCAAGCCACATGCTACAGAATCAAGCCAAAGAACTAGTACTGCTGCCATTGTCATATTTACATGCAAATGTATTAGAAACCTAAATAAGAAAATGTAAAATATCTTTAAGAAACTTTTATAATATCTAAGAAATGAAAAATAACTCAATGATAAATAGTTAGGAGAAGCCGACAATCTGAAATCCCCTTCCATTGGTTTAGGTAGTGGATAAAAAAGACTCTTGAAATATTTGTAACCTTTACATAAAAAGCATAGTGGGTATATTGTTCAAACACTGCAACATTTATTTTGGCTGTACATTTTATTTGAATCCTTTTGCAGGGTAATGAAGAATCTTTTATCATTTGTCTAGTATCTTGCCAAGATGCATGCTTTGCCACTTAACATAAACCTATTTCCCTTCATAAAATACTAACATGCCTGTTATATATAAAACACCTGAAACTGAGCATTTCCCCCTTTTAATAACAGGTTAGTTTCTTTGATATACAAATCAAGCAACTTGTAATTCTTCCTTTTCTCTTATAAAGCAGTTTAGAATTATTGCTCCAAAAAAATACACGTAAATATTTCATTTTTTCACAGATAGCAAATCACAAGAAAAGAACATTTTTGTTCATTTTAAATACCCAATCATGTACACATGCTTTTTACATGACTTGCTAATTAAAGTGAGCATTCTCAGCTTCTTTAGTAAATGATCCCTCATGCATCAATTTTCATATTTGCATGATATACCCAATCACCAAATGTTCTGCAGGTCGATTTTGATTGACAATGGCTTGTACACTAAAAAGTACAAAATGTGAAATATCATGAAAAAATAAATTTTAGGGTTACAAGATTCATAACATCTTCAGAAAAATTCCAGTTTATCAAATTAATAATTTACACTTCATCATAATTTTATTTTGCAGTTTATTGGATTGCACAGTGAATGTTCACTGCGCCTAATATTATTTAGGTTAAAGTGTATGTCTATTAACCTATTAGTTTTTTTGTAAAGTGGGGAATGGTTGGGAGCTCTATCAGGTAATTGCTGTCTGTAGCATGATAGGAAGATATTCAATCACATCCTGTTCTAGAAAAGGAAAGGGAAATCAAAGGAAATCTCTGACAAAATTTCATCCCAGATTTCCATTGAACAGGTTTGGATTTTACCCCACTTATTGCCCTGATAACAACTCAAAAGTCAAAATGAAAAGTTCTTTCAAGACAAATTAAACTATTTCCAAATATTTTAGAGCCTGGTAATAAATAATAGGGCTGATATAGAATAAAAAAAATATTCAGTTATTTTGTGAAAATATTCAGTTATTTAAGTGAACGATCACATTTCAAAGTAAATAAGACGCCATTTGCTGCTATTGTGCACCAACTTTCTGCTTTAAATAATCTCAACCTGCAATCAATATTTTATGTATCTTGGTAACACCATGCCTGTTTTTGCTGCTTACAAATAAAGTGAATATGAGTCCTTGCAATGGAATCTATGACATCTTGTGACTACTCACTGTTTTAATAATCAGGCCTGCATTGCTTTAAATCTTTCCAGCTAATGACATTACCAACAATTTCCATCACAACTGCATGATATTTACCAGCAAGGCAATTGTGACTTTTACATATTTTCCATTAGGAAATATATATTTATATCCTTGGAGATTGTTCTTCTTACGTTCTTATTGCCCTTTATTTATAAAATGCTGACATGTCCAGGAAGACTTTACTGAATTTAAACTACGTAACTAAATACACACGTTTATACTGATATGAATTGAAAGGCAACATGTGAATATTTACATCATATTTATAAATAGATGTAAGCTACAGCAAAAGAGCCTTCCCAGATGGAAAATACCATTAACCGTGATTTCTTTTTACAGTCTATTAAAACTTTCGTCTGTGGGGTTTTGCTGGTTAAAGGATCAGTTCATGCAAAATCGGTGCTTTAGTATTGGTTGGAGTTATTCCCAGCTGGCATCTCTCAGACTCTTAAGCTTTCTTTTCCAACCCCTTTGCCCCTGGGAAACCATTAAAATAGATTTCAGTTGTCAGTGAACTCTTACTATAATCAATAAATAGGAAAATGCTTTTTGCATTGGTTACAAGTGGAAAGGATGCCCCCCATACATTAGTATTCAGAAAAGCCAACTATAAGGATCATTGAAGTTGGCTCTGCCAAGGTGTTTGCCCCGAAACTACCAGTCACCATTTGGAGCTCAATCGGTCACAGCTCAAGGACCTCTGGGAACTTTTAGATGAATCCTAGGATTTCATGGAACCCTGGTTGAGAATGGCTGCTATAGAGTAGTGCCAATGGATAAGATGCATTCCTAGAGGGTACAGCTTTATTCAATCCATTCATTACTGAGTGAGGTTTGAACACTGGGGACTGAAGATTTTAGGAAAGTATATGCTGGGGCTGATTATAAGTTGATATGTATGTTGATGATATTTTACTAAAAGAGTTGGGAATCTTTGCACAATAAATTTAGTGAATATTTACTTAAATTATCAAACCATGTAAAAATTTTGTCTGTACATTTAAATAGTTTAAGCAAATATTCACACATGGTGTGAAAATTCCCAACTCCTCTATTATATCAGCCCATTTGTCTCTTGGTATGTATCTGACTCTCAACAAGCAGACATGCAATCAAATGATCATAAAGCAGAGGGACTTCTTAAAACCTTGTTTATCCCACAAATGAGCTCTCGAGTTATCTTCATATAAATTATTATCAGCATTTACTAAATACCTTTCTTTGTGGAGAATGTGGTGATAATGAAGTGTAAAAACCACTGATCTTTGTGTTTCTGTTTTGTCAGTTTGACAAGTACTTTTAGATACTGTAAACCTTTAGCTTCCTGTCTCAGCAGAATGAGACAGAGCCAATAAAAATGAAATCATGTGTAACATTCACAGCTCCAAAAGGATTTGTAATTTGGTTTAACCCTTTATATGATACAGGAGGCCACATTAATTGGGTCACAGACCTCTTCTATGCAGATTGCCGCTGTTGTCCGCTCCCCTGTGAGTCAGTAGGTAATATACACAGTGATCAGTGTTCACATTGATTGGTTATTAACAAAGGGGTACTGCTCCTAAAATCCACCAGCCAATAGGAAGACTACTTGATTAGTATAGTAATAAGCACTTCCTGCTATTCAATATGCACGTACATAGCAGGCCTAGGTATTTGGATGTGCCAAATAATACAAATATTGGCAAGACATTACAATATACCCGTTGTGAGCTCCCCTGCACTAACTGATAGATTGGCACTTGGTAAAAGTTGACAAAAGGGGGAAGCTTTTCTCAACATCTGTTTTTAAAACAGTGCAGTGATTGCAGTAAATATCGTGCACCACCTTTGAGACATTTTCCATTTTTCCATGGCTATCAAAGAATTAAATCTTTGTAGCGTTTTAGTTACTTTTTTAAAGACCTTCATGTTCTTCAGGAGTACTAAGTCCAAAATATTTTACAGTAGTAAAGGGTTAATAGTTCAGACACTTAGGAGATGTGAAGACTGCTGACTATGGTAAGCATAAGCACCTGACAATCATGCTTAGCTGTGGCATTGATGGAACAGCTTGGATACTTTCACATATACATTTATATCAACAATTTAGTTATGTTCTTGTCAGGGTCAAAACTGGGTCAGGTATCAAAGGCGATACAAAGTGTGAAAGGTGGTTGTTGTGTCACTCTAACTGCAAACGGCAATCAGGGTTTGGGTTCTCTCTGACAGTACTACCCTTCTGAGCCAACGATAACAGAGGGTAATGTATGCCAAGGCCTGTCAATTAAATACTCATTGTGCAGCAGCCCAAAACATTGGTTCATACAGAATTTCACTCAGCACTCCCTCAAGGTAAGACTATGCAGCTGATTTGGGGAAAGACATTTCGGTAAACAATACTACAAAATTATCATCCAATATATTGGAAATACATTTTTTGTTCAGCCTTATTTATAAAATTCATATAATTAGGTTTATACCATTTATAAATTTCCCCTGCATATATTTTCCTTATTCACCTTTGTGTTCCAGTTTGCACATTGAAATACTAACACGTCTTCTTATTTTTCCTCGTAGTCCTCCTAGTATTTTTACAAATATTATTAAAAAAAGGGGGTTACTGAAAAGTGCCGGGTGGTGCACCCGGCTAAAAAGGGCTGGGGAGAATCCTATTTTAAAACACTTCTTTATAAGTAACACTGATAGGCAACTGAATGATCTGCAAAAGCAAAAATGTGACAAAAAAGTATAGATCAGGCATCTCCAACCTAAATCCCAAGGTATGAGCATCATCCTTGTGGCCAACTCAATGTTTCTCCTGCCCACTGTAGGTTGGTAAGTAAAGTCAGTAGATATGGCCATAATACTATTGTGATTTTTTAGTAAAGCAGAATGCTTATAATTTTAATCAATAACTTCATTAAACTTCACTGTACATGTAAGGTCCCCAATATGGAAATATTCTGTGGGGCATTCAGTATCTGCAACATTGACTGAAGGAGACCTGGAGCCAAAACAAGAGCAGTGCAAGAAGACTTCAGAGTTTATTATTCCTCACAACGGGAACCAACAACTGTGAATGACCATTGACAGAACATGGCATACAAGGCTTTTACTGCCAGTTGGTCAAATAATGGCCTGGTGCACACATGTATACAGGGAGGATCAAACAAAGGAACTGAAGTCCATGGATATGGGCATTTTACTGGGTTCACCTATTTAAATATTCAACTCTATTGATGGTTCCTGGAACCAGTAATAGAATTCTGCTCAGTGAGGATATATAGAGCAAGGGGAAATCAGCCATGAGTGCTTAGCAGGAGGTAGACAGATCTGTTTCTACTGAAAGACACATAAATGTTTTTTTTTATACTTTAAATAATGTTTTAGAAAAGTAGAAGCTTATTTAGTTGTATCTTCCTGCTACACTGCCCAGAGTAGTAATATAGAGCAGTGGTAACAGACCAAGGCGTGTGTAGGCTTGGAGCAAACAAAGTATCCAATGATGGTACAATATCTGATAAATCACAGAGAAGCAGACCAAAGCTCAATAGTTTTAACAGATGTTGGATGATACAAAGAGCCAGATAATGATTAATAATGCTCTCCAAGACTGGAAGTGATAGACTATCATGGGAGAACCTGGGTGATGCAACAAAGAGTGATGTTACCCTCTGTTGGTTAGCCCCTTTGTTTGGAGAGTTTAGGGAAGACATAATATGACTGTGAAAATTAATACCGAGATCTAAACCGAGATCTGAACTTGAGTATTTGTATACAGCTCTGAGCCTTTTACTAAAGTGGAATATATTGTATGTTAACATTTAGTGCAGTATTATAGACAGAGTGTGTATGTAATATATCTTGTCAACTACACAATGTGTCTGTGGGGAAGGTGAACTCATTACCCAAAAGTTCTGTGTTTAAAACTACATCTCCTATATCAACTATTAGTGGTCTCAAGCTGTCACTGGTGTGTAAAATTGGTTGTATGGGATTGCTATATGATGAAAAACATGAGATTTTAATATACAGTGTACAGTAAAAATTAATAATCTGTATTAAGTCTTTTATCACACTGCTCTCTGGCTGGCAGTTCTTGTTAGGCCTACATTCCGTCTGTATTCCCCATTGGTGACTCATCTGTATAGAAGAGGAGAGAAGGAGAAAATTAAGTATAGGTAATATACTCACGGGGCACAATTTATATCTTTTTTACAGCTTTTACTTAAGCTCTCAAACTGGATAACACAACAACAAAGCTCTGCTCTTCTCTACATGTGTAAATGCCCTACAATACACTTTATACGCAGGCTATCTTATAGAATGAGGTCAAACTACATTGAACTGATAGGATCATTGTAATTTGGGGCAGATAGCACTTACACAGATTAGTTGGTTGTCCTTGAGTAACATCATGTAATGTTTATGAATAGGAAAAGCTGTTATGTGGATACACAGTACTTAAAGTACTGTATACTTGTGTTTCTAACATTGGTTAATTTATCTTTTAGATGGTAGCCACAGGATTTATCAGCATACAGTAGCTTGGTCACCAGCTTAACTCCAGATTGGTTGCAGGAGGTGTTCTTACTCATGTCTAAACAACATGCTTCCTGCTTGGACCTGTAGCCCTGGATGAAGATCAAAAATGGTGCCACATTTTTGCACACTACCATGCTCTTTAAAAACTTTTCATTAGTTTTATCTTTAGGTTCTTTAGGTTTATCTTTACTGCTGCCACTGGCTTGGCTCTTATCAAGCAAAAGAACTACAATAGAACTATATATTGAATAAACAGTTTTCTATGTTGCATATATATTATATAGCAGCATCTCAGATCAGACAGCTGGTCCTGTTGTGCAACAGCTAGGTGTCTTTTAATCTTATGAGAAAGGAGCCAGAACAGAATCTAACTATTGATTAGAGAAGTCATCTATTAAAGTGCAATAGAGGCTGGAACCTGGCTCAACTTTCTTCTACCTCTAGGTAAGGTCATCGTAACACATTGGTGACCCAAGGCAAAATTGTGATGGCTATCCTTTTCCTGTTTTTCCTCTCCCAAAACACAAGGAAGAAACCATAATAACTTTGTAAATAAACTTCAAATAATTTATTGTTGAAGCACAAAACAGAAAATTGTTTTACTATATTTATATTTTTATTCTAGTTTTACTATAGATGCACAGTGCACTTACTTTACATTTAACACCTACTCATCATGTTTAGGCTGTACAAGCATTGAATAACCTTAGTTGCTGGACTGCTGGAAGAGTGACTGTTTATTAAATGGCAAATCGCCACAGTGGGGCAAGGCTAGGGACAGTTGGGCCTACAAAATGCATTTATACCCCCTATCCAGAAAAACGATGATATTCTAGAAGCTGAACAGCCACTGTTGAGATAAAAAACACTTTCATTAGGACTATTTATCACAAAATATAACCTATAGAATCTAGGGGTAAGGTAATGTATTGTTCTTCAGAGCATATAGAACGTTGCAGTTGGGACTTTGCATTGTGCAGCAAGTGGAAACAAAGTGAGAAAGAACATCTGTAGAAAGACAAAATACACCCGTGTTGGTGGAAGTAAAATATGACTAGTGCCAGTGGGAGGAATATATGCCTTAGATTCAATGGGGGGAAATACCTGGCATTAGTGACCATTGAGTAGCCTACATCTGTGGTCTGTGAAAACAAAAAAGTTCAGATCAAAAAAGTCAAAGTTTAGCAAAAATGCCCTGATATTGGCAGTTGAGAGTGAGGATGTCCTTATGTTGGCAGTTAGTAAGTAGTACCAATGCCTTAGAATCAGTAGATTTAGTGGGTAAGGAATATGAAAATCAGAAGGCACAAGTATGCAATACGTGGAGTACAGGGATAAACAGCGGATATTTACCCCGAGCAACCCCTAAGCAAAAATTCCTCCAGCACAAACCCGGTTCTCTACCACCACTAATTGACATTGTATACCCACAACCTTTGACAAACAGACCTGTGCAGATACAACCACAAAGAGGGCACCCCTCTTGGCCAGTGGGCCCAGCAGTGGTCTGCATTATTAAAGTGGCCCTGATTCTAGGTGCTATTTTTAAGCATTTTAACATTGCAACAGGGTTAATAATCTCCATCAGTTTGTTACTTTTCAAATAGACACACACAGATTTTACAAACATTGTTCCATTTAGAGAGGGCATTCTCTGTGTTTAAAGTCCACAGCACTTAGAGCTCCAATTTACTTTCCTCCAGGTCTGATTTTGTTTGACCAAGGGAAGGGATTTCTAAGACCTATATGACTGCTTTGTATTGTTTGTTTCTTACTACAAATCCCTTTTCCAATTTGTCTGTTGTCTGCATTCTGTAAGGTCTCCAAACATAATTATTTGTTTCTAAACTGAACTGATATCTCAACAGACTCATTAGTGTTGTGACTGGGCGAAGAGCTTTATGGTGTTTAAAATAACTGTAATTTCCTTGGTGTAGTTACAATAGTTACACATTCAGAAAAGTTGGCTCAGGAAAAGTATTATCTGAATCATCCATTATGGGCATATTGGGTATTGGTGTAATTTATCTATCTATCTAATCGATGTATTACATATACAGATCTTACAATAACTTTATATAGTTTAGGAAATGTATCTTGGTATTATTAATCTTTAATAATGAATGTTCACATTCACCAATGAACTTGACAAGTATTATTAAATATAAACAACACTTTTCTAGATAAAGTTTTCAATCTGTGATATGTATTGATAGTGGGCTAGAGTAATTATCTTGTATTTAATAAGTACTGACCTTTTATGCAGTAACAAGTCACAATCCACATGTTACTAACTGTTCTTTAATGGAACTCACAATCTAATGTCCCTAATATAGCCATATATCATTAACACAATCTAGGGCCAATCTGAGGTGGGGGAGCAATTACCCTAACTCCACGTTTTTCTTAACATCCCACTTCAAACCCCTTGATGTCTCACGCACACATACAGAAGGACTGATTTGATCTGTTTTTAAGAAACAACTGGGATGTGGGAGCAAACCCTTGCAAACCAGAGGACAGAATACAATCTCCATTCAGGTAGTGTACTGGCTGAGCCTAGGGCCTGTAACCCTAGTGCCGCAAAGGCAAGTGTGCTAACCACCGAACCACAGTCCTACCACAGAGTTAGACAATAACACCTTCCAACAGAGACTTCTCATGTTGGCAGTTTGTTTCACTGCAAATTCATTGGGTCCTAGTTCAAATTCACACCTGCACCACAAATCACGGTTACACATGTGTTGGGGTGCTTTGTGTTACAGAAAAAAGTCCCTGCATTATTATTAACAGCAAATAACTGCTACATTACCACAATTCCGTTCAATTCAAAACAACATTATGAATGCAAATAGAAATGGCGTGATCAAGTATCCAACCAATATATCAACAGTGCCACGTCCCAGCTCACTTTATAGCTATATAAACAAGGCAAAAAAACTGACAAAAATTGGGACTTTAACAGCACAATAGATAAATTAAATAAACTTTATTGATACACACAATGGTGCAAGCTAAAAATTGCAACATAATACAGGAAATTAAAAGTCCTCCAGCCAGAATGGTATGGTATGAAGCAATGTATGGTCTGTTTTGATAATATAGATCTTTAAACTGATTCCTGATGAAGCGGACGTAAATATCCGCGAAATGCGTTGAATCAAAAGAATCTAAAATTGTGAGACTGTTCATTGTGCATATTGCTTCATACCATACCATTCTGGATGGAGGTCTTTTATTTGCTGTATTATTTTGCAATTTTTAGCTTGCACCGTTGTGTGTATCAATAAAGTTTATTTATTTTATCAAATGTATTTTTTTTTTGGTTGAGTGGCTACCCTGATAGGGAGCACTGTGCATTGTTTGCTTTGCATTGTATCTGCTTTAAAATGTACCTGAGCTCAGGAACACTTTTGCTAAAAAAAAAAAACTATAGTTAAGTTCTAATTACAAATACAATTTTAAATGTACCTGTTATATTACAATAAGGATCACAGCAAGTGAATAAACATTTTATCTCAAAGAGGAAAAATGTAATCCTTTTAGAGGTATGTTATGACATTGCTTTATATAGCAAAGCCTTTAAGGCCTAGTCACTCTAGAATAGCCTTTCTCCAACTTTTCATGCAGGGAAACCCTTAAAATAACTAGGCTCACAGTATATTAATTTGGTGGTCAGTAGGAAGAATGCCTCTTAAACTGGTGGTCATTGGGAAGTATGCCACCCTTACAGATATCCAAAAAGATCATTGGTATCAGTGGTAAATGACCTGACAGGTACAAACTGCTCATTGCTCCTAGCAACCCCTGGATGAACCCTGGTTGAGAAACACTGCTCCAGAACATAACATTGTAATGTCTCATTCCATTCCTGGATCACTGGTTCTGTGTATAGACGTGTGTACTTGTTCTGTGTGTCTTGCTTACCTCATTGCCTTTAGATTGCACATTTTTAAAGACAATAACTCCAAACTTCACATGATGTTTTAAATTTTGAGATTTCCAAAACTAAAATGTGCTGCACATTTGGCACTTTTTAAATTAATAGTAACAAATGAAAAATGGAATGAATATTAGTTATGCCCTTCAGATATTAACAATTCCTGCTTTAGATTATTCACTTCTATAGTCACAGCATGTAAGGAAACCATTGCTATGACCTGGAAGACCAACAAACTCACTGCTAAACTCAGAGTATAATAACCCAAGAAGTGACTCCCAAAACATTTCAAGCTATCATACATAACACACTTTGAACTTTAGATCACCAAACCTGACAATAGTCTTCCAGAGCTCTGAGTTTTTCTAAGCATTTGTCTCAACTTCTAAGCAGGTTGGCAACCTCCAATGGATTTCATCACCCCAAGGATCCCTGGTCCATTGCAACGGTTTTCCATTGCCTGTCACTCTTCCTTACCATTTTATTTAACTTTTCTCTTTTTCTGACATGCTGACAGCCTAAAGCCATTTTATTAAATACATATACCGGTATATGGACACATGCTTTACTCAATATTGTTGTGCCTACAAGTATCTATCTCATCGCTGTTAACATTTTGTACCCCCATGGCTCTTTTCTTGTTTTAAATGCATACATGTAAAAACATAAAATATGTTATTATTATAAAATAATAAGGTAAATATGTCCTCTGCAGCTTTATTTGGAAGAAAACTCAAATGTCAATGGAATAAAACATTTACAGCCCCCCTAAGACAAAGACCCCCTACTACTTTCATACATGGGGACACTAGTCTTAGTTTAGTATTTTAAAAATATAACACAGCACATAAAAATAAGTAAGGATTACACTTGAGACAGATTATGTGCTCTGTAAACTGTATCATGCATTTACACAAATATCAGCTAATGCCACACACAATGTGGGACCTGCTTTTTTGTTAAATGACCCTTACTGACAGACATTATCCACTGTTGTCCTACACACGCTGCAAACACTATACGGTATGCCTGCATATATGCATCGGGAGGTTTCCAGTGTTCTGTAACATAAAGAAAATTAATGACAGTACTCTTGATTTGTAAAAGGTTCTGACAGGCCTTTCTGGTTAAAACAATCAAGGGATATACATTTAATAAGAGGCTCATATCACAAATAAATAGACTTAACATCTGAGCATCAGATACCACCAGCACAAACACAGGGGCTCGGTGTAATGCATAGCAGTCCTCGGTACCTCCACTGTAGTATATTTAGAAGGTGATGCTTGACTTCCTTCCTCAGCATGAAATCTAATCAAGCTCACATCCTACCTACCTCCCATACAACCTCTAAACATATAATTTCTGTTTCAAATTGGTTCAGCTTCTTGGCCTTACAGCAGACCTATATCAGTATATTCATTCACAAACAATGTATTGTACTTCCTACGCTAGTATATAGAACATTAAAACCATGAGACATTTTATATAGAAATATAGTTATATTTTTTTTATATTTCTTTCTTTTCTATTACATGATCATGTAAGTAATTAATAATGTCCCTCATCCTTGCAACGCAACCTTGCCAGCTGCTCAACATCCTGCACTGCTGCACTAACCAGTACATTGCCCACATCCAAGGCAAGACCAAGCAGTTTGTGTGGCTCACATTGACTGGCACCTTGCCAGCCTCAGGCTCCACCGCAGGAAATGATTTTTTGGGTTTGCTGGATCACCCATGATAGTCTATTTCCACTAGTCTTGCTGAGCGTTAATAAATCAGGCTTGTGAAGAAGCAGTTCAGGGGCAAAAGGAAGTGGTAACTGCGCCGCAACCTCTCCACCAGTCTGAACATAGCCTTACGCAGGTAAAAACACCTGCTAGCACTGCTCATCTTGTGACTTGTTGTTACAATGTTACGGTTTCAATCTGAGGTCTGCCCAAATGCTTTTTTTTCTACCTGCAGCAGACCAATACCAGGATCCTGTTCTTGGAAATGTCAGTTGGGTGTATTGAAGAGACAGCTGAGTTATGATGTTGTTGTATATGGTTTCAAGCCAGGAGTGTATTCATGAATCGTGTAAAATTGATCAAATGTCCACCCTAATGATAGAGGGAAGCTAGCAACATGTCTGATGTCCTATTGTAGGCCAAGACTGTGCTAAACAAGTCATATATAATAGGAAAACCATGGAACTATAATATCTTATAACCAAACTAAGAAGTCCTGGCTACCCTAGTAGGCCTAGCAAGAAGATCCATATTAATGCCAGCTGTAAGAAATCAATAATAATTATTATATTTTTATATATTAGTCCAATGTTGGTAGTAGTCAATAAAACTGCAGCTGTACACTGGAAAGCAGTCAGCAGTGTGAATAGTACGGTCAGTTCTACCAGATATGGGGGATCTGAAAACTTTCTACCACCTCAATACCACTTTGTCAATGTTCCAGAACGTTGGCTGTTTTCTACCTCACTGGCAATGTGCTGCAAATGACGCACTCTGTGTTTACTCCTGCCTGAAATTTGCAAATTACTGCATGGGCCATTTAGTATCATGAATATTTTTCATGTTCTGAGACCTTCATAACACTGAGATCGACATACACAGATCTACAGTTTCCATAACTGCATAGAGTTTGTATTTGATATGCATCTGCAACAGGGGGTGTCTAGACAAAATAATTGAAATACCTTTAAGTAATAACTGGGAAAGTAGAAGTTTGCAAGCATAGTGATCCCTAATAAAAAGTTTTTTTTTTGTTGCTGGGGAACATCTATGAAAGGCAAATAGTGAAATTTTATTACTCTACCCACAAACACACAACATTTGTGGTACTATGCATTCTAGCATGCCAAGGCAGCCAATGATTATATAGACTAGCACAACCTGTTGGGTGTTGTGGTCAATAAAGCTGGTGATCAATCTCTGGCTATATTAGTTGGCTTTAGAATGTTTAAGTTATCCAGACCAGTGTTTCTTAACCAGCGTTCCTCCAGGGGTTGCTAGAGGTTCCTTGAGCAATGAGCAATTTGTGACTCTCCTGTCAGTTTATCTGATACCAGTAATCATTTTGGATATCTGAAAGGGAGGTATTTCTCCCAATGATCAACAGTGTAGGAGACATTCTTCCTACTGACCACTATACTAATTTACTTTGAGTTACATTGTGGACATAGTGATTGTAGTCGGGGTTCCCTGAAGACCTAAAATTATTTCAAGGGGCTAAAGGTGCGTACACACTTCCAATTTTTATCGTTCCAATCGAACGACGAACGATCGATTGGGCAAAAAATCGTTCGTAAAAAAGTAACCAACGACGCCGACGAACGAGGAAAGTCGCTGGAAACGAACGACCGGACCGACGGATCGGATTGGGCGACGATCGTTGAACATCGTTCGTGTGTACGGTCGTTCGTTGATCGTCCATGTTCAGAGCATGCGTGATGAACGAACGTCCGTTCACTTTCCTGTCGTGCACATAGTTCCTCTATCGTTCAAACGATCGTATCTATTGTGTGTACAATATCTACGAACGATCGTGTCGTTAACTCTATGTGCAGGATCGGTGCTATACGATCGTTCATATATATCGTGCATGAACGTTCGTCGTTCGTTTTCCAACGATAATAATTGGAAGTGTGTATGTAGCTTTAAGCAAGGTCTGGAAACACTAATCTAGACACTCTGCACAAGTCTTTGTAAAAAAAGAGGGTGGTTTTACAGTGATCCTGGCATCATTATAGCATTCCACTAAACATGCCATCTTTCGGCCTGCCATTTAGACGTTACCTTGTCAATGACAATATTGGTCTTATGACTATGAGCCTTTGCAAATCAGGTGTACAGAGCTTTCTTTATGGGGTTCAGCTAATTAACTCCTGCAGTCTTTCCAGTTCCTAAAATTCTAATTTGTAACTTCCAAAGTTCTATCGTCAAGGAAAGCTTTATTTTTACTGTTTTTTCTAGTGGAGATTAAGATCACCTCCACCACACGCATATTTGTGGGTCATTGTCAGTGACCCTGAAGGCGATATCTTCCTTGCAGAATCTCTAACAAATTGTATAATGTTGGTTGGCTATTTAACCCACCTGTGTCTATCCATTAGTTCTATTAGTTAAACTTACCCTTTAATCCATATGCAAATGAAGATGACTAAATACGCACACATAAATAAACCCACATAGATAAACCAGATGATAAAAAAGGAAAAAATATATGATATATATAATTGAGAGCACTAATGATCAGCAGCACGGATGGATTTTATGGAGCACTTTTAAACCATCTTCAGTAAAAATCTCAATTTGAGCTAGCAATATTGGTCTTTAAGTAACTGTAAAGCAAAGTTCATCTACTAGACAGGGATAATAATTACCCATTCCAGCGTAATGACTCAGTTGTCAAGGTTTAAAAGCAGCTACTTTCAGGTCTTGTTACATTTGTTAGGCATTTAAGTGACTGTGATTGTAATAAAAAATCATGGAAGGACTGATTCTGTTTGACTTTGTAAAGAGAAGTCCATTGATTAGGGCCTGAGAGTTCATGGCAAATAAATGGTTTAATTCAAACAACTGTAAACAACCATTTCCAAATACAGCCATGCTGCTAAGATTTTCTTATCTGGACACAATCAACTCAACCACATAGGAGGTCAAAATCAATCTATAAAAATACATTATTCTTTCCTGAGGACTGTCAAAGTCACCCACAGAAATGTAGGTGGAAATCACTCACATCTGGGGCCCCAATCATTTGCTTCAAAGTGGTATTTACATGTAATGCAAACAAACTGATTGAGCCCTTTACATGGGAGAAATGGGAGGGTCACTGTGCCATTAACATACGTATATACTGTGTTTTCAATTAAAGCACAATAATCAATAATTTCACACATTTTATTTAGATCATACCACTAGAAAAGAAGAATATTTGTAATCATGATCCTTGACTATCCTATACTGCTTTAGTTTTCCAGCCATTGAACAATGAACTTTCAAACAGTATACATAGCAGTCAAAAGTGATTTCTTTGTTTTTTATTATTTAAAGTGATGATCTGCTTAATAAAACAAACATAGTAGGTAGTGAAGAAGTCACAACCAATTCACACAACCTGGAAATTCCATGTATAAGGTTATTGGAAATTCACACTTAGTAATATGGTATCCTTAGTCAAGGGCAATCCCAACATCTTTATTTGCCAAATATGCAGAATGCAAGATTTTTGTTGTGGCCAACAGTGATTTTTTAATTGTGACCTGGGGTACCAGAAAAATTGAATTTCTTCTTTTGAATTAACACCAATGTATATTTTATTAGGAAGGATTTGGAAGGGTAATAGTTTCATTAGAAACAAAAAAACTGCAGATTGTAGTAATCATTTACGGCAACCATTCAGGCTCCAAACCTCCTTACGAACTTCTTTCTTTGCCCTTTCTTTTAAATCAAAGATCTTAGGTCTCATCATTAAAAATCTTATATAAACGTTCCCTGTATTTTTCACAGCAACCTATCCGCTTCCCTGTTTTTGATCCAGTTTGGAAAAGAAAAGATTACTGGTTGCTAAAATGAACTGGCAATTCTTCTATGCAATGATTTTAATCATTATAGCTATGGTTGGGAACAGAAAGGTCAAGCTCATCCTGCCAGCTAGGTTAGGCAATGTTTGCTTTTTCTCACCAGCAAAATGCTTGCTTGTGCATGTGCATGCTCCTTGATCCCTGTGAACACAAGTTTGCTCAGTGGCCATTCTTTAGAATGAAGTTTACTATAGGTGATCATCAGATAATGAAAGATCATTCAGTCTAAACACACGACTTTCATTATAAATAAAGTCTAACACATGAGCAGACTGAAAGCATTTGGAAAAAATCAGATACAAATAAAATCATCTAATTAGAATTTCTCTATTTACCATAGTCGGTATTAAATATGCTGTTTAAACAAACCAATGTAATAATAATATAATAGTATGAAAGCAGAGTAGCTGCATAGATGTCATTTGAAGAAGCCTATTTATTCTTAGCAGACCCATGTACAAATTTGCAGCTATTTGCAATTATTAGCGTACAATGATATTTTGTAGAGGTTCATCCAATGACTGTCATCAATATCCAATAACTAAATCCCTGGAACGTGTGAACATACAGATATTACAATGAAAGACAAGGTGCTTGTATCATTATAAAAGTATTTTCTAGTTAGTGAGCTGGTTTCAAGTTGCACAGAGGGTTCAATGTAAATATATATATGTGATTGGTTTTAGTGTGTTATAGATCCATTGGCACCCAACTGACTGATCTGATCAATTTACTAATTGTATGGTTGTCCGTCCCAAATCACAGTGCATGAGTGTATGATATTCTGACTTTTAGTGGGAATAGGGTAAACCACTGAACCATGCGGAGGATGCTTCAATAAATGGGAACTTCCAATCAGGTTTGCTTGATTGTTTGTTAAGACAACATGACTTTGCACACACAACGCGTGTATTTTTAACTGATATTTACCAACTAGTCTGATCATCTGATTGGGGACCAAGTACTTGAATATCATATGATGGTGTTCCCTGATCACACTGCTATATGTTTGGACATTAAAGAGTTTTATATGTGTATGATTACTTCAGCATTTTGGAGGGCTGCACAAATAATAGTAAAAATACAGTTATTTATTTTGTCAGCAACGTGCAAGCACAGGTTACTGTGCACATGGGTGTATGCACAAACTTATACATAACTTTTAGTACAGAACCCTAATGTGCCAGATATCAAAGAACTGTTCTTGAAACAAGCAAGGAATATTATACCAGTGTTCCAAAAAATAAATCCCCTATTTACTATAGTATTTCTGTATGAGAAGTAATTACAAGGAAATTAAAGCTGAACTCCAGGGAAATGTCCAAACAACCTTTGAGGACCTGCAGTCTTTCATTGTAAGGATGCTGATGGCCCACCCATAAGTGGGAGAGTCGGAGAGATGAGGAAAGTGGAGTCTGATGGGGAGTAAAGAATAAAGTGCTTTTTAATGGTAGCCTAGATGAAAATAAGCATTTAACCCTTGTACCACTGGGGGAACCACACCGCAACGCGTCATTTCGACATATCCCCACAGTTAACCTTTAGGCAGGTCATTGCAAGTCTTTCATATACACTGAGCAGAATGGGTGTGAATTACTGAATTCAGCATTTTCATGTTTTTATTTTTAGAAATAATGCATGCAAACTTTAAAAATATGTTTCTATTAAGTCTCCCAGCTGATGCAGGCATATTGCGGGACCTAGAATCTCCCTAGAAAGCCTTTTGGGTTCAGTTCTGCTACCTGAACTGCTCAGAGGTCATATACCTGCCCCCCTTAGTATGTCATTTTGCCCCATATTTGTAAAAGGAGCAGAGATCATCACAGCACAGAGCAGTGTGGCTCCTACCATATCTGCTCTGTGTTCTCCTTTGTTGACAGCTGCATTTTAAAAAACAAGTATTAAAGAGCAGACGAAAGGGAGGAACAGGTGGGGATACAACTACTTTATTACACACCTAGATTCTGGCAAACAATAATAAAAAATATTACTAAAAAGAAATTCCTTTACAAGAATGACTGTATAACTTCTCTTTGATGGTGGAACCCTTCACTACCCCTTACTTATTCCACACGTAAGACACTCATAACCTCTTCTCATGCTTGTCTCCAAGACTTCTCTAGGAAAGTCTCCATGTCTCCAAGACTTCC
Organism: Pyxicephalus adspersus; assembly: GCF_032062135.1. NCBI lineage: Eukaryota > Metazoa > Chordata > Amphibia > Anura > Pyxicephalidae > Pyxicephalus > Pyxicephalus adspersus. The sequence goes on from NC_092864.1 coordinate 58,620,468, forward strand.
CTGGAAATCTCTCCCCCATCCTATCATGATTGTCCCTAGCTTTGATTAATATTATTATTAGTCTTCGTTTATAAAGTGTCAAAATATTTCCTAGGGCTGTACAATAAACAGGGGTGCAGATTACAAACCTGCATAGTAGACAACTAGACAAGAGTTGGGTGAGAGTATCACACCTTTAACACATTTAAACAATCCCTCAAAAATGACCTATACAAACTTTCTTTTTTTCTTATTTATCACCACTTAGCCACAGTTCTGTTACATTATTAAAATGAGTTCCTGATGTAGTTTAGTAATATGTTAGTAATTTTAATAATGTGGTGTGCACTGAATCAGGCAAAATCATGCTGATTAAAGTCTTCAAAATTTGCTGATGTCACAGAAAACTACAAAAGGCAACAAATATCCCCCTTTTGCCCAAACAACCCTTCTTTTTCCCATTCTAAATTGGGCTCCTACAAATCCACTGTCACATTGTCTGCCAAATAACACATTAGAACATAGTTAACTGTTGTCACTATCAGGAACCCAATCTTGGAAAATGCCACACATGCATCACTGGAGCGAATACTTTATGGCAGGGGTCCCCAACCCCCGGTCATCTGACAGCTGGGCCGCGAGAGCACGGAGACCAGCGGTCTCCAACCTGTGGTCCAAGGACCCCGCTTGGGGGGTGCAGCGGCCAGAGCAGTGGATCATGTTCCCTGTATGTAGGCTCAGGGTGGTGGGTGACTTTTGTCTCTTGGGTGGGTTGGTTCTGGCATCATGACGTCACTCTGGGGGAAGATTCTTCCCCTTTGAATGACACATGACTCCCTGCGTATGCTCCGTCCATAGTCTGTAAGTTTAGTGGTCTGTAGGTCCCCAAAGTTTGGGAACCAGTGCTTCATGGCACAAAAAAATCTGATTTATTAAAGACTGGAGAAGATAGACTATTATGGGAGAACCTGGGAAATCCAGCAAACCTGGATCTCGTCCTAGACTAAAAACGTTTGCCAACTATTAGAAAATTATTTTTAGGAAATCGTCTATAGGAAATAGTCTATCTTCTCCTTTTTTTTGGGTGCTTTAATAAATCAGGTCTGAGTGCTGCTGATCTAACACAGATTGTAGTAGATCAGCAAACACTTAAACTTCTTACACAATAATAAAGAGTTGATGACAAGTTTTTTTTTTTTTTAAATAAATTTGTTGGTGAAAACAAATTACTTTTTATATTGACTTGTCTAATGTCTTGTACCGTGCCTCTATAGGTACCAATAACTGCTAATATAGATTTGAAGTTAGGTGGCTGTAATATTGATCGTCTATGATATTGATATTGATAAACGTGTTATTATTTGACTGGCACCATATAACAAAATAGGCTGCTGAGTGACTTATACAGATCTTGACCTACATGAGGACCCTCTAATTTCTTTTCTAGGCTCCCTTGCATTCTGGGGTCTGAGACAGCACAAAAAGCATTTATAGAGGAGATCTTTCCTCCCCTTAGATTTGTTGATTTGTGAAAATAGCAGCAATTACAGCCCATATTTAGGATGAATTGTGTTCATTTCTACATGGTCTGGGAGGGTGAATGGGCGAAGGCAGGGATATTACCTCTGGCTGGACAGCATCACTTAAATGATTTCTGATCTAGAGGAAGCCATGGGTAATTATTCTGCATGAATTCTGCTGCTAAACGAGAAACCTGTGTAGTTTAATAGCTCACATCCCCATCTCCGAATACCATGCAGCTCATGTTTATGTTGTACAGTAAAAAGTCCAATTGTAGACTTGTGATAATGATGTGACCTTGCCTTCTGTTCAAGGTCATGGAACCATTAGCCTGTTAGTGGATTGAGTCTGTCAATCATATGTTGTAGGCCCTTCCAGCAGCCAATATGTTAACACGAGGGCAATATTGGCTCCCACGTTTCCATTCATCTGAAGTCAGAAGCAAAGGCACTGAGCAACACTTGTATTTTCCTTCCGGAAGACAAATCCTCTTTTATCCAGAGTCATTAAAAGTATAGCTGAGTGTCAGATACATTATACAAGACATTACTGGTTCCAACTATTCTTGGCTTGACTGGCGCTTGGCTGCAAATTCTTGTTTTTTTACATAACCAAGTATAAATGAAATTGTATATATAGGTTGTATAAAGACACACATACATGTATAATAGAAATTGTAGATATATGCTGCTAATTGACATTTATACACAGTAGAATAAATAAAAGGGTATATAACAGACTGTATATGGACAAATACACACACATATGTATAAATGAAATTACATATGTAGGATGTATATAGACATATACATACTCAATTATAAATGAAGGGGTACATATAATGCATATGGACATATACCCACAGAAGCATAAATTAAAGGTTAAATATAGACTGTAAGTGAACATATGCACACAAGTTTAAATTAAATGTGTCTATATAAGCAGTTTAGGGACATATGCATGCACATGTGTAAATTAAAGGGTATGTATATATTGAATATAGACACACTGAGTACACACATGCACATGCAAACATACAAATAAAGGTTAATAAATATATGTTGAAAATGGACATACCCACTAGCGTAAATAAAAGTATATACAAGTTGTATATGCATAGATTAATACATTAAACTATATATATATATATATATGTATATGTGTGTATATATATATATATATATATATATATATATATATATG
>NC_092864.1:58623317-58631498 GCF_032062135.1 Pyxicephalus adspersus
ATTATTACAATATATATATATATATATATATATATATATATATATTTATTTATTTATATATACATACATACATATATATGTGTGTTCCTGTAAATGGCATAGGCATGCATTTCTGTAATTACATATCATTTTCTGGAGAAATCAGAAGTAAGAATCAATGGTAACAAAGTCACTTTTTCACCAGCTTGCTATAACATCGCTTTCATCATTAATACATTTCAATCATTTAATTTGTTAAATCATTTTTCTGTATTATTGAATTAATTGTACAGCCTGATAACATTGGTTATGCTATGATATTAAACATATCTTTACAGATTCCCATGTATTCCCAGACACATTAATCTCCCTGTGATGTGCGGTGTGCATTTCTCTGCGGTCACTTGTAGAGTTTGCCATGGTTTAGCGTTACAATAAAATATAATCTAAAAGATGATCAGGACCATAAAATAGAAAGCATACGACAAAAGTCGTGTTATCAGCAATTAAAAAAAAGTTCGTCTAATTTAAGATATGACTAGAGGGAAACAGGAAATAAAAATTTCACCTTATTGCTTAAAGTTTTTAAATCTTGCTTCACATATTTACAAATGTTTTAAAGAAAATGGGAAAAAAATATTCTGAGAATAAGTGTGATTATTGAATAAAAAGGTTTCGTAACAAAAACACATACATTATATATATATATATATTCTTTTATGTATTCACGCGGACCTTGCTTTCTTCATATTAGAATATTGTCATCTACTCTTTAAACTGTTTCTAGAATTTTATGTTTATAATAATAGTTATCTATTTCACATGTTACAACTACTAAATGAAAAAAAATCGTACAAATTCGCTAGGTGTAATTATGTCATCCTTACATTATATTATATATTTAAAAAATAAAATAGGGAATACAATGTAGCAGTTTTAGTGCTGCAATCGCTCGTTACCTGATATCTTTCCCAGTATTCAGGAGATGTGTGACCAAGACCCAGATCAGAGAATTCACACAGCGACCACATACAGGAACTATTAATTACTAAAATCATTTTATAGGAGCAGCGGAGGAGAGATGGCAATGGATGTGAGATCTGACATTTGTAGATGGTTATAGGAAATTTACTGTGATAGATAAAATCTTTACAACATTGCTGAGGGTAAATGATAATGTGTACAGCTCAGCGACCACAATCTTGTGCCCAGATCAGAGGTGAGATATAATCAGATTGTATGTACATACTGCCCTTCCCTAGATACATAAACAGGGACTATGTGCCATATATGTAATATATATATATATATATAAATATATATATTATCAAAGTGTCTGCCTACCTATATATATATATATATATATATATATCTTTCCATCTTTCTATTATTTTATCTTCTATGTATTTCTATCCTTCTATACATCTATTATCTATATATCATCTATCTATGAAACGAATGCAGTGAGTTACAGTAAAATAGAATCATTTAATGACAATCAGATGGACACAGGGAGAAATGGCCCTTTTAAAGTTTTAGCAAATAAAGATTTGTGAGGTCACATTCCACTCACTGATGCCTAAAACAATGGCTATGGGAAGCCTTAGGACAAAACAGAGGTAGAGATAACCTTGTGGGCTATTTATTAGTTTGCTCAGACATCCTTCAACTTCCTGTGATATAGCTGAGACTTGCGAAATTGTACAATTTTATTTTATATGATTAAAATTGCAGATAATCTGCTTATTTAATGCATCTTTTTGGGATGGGTAATAGATCCTTATTGCACATGACAGAACATTGTGAACACTAGAGATAGGATGACTTCCCTGATATGACCTTTAGAAATGTCAATATTCACTGCCTGTTGTATTCTCACATCCCCAGTCCTGACATGACTTCCTCCTGTACAATAACTTTATATGATGAGGTATTGAAGGGGCATGGAAAACACCTTATGAGCTGGCAATGATTTATTCCAAACCAAAATCATGTATTTGGCATGACAGATATTGTCCATGACAGCCAGAAACTGACAAGTGTTCTTGTGGGACCTAAAAACAAATAGGTCCAGGTGACCATCATTGCCTGACCTGTTGTGTGCTTGGGAAATTCTCTCACATATCTACCAAATTCAACTCACACCCAGAATGCTATATCTGTTTTAATTTTTCCTCTTTCCCTTCCCTTCTTTTTCTATTCTTACCTTTGCTCTCTCTCCTCTCTGTTTCTTTCTATTTCCATCCAACCTCCCTGTTATCTTTTCCTTTCTGTATTTCCTTTTCTCCTTGATGTCTGTCTCTCTCATTCACCTTTTTATTCTCCCTACCTCCCCCTCTCTCTTTTCTTTCTGCTTACTTTCTCTCTACCTCTCTCTCTATTCATTCATTTAATATTATGAAGTTATTCAAGACTTGATGTGTGGATCTTTAGCACTTTTTCTATGATTTTCATCCATACAAAACAAGCCATATATTTGTATTTATTGCTACTAAATAGGCGTATTAAAGAATGATCAATCATGAAAAATAATTTGCACTGGATTAAGTGATTTAGATGTACACACCTTCACATATTTTGTACAAAGGTAAGTGAGCATTCAGTTTACAAAGTTACCAGCCTCAATGATCACTTGGCCAATGAAGCTTCTAATTCCATCTTCTGGTCTTCAGATGTATTAGGCTAATATTTTATTTCCCCTGCACAATATTAGGTGTTTAAAGTGAACACAGGGTTTACCTGGCTGAGTAAGCATCCTCCATATATTTATCGCTTGCATTTTCCCACCCATGATGCTCAAAAACATTAGTAACTTTCAACATCCTATTACTTTTTCACAGCTGCCCATGATGAGTACTGTCAAATGGTTTTCATTTGAAACTGTGAAGATCTATGTATAGTGTAACACAATAATATTCTGTATTGGCACTTGTTTAATTTTGCAGAGGGTGAAACATCATTAGTAGAACACATGTACCAAGCATAAAAAGCAGAAGGAAATAAGTGCTGGCGTCATTAAAATTAGCTGCATGCACTTCTGTCAAAAGTTGATTGATCCATCAAATTAAAAGCGAACACGTGGTGCAGATCAAAAGGCTCAGGAACATTTTAAAAGCTAAAGACAAAGATGAATATGATTGTGAGCAGCACAGAGCTGTTACCATCGGATGACCAGCAGGTGGCAGCATTTCAGGAAGAACAAGGGAATGAAAACCTATGTGAATCTGGGAATAAATGTGAATTTTGGTGTAGTTGTGCAAACTCAGAATCATTTAAAGCATCTGCCTGCATTTGTTAAAAAAAGAAAAAAATGCAGTTATTGGTGTTAACTGGATGTGACTAATCTAGACTCCCCAAAAATGCCCAATTACAGTTCTCAGATTGCTATAAATACACTGGAGCTCATAAAGTAAAATTCACTTTCTATATATCAGCAAATGTTGATAGTCTATTAATCTTCCTTTCATAAATAAAGAATGAAATATGCCAGAAGGCCATTCACGTATTTTTATGTTGTCAGAACCTTATTCCCCTGGGAACACAAGTGGGAGGGCAGATGTAAGTCCCAACTTTTCAGTAAGGAAAATCTCATTTATCATCAAATATTTTTAAAACAAGGGGATAGTTTCTGCTGTGAAATCCCCCAACACGAGCACTTAAATACGTCAGGCAACTAAAACAGATTTTAAATAGCTGGATCATTATATCGCAATAAGGATTTTGTATATATTATATGCTGACTCCACCATTACCCAAGCATATGTTTGTGTGTGTGTATATATAATATAATATAATATAATATATATATATATATATTACACATACATTATCTGCATTAATTTGCAATATAGATTTGTATCTATATTATTTTATATATAGAAATGTAGGTGTTCGGCAATACACATAAACACGATTTGCTAAGTTGACAAAGGTCTGATCTTTTGAATCTAAATGAAGTGAATAGATCTCCAAGATTACTCTTTAACCAGCAGTAATCTGCAGACAGATATTTGTTTTGTAACAAACATTTTATGGCTGTCTCCAAACATCAAAATGTCACTCTTAGGACATGAAGACCCTTGTCAGTGTATTGCTGCATTTGTATACCCCATAAAGAATGTAAAAAGTATCTGTTTTTTGCATAGATTCAATATATCTGTATCTATGGGGAAATGTGCATGGATATACATATTTATAAATATATATATATATATATATATATATATACACACACAAGTTTATTAAAAGATTTAAAATGCACACAAAACAATTTTACACAAAATTATTACAATGTTTTATTAAAAAATTATATTACAATTAATAACAAAATAATAAATATAATATTAAATATTTTTCTAATTAGTAGTGTTTAATTTTTCTTTTAATATTTTAATTTTTAAATAAACGCATCAGCATTGGTAATTTCTATAATACCCGAATTTGAACTGAAAGCAGCCTATACAAAAGACGTGACCCAGTGGATACAAATAATTTTTATGATTACTATGTGTATTCTTATGAGAAAGAGACACGTTCAATTTAGTCCAAACGAAAAAAAAATATATTTATTGATATAATGGTTATAATGGCAGTAGATCAGGTGAAATGATTCCAGATAGGTGTCGGGCGCCTGTTACCTGCACACCATTGCGGCACCCAGCATGAATACAATACATTGGGATGAGCCTGCAAACTATCTATTATAACATAATAACAAGTGCTTAATTGTATGCATAATTCAGGCGTCCCTCTGCCTAGCTTAATAATTTAGCATTCAGTAGTTTCCCTAAAAACGTTATAAAATATTTACACTTGATAAAATATTAACAAATTAACAATCTAAGGCTATTCTTTATGAGGGATTTACAAATATTGCCAGCATCTGGTTAGTGGGAGAGTTTGGCCGAAGTTTTATGGAGATCCTGATGAAAAATAGGTAGGTGGGGGACCTGAAACATACTCAGCAAACTCGGTTATATAGGAAAATATGGTCACCTTGTCTTTAAACACACATATTAAAAACATGTACTATAATTATTAGTGAGGCTTATACTTTCTTTGACTTTATTAAAATAATACTTTATTTTCATGATATATATATATATATATATATATATTAGTCAGATCTAATAATTTAGCGGTGGTATCATTTTAGAATTCACATGGTACACCAATATAAAAAAGATTCATGTGCATTCATGATTTGAACACAAGGAAAGCTATGAGAGTAATCTTAAATAAAGCTTTTTTAAGGAGACACTGCAGATTTCGTTGCCAGTTTTTTATTGGGGTGCCTGATACTTAAAATCTTTCTGTGCGAGCTATATGAGATGTTACAGCACCGATACTTGTGGAGCAAATAAGCCGTATCTGAGGTTGTTCGGGTGGCAGTAATCCCAAATATCCGTGACCCCGTTCCACCTTAAACAATGCCTCCTCCGCGGGACGGGGTGAGCTGCTGTGACGTCACAGAGGAGCTGTATAGGCAGCATGCTGTGCAGTGAACTCATATTAGTGAATGTACAGGAGAACAAGGTCCAGGTACATGCAGGGCATTATCTACAGTCCTAATCTGCCTTCATTTATTATAATTCTGAATATAGATACATCATTATTTTTATACCTAATTATAAATAATACTACAACATATAACATCCTAGGAAAACAATGAATAAAAACACAGAATTGATTTTTGTGGCATTTTCTAGAATTGGATTTATTGTAATAACAGAGGCTCTGAGCACATGATAAATCTTACAGAAAACTGTACATATAATTTAGGTTATTTTGAATGCAATGCTATGGAAGATGCAATCTGCTGCGACTTCCTATTGCAGGGATCATGTCATGCAGCAGATGTTCAGACACACAGGTACTGAGCACCTGCTGATAGGCTGCTGGGAATCCTCTAGGTTGGCTGCTTTCCAGACACACTGGGCTACTATGTAAAGCTGTGGCCTATTTGCTATTTTTTGTACAGCTAGCCCACAAGGTTGTCTTCATATTCCATATTAATAAATTAAAAAAATAAAGAAATCTGTGATTTTATAAATGACCTGTGCCCATTGATTTGGCTAGATGAACCAATGCTGGGCTAGTGGACTGATTACTGGCACCTGAGCCACGGTAAACCATCCAAGTGCAATCATCAGAGCAGATTATAGTACTAATCACAAAATCAACCATTCAATATAAAACATATAGATTGTAGCAATCAAAAATAGATTTATAAAAAAAAGTTCAGCCCTATTTTCTTTTCAAGTTCTTCTTATGTTATTAAACATCACTAACAAGAAAAAATACAGACATCCTTTCTTTTTAATGTTATAAATATTTTTATTTTGGCTACTTTAAATCAATAATATTTGTAAAAATGATCCCATGCAGCCAAGTGCACTGAAGGGTCCTACATATACAGTCGTGACCCCCAGCATACACATCACATATACATTGTAGCAATCTCCCTAAACAAATCATTCACAATCATTACACTGAATATTACCTTAAAACCAGCTGAAAGTGCAGTAAAAGTATAAAACACAAAAAAAGTAACAGAAGGAGGGGAAAGGCTCTGCATGCAGATCACAACATAAAAGTCTCCTAATACAACACACAATGTCGCTGCAGAGCCGTCGCGTAGTTCGGACAGTCCATGCCATGGCATTAAATAGGTCATGTGCTCTTCTATGGCACTGTGATCGTGTCGAGTGTGGAATTAAGGTGGCTCAGATCAGCATCTCCTCTTCATCTGACACCCACTAAAAAAAAAAAAATGATCTTGTAATAAAGAACAGCAAATCCAGAGCAGGTTGGTCGTGCTTCCTTTTCTGTGTCTCTGTCTCCCTCCTCCTGTAGATGTGTGTTTTCCCTTCCTGTGTACTGATCCTCCCCTCCCCATATCTGAATCAGATCCTCTGTCTCCAGTCTTCTTCTTTTTAATAGCTGCATACATACTTGCATGAGATCAAGTCTGCATGGGGGTGTGTAAGAGAGACAGAGGATATCAGGAATCCAAGGACAGCCCCAACAGGACTTCACCTAACTAATAATCAGTCTGTGTCTTGTGCCAGTCACTTTGTGTTTCTGGCAGACTAAGGAGAGATTGGCTCTGTCACCCTGCCTTCTTTTTTTGGGGGTTTGACCTTTTTGGTCTTTGCTTGCAGCAATCTGAAGGGGCTCTCCAAGTGAATGGTGCCACATCTTGCTGATTGCTTCTTGTCCAAGGTGTTGAGGAGTTTGCTGGACACAGTCCCAATACAAGGAAGATTGTTGGGTTTACATCGACCTCTCCTCCCTGATCAACACCTACTCTCATCCAGAAGACAATAAGGAAAAAGGAGAATAAGGCAGTGAATAACTGCACAGCAGCTTGGGAGACAGAAAAGAGAAGAGAAAAGAGGAAACAAAAAGGGAAGACAAACTTATCAAACCTGGAGTCTTTACTTATGATCCATGGGCAGAGCTTTAGCCCATCCCAGGCTACCTACAGACAGACATTAGGCAGTAAGTACATACCATAGATTGTAGGACTCTCTTTCATTGTATGCTGTGACTTATTTTATTGGTATAGTTATAAAAGTGTGAACTAATCATCCCAGCCCCACATTGTATGCAGTGTTATTGCTGTGTAATGAAACAAGCTATGCTTGTGTATTGTAGAAATATACATACACTTTTTTATTGCTTGGAAGTCGCTTTTAAAGTTTATGGCAGTTTCTTTTCTATAACTTGGGAGCAATTCTGATCATTTCACAGCATAACACTCCAGACTTTGTCAGTGGCCACTCTGCATGGACCTAAATGCATATTATCTGCCATAGGTAACCTATATAGACTTCATTATTTTAGGATATGTCTTTGTAAATGATTCTACACTGTGGGCATAGGTCTTAGAGGATATTTTTTTATAGGCCCAGGCAAGAAGAAAGTTTATACTGTTATATATATATATATATATATATATATATATATTTATATATATATGTTTATATAGATCCATATGTATCAAATGCGAATAGTATTCCAATTTTGATACCAAATTTTTTCATACATTTATACATTTATTTATACATATATATATATTTATATATATATATAAAAATTGTATATGTGTGTGTCTGTGTATGTGTGTATATGTATCTTTATTGTGCATACATGTGATGCCAAAATTTTATTGTTTAAAATGTAATACTTTTTTATACA
>NC_092864.1:58631588-58677231 GCF_032062135.1 Pyxicephalus adspersus
TATATATATGTTTATGTGTGTGTGTTTATTGTGCATACATATTCTTACAGTGTGGACAGATAGACAGATTTACAGTTTGATCATGGCTAATTATAAGACAAAAGTGAAGATTTTAATTAATAGTAATTATTTGAATTATTATTATAGTCATTTATCACTATCATTTCACAATCAAAGCTGTTTATGGGTAGCACCACATAGTTATCTGTATCAGAACTATATTTAATGTCTACTTTGTATACCCAAAGGACATATGAGCTCCAACAAGCCCTTTCCATATGCTTCTACTTCTTTTCTAACTTCTCCATTTAGACCCCTACTACTGTGATCTGCCAGGACAAGCATTGTCCCCAAACCAGAACAGTATGGAGATGAGAAGTGATAGTCCCAGTCTAAGGGACAGTCCGGACCATCGGAGCAACAGCCCAGATACTAAAAGTCCTCCTCCAATCAAAGTGGCCAGATTGGAACAGAACGGGAGTCCATTAGGAGCCAGAGGACGACCGAACGGCTCGCTCAACAAATCTGTGGGAGGTAATAAAGCAACGTTTTTAATGTATACACAACAAACTGGCAACAACAACACAATGACTCGGAGTGTCAGGGTTCATGTTGACTATGGGTTTTCGTCTTTGGTGTAGCATTACAGGAAGTTAGTTTAAGCCTCATGTTCTTTTGTGGCAAGTGGAAGAGTGGGGTGACCCAAGGGTTGGCATGTTGTAGGCACTGTGCCACTGTGAGTTGAGTTGTTGGCAGCTATGTGTCACTGTGATATAAATGTTTCTAGTTATTCCTAGACAGCTTGCAGCTAATTTCTTTTCCTGCTTTCACTTCTTGCTTGTGCATTCTGTGAAATGTTCATGAAGTCAGCTTTTGGGAGATCTCATGAATATACACAGAAGGTGACAATATCAGAATGTACTGGTTGCCGTCCCTGTTTAAAGTCAATATACACTCAGTGTAGTTAATGTTTACACTAAACGTACAATTGTATTTTCTAACTATGAAACTAAATGGTTTGTTGGTCATTGTATATGAACATGGATTTGTCATGATCACCTATTGCTCCATGAAAAACCTTCATAATTCTGTAATGTTGGACAAAAAATTTAATTTTGTTAAGTGAAAGCCCAATATTAGATTATTAATAAATGCATTAATTGAAATGATCAAAGGCAGCATTATTATTTTTTTTATTTTTTACTTCATGAATAACTTTTGTGAAAGTACATTATGATTTCAGGGGAATATTTTTGCTAAGATTTTAGTTGAATACATTTCTAAACTGATGTGTGCTAAAAGTGCATGAAAAAGGCTTTAATAATAGAGAGAAACTATTTTTTTCAATAAATACTTGCAAATATATTTCTAACATAAAATAGGTTAGTTATGAATAATTATGTATCTATAGGCTGTTAAAAAGGTGTAGCATGTTAGGGATTTACTTTTTTTTTTTTAAATAAAAATTCTAAAAGTTTATATTATATATATATATATATATATATATATATATATATATATATATATNNNNTATATATATATATATATATATATATATATATATATATTTCTTTATATAATGGTAGTTAAAAGTAATATGGTAGTTAATAGTAAAATATAATATATAAAATGATTGACGTTATTATTACCAATTTACATAGAAATAAGTGAAATGAAATCAACCATTTCACTTCTCCTCCAAATTAATAAATGTAAAAAATTATTAATAATATGATATATGTAGTTACGTATATCTTTTACGCTACAGAAAATGAAGTTTTTAAGTTTGTCAATGTGAAATTGTGCAGTCAGTTTTATTTGTAGTTTTACAAAGAGCTCCGTTTACATAGAGAACCCCAAATGCAGCCTTAAATTGAGGACGAGGCGTGTAAATAACCCTGGTGCCAGGAGACGTGATATTTAGGTTAATACTGCTCCGAGTCAGTCGTTTGCCCGCCTTGCAGACGTCCTGGATTGTGCCATGTGGCTCTGCTAATACGAATGACCCCTTGTGCTTGCTCTGACCGTTGCCCTTTAATCATTTGAAAATCATGTATAGATTCGTCTGGCCGATAGTGTTTAGTTTTCTAATTAACGTCACAAATCTGCAGACAGACCACACTTTGTGCTTCTGTGATTGTGCAGCACTATGTGATGACATGAATCCTGCCGTGTGCTGCTGATACTACAGCACAGGAACAGTTAATACACGAGACATTAGGCTCTGTCCACAAAACATTCTCTTTATGGGGTCACTGAAAATAAGTAGAGAGAAACTTGTTTACCCTGAAACGCTTCTATGTTAAAAATTCCAGAAAGCAAAATTAAAACATATTTGTGTGTTCAAAAATTTTAAAATATATCCATACAGCACGAATGTGTCTCCGAATTTAAGATACCTGGCTTTCTATTGCTTTTTTTTTTTTCGTCAACAATAATACCCTTTTTTTTTTTTTTTTATGTACTTTAGATAATATAGAAAAATGATTAAAAAAACTCTCTATTTTAAACAAAGTTTTTTTTTAATACTTTTTTTTAAATATAAAATAATGCGCAGTATAAGATGTATGCTTTATAATTATAATTCGGGAGAAACCTCTGACCTTATGACATTATTGTCCTTTTGTACCATCCCTTTTCCTGGTCTCTTTTCTCCATTAACATAAGATTGTTACTTTTTATGTTAATCTTACTATATATTAATACATACTGTAGATAATTCAGGGTAGTGTTTTTGATTATTTTGCGGTAACTCTTTCTGACCACCTGTTTGTGACAGTGAACGTCATGAGCACATGTGTATAGAGATACTGCTGACCAAATTAAATAAATCATCTTCTCTGCATTCCCTTAGTTCTGTCTTTAGGACTTTGACTGTGATTGTCTTTATTAAACAAAAAAATAAAATATAAATGAAAAAAAATATATATCATTTTAACTTTTTGCATTTTATTTAAATTCTATGCATTTTTTATTTATGCATAATTTTTTTTATATATTTAGATACAAATTAACAAATTTAAAGATTTTTTGGGCTAATTTGTTTTGTCGTTGAGATTGATATGCAATTTTTTTAACTCTCTAGTCAAGTTATGTGTATGCATGATCCTATGACTAGAGTCTTTCACTCTTTCTTTCTCTTTCCCAGTATCATTACCCTTGATAATTTTATTACACTTGTTATTGATCTACAGATCTCACTGTATGTATAAAATAGATGTGCACATTTTATGTTTTTCTAGTTGCTGCGCTTGCTTAGCCATGCTATTACCCTTTACTCTGTAATTAGCACTGCCCATTTAGGTATGACTACTGATTTTTACATCCACACTGATAAGCCGGGAGGTGTCCTCACCCCCATTTTATGGAGTGAACACAAAGTTCCATTCAAGGAAGTTTCCATGTTCATTATAGGATGGCATTATATTTCTAACCCTGGTCTAGGCCTTTGTGACTTTACACAAGTCTTTCAAATATTAACTTTTTTTTTATTTTTGAAGCTCTAGTAAAACCAGACACTTTGAGAATCACACCTTATGATTGTTATTTTGAAGCAGATCCCTAAAATTTACAATATATCTATTTGAAAGCTGCTCGTTCTGTAGGAGGCAATGTTTTACTCATTTTAAAGAACATCGCCTAACCTGCACTGCACATTTACATTCTGATTTTTCTTGAACTCACTCTTGAGGTATGTATATGGAGAGAAATACATATTTAATTAAGTGAGAAGGATACTCAATTCTAAAGCAGTTAGGGTCGGACATCTTTGATAATTTAATGTTATTTGATAATTGATTTACTTGTCTGATTTCAGAACAGAAGCTTTTAGTGGAAACAGCCATTCAGTTTAAAGGCTGTAATGATTATCAGTGGTCTATTCTGTGGAATCTAATTCAGCATTGTGTATACTTTTTTTTTTTTTTTTACAGCTATGATGTAGGTGAAGAGCCTTTTTTATTTTATTTTTCAAAAAAAAAAAAACTCCCCCTAGTACCCTTTTGAAAATGAATAAGCCAATTAACCAAAACTGTTAAAAATCATATAAAGTTTGACCTTTTTTCTATTTGGACAATACATTTATTTAAATAATTTCATAGGTTTCCTGGCTTTTGCGGAACAACTGACTTTTTTTTTACCCTCAGCAAATTGTTTTTGCTTGTAAGCACAATTGTTCAAAAGCATTCAACATTTATTTAAGTGAATGTATTATATGTAGCTAATTTTATTTTACTTTTTATGTATTAACCTGCAAAACTGGTAATTTTTTTATTTCAGAGTAGAGACATCTAGTAAAACTAAGCTGCTTCTCTAGACTCGTAGTTGTTCTATGCCAGGTATGATCAATGAAATGTTTGGTCTTGCATCTTTGACTGGTATTAATATGTCATACAGGGCATAAAAGAGATACTTATTTACAGTAATAATAAATACACAAAAACATTGCCATTTATTTACAAGCCTTGACAATGCAGCCATGTGTTAAAGTGGACTTTAACCTAGTTTGTTAAGTGGTCTAGTGGTGAATTCTGATTCCTTTTTTGTCAATGAGATTTCAGCCACAACCTGGACATGATTATAAACCACCAGACAGAGACAGACGGCTCTGTAAGTCTCAGAGCCTACTGAATTCAACTTGGGTTTCCAACCTAAAGCTGATGTATACCCTGCCTTCCCTTCATGTGTTTATAGTATAAGTATGGTGTGTCTAGGAAAACAGTACTGGTTACCCAACCATAAATCTTTTGCTGAATTGAAAGCTAGCTTTCTACACTGTCAGTTTTAACTCATGTTTGAGGCAAGTTGACGTCCTATTGGGAAGAGATGAACCATATATATATATATATATATATATATATATATTTATTTTTTACAACTGCTGATTTTTTATCATCAGACCATATATTAGATTTAAGTGCTTGAAGTCGACATTTTACATATATGTTTAATTTATTTCCATGGGATTGCATTTTTGGGCTTAAATGATTTATATGAAACTGGGAAGTCCGGATAGGAATGATATGTTCCAAGAAACTTTTTTATACTCATGCTAAAAGTCATGTTAGAGGATTTTTATTATCAGTCACCCGAAGGTAATAGTTTGTAATTAGTATGTAGAGTAAACTTAGAAATGAAAGTTTTTTTACCTGAAATTTGTTGTTTTACCTGAAAATGTCCATAAGAAATAATAGCTTGGTATGCATGTTATTTTTATATTATGTCTGTATTAGCATTCTGAATGGTCTGAATTGGTCTTTGATAGATGAGGTAATAGCAGGGAACACATGTGGTTAGTTAAAAAAGTTGCACCTGGAGGAATTCTGGAACCAAAAATGATTTGGAAAATGTGCTTGGAATATGAATTCATATGGAGGAATGACTGCAGGGATGACTTACTAAATTATTAAGGGGTTCACCAGAGGGGTGAGGCTCTACTTTTTATTTTTAAACGGAGCCTGTCGCTAAGCCTGCAGTACCTCTCTATTTAGACAAATGGCTTTACACAATGAAGAGTTCTCTCAAGCACACCATTAGAATCTATCTCGTTTTAGTCCATTTCCAATTTGTTGCTTTGGGTAACTGCAGCCAAGTATTAGCCCTGTAGAATAAAAAAAGCCACGTTCAGTAATTTTTTTGCATCATCCAAGCACATGGCAGTGTCAAGTGCTCAACCCAAGCTTCTATACTCTCGATAGGACCCGCATTGATCTACATTGCTGATTCCTTGGCAATCACATAAAAACTTTAAAAAAACAGATTTTGCTGTTTTTTGTCAGCTGTTTATCAATGTATTCCAAGCACCTATTATTTGTTTCCATTTTCCATATTCATAATTATTATTAATAGCCCTTCTGATCAGATGAATACATACACTCAGCTTTTGGGATTTTTTCTTAGTAAATACTTGCTAATCTGGCTAAAAAACCCAAGTTTTATGTACATCATGCCAGTGTATCTGTTCAGTAAGTAAAATCAATGATACCAGATGCGACTATATAAGGGAAAACATGAAACATAACATGCTGAAATAATATGTACTAAATTAATTAAAAATAGCTTTTGTGAAATAGATTTTTGGGAATTTGGCTGAATGTTTGTGTTCGAGTTTACCTTACTTATGGAAATGCTTGTGATTATTTTGTGGCCTACAAGATCACATGCAGAATATCATACTGATTTATCAAAGTTTTACTGTTGCAAGTCTGAATCTACATTTTATTTCCTGACACCTTTAGGTAAATTATTTTTTAAATGTTTCCTATACTGATTGGTTGTCTGAACAAGGATTCTTCAGACCTAAATAAAAATTACAGCTTTTGTAATTAGCCTTCTGAAAGTCACATAGTCTCTTCTACTTAGTTTATTACGGTAATACAAATGTTTTAAATTCTACTGAATCACATTGCCCTGCAAATGCTAAAAAAAGGTAAAAAAAAGAATGGAAGCTAACTAACTCTATTTTAAACATACAAAATAAAAAATATAAAAGTTAGGCATTTCATACATATCCATAATTTAGTTTATTTTTGCCTATTTGTGTCATAGTCTAAATGCATTGCACTGAAATATTTCCATTTCACTGCAAAGTACTGAAGTCTGAGATAGCAAAGGTCAACCCTTTTATATCACTTTTCTTCCAGCTGCATTTATTACGTTCCTATGTTATTGCATGTGTGCTTTTCTATGTCCATTTCATATTCCTTGTATCTGTTGTTACTGTACTTCTAAAATTCTGCATATTGGTACAATTTTTTTTATTTTTTATAGTTCCTTTTATAATAAAATGCTTTTATTCTAGTCTAACTGCAATGTCAATGTATAGAATTAAAAAAATGTTGCTGGTGTTTTTGTCATTGATTGATGCCACTGATGACAATTTTGTCATTGCCTGTTAGCATATTTAGCAAGTCTATTTATCAAAACTCATATCTGATTTTATGAATGGCATTTCATCTATGTTAAAGAATGACATTGCATAGATAGATAGTTTATGGATAGATTTGTAAATGACTTATTGTAAGTAGCATTAATGACAACAGAAATTAGGAGTCATTTGGTATTTTTTTCATTGATATCGCTTTTTGCACCATAGTAGATATTATTCACCTAACAAAGTGATTTTTCACCGAGCTTTAGAAATAGGCTGTGTTCACCAATCGTGAACATAACTGGATGAATGAAGAGAACACTGCATCACCTTATTTATTTCCCGAAGCATACATTCTATTTCAAAGAAAGCAGTCTTTACTAAATCAACCCATGATGCGTTGAAAGTCAGTTCTAGTTTAGGAACGGTTACTGTCTACAACATGATACGTTTTGCAGGGCCTGTCATAGACAGAAGGTGATGCTCTATTGAAAAGATTCCTTGTAGATTGTGTTCACAGCATGAGTTGAAAGTTGTGTCCGCTAACTCCATTTTCACCCATCCCTGAAGACTTGGAATATCACATGTGCCTCTTATATGCGTGTCCAATGTAATTGTGGCCCATAACTGGCTGCAAGTAGAGGGAATTATAAACTCAAATTAACATTTTTAACCATGGTTCCTGCACACACGTTAACTCCATATCTCATATATGTGAATTTGTAAATGTTAATAATAATGTTAAGTACAGTTATATTATAGTCTTATATATTTAGTATTTTAAATATATTTCTCAATACAAAAAAAAAATGTTTAACGTAACCTATTTAATATAATTCAGCTCAAAATGTCATTTAAGATTAGCTAGACCGATTAGCTGTAAAAAGTAGCACTAATTTGATTGCTTTTGCTTTTGGAATGTTAAAACATTTTTTTTTTAGCTTGGAGACACATTTTTAAACTAAAATGAACGAGTATTTAAAGAAAAACTTAAAATAAAGCTTAAAAAGTTCCACCAGCAATACATCTAAACATTTATTTTAGCTGATTATTAAAATAAAAATTAGGTCAGCCCAGGGCAAACTAACACATTTTTATTTTTTGTAAGACACTTTTGGGAGGGTATACTTGGAAGTAAAATGTGTTTATCATCACAGAGAAATGGGCAATTATTCTTAACATTTTGCGGGCCCTGGTCAGAAATGGGTCAGTGTACGTTGTGCTTTGATATATTTGCACACTGTGTGTTTATGTAGACACAGCCACACGTCACTTAGATGGTTTGGAAAACTCTCTTGTTTAGCCTTCCAAGTATATGTCAATGGTTTTTAGTGAAAAATGTACAGATCTGCTGTAAAAAGTTACTTTAAATGTACATTTGTATCTTTTCATTCTGAAATTTGCAAATGTGTAGCAGATCAGTGTCATCATCATAACGTGGATCTAAACGCAATAATGTGGAAAAGCCATTGTATTTTTGTATCAATGCTAGTAGAATTATGCCTCTAGTAATAAGTCCCATTTATTAATATTCAGATTTTTAGCATATTATTATTCAAATTCTGAAATTTTAAAGCTAATGCTTGTTATGCCAGGCTTGTAATGATAAACAATGAATCGTTTTTGGATCTAATCATCTTAAAGAATCTTATCCTCAAACACAATAATTTAATGCAATAGTGAAACAATCAATTTGTTGATCTATTTACAATCAGTTTGTATTTTTAAAGGTTTAAATGGATTTTTCTACCAGGGCTGTTCTTCGTTTTTTTTATTAGACAAATTGTTGATTGATTGAAGTGATCATTTGGAGAAATTGATTTCTAAAAACAAAATTCTTTAATCAAAATGACTGCAATTAAATTTTTTGATCTTCTAATTGATGACTTAGTAAAAGATACAAGACCTGTCTGAAGCTTAAATATTATTCATCATCAGTAAATGATGCAAGCTCCAATCCCAGTGTCTGATGACGTTTTTATACTGCATAGCCGAGCAATAGAAATGTTCCAGAGTTTTGTGATTTTTTCATAATGTTGGTAAAAAATTGTTTGTTCTACTTTTATAAACTCCGTAGCTTTCCTTGCTTTTCTCATTTTCTTTTTTATTGTGTTGGAAGCGGTATAGTAGATAACTGGTGAAGGTATACCTCAATCTTTGTAAAGTTGTGTTTGTTCTCCATCCCCTTCTGTTGTTTTAATCCTCCAGCTTCACTGCAGTAACTCACTACAACTAGGGAATCCCAGACCCACAGCTAGTGTGCAGGATGGGAATTCCAACATCAATGGGTGTCTAGTTACTTTGGGTCTGCAACATACCAAATACCGAAAGTAAAGAATCAACCTGACAACCTGACCTTATGACATTTCCCCCGCCTGAAAACCTTCCTAATAATATCAGAAATGTGTATCAAGTCATTGCAATCACTGATCACTTAAATTATGTACATGTGACAAGCACGTTATTGTTAAATAATTAAATTAGGGATCCTCGTGATAGAATTTTTGTGTTAGTATAAGTAGCGTTATTGGCAAAGTTGCATGTTAATGTGCATGGTGCTCAGTCATGCTCAAATATCATGCCAACATTTCCATCTCTGCCAGCCAATGTTTTAGTTTTTATCCTTTAAATTTAAGATTACCAATTAAGTGACCCCATAAACTTACAAATATGGGTCAGTTGCAGAAATGAGAAGATCATCTAACAATTTCTGCATTCTAAAACTTCAGCTATTTAACTTCTTCCTGACAGCAGTTTTTTGGCAAAAAATAAATAGTTATTGGCTTTGACTAGTGCCGCCAAAAAGCTTAGTCACCTAAGATGGTTTTAAACCGAGTTTTTTTTTTAAAGTGTACTGTAAAGAAATATGCTAAGTGCGTTCTTCATTGACCTATATAATCACCTTATTCTTTATATACAAGGAAAAAGAGAGTGATTTACTAAAGAATGCAAGTTTTATAGCAGCCTTGTGAGTCTGTTGAATGTACATACAGGCCAACAAGGAAATGTATATTTTGTATGTTTCCTTTAACTGTGAATGGACTGGTGCCTCTGGCCTGGCAGGAAAATTATGACCTTTAGTAAATTGTCCCAAAATGTTATCCTTTATGTCAAGTTAATTTGACAGGTCTGCAGTGATCAATTGATTTTGTATGCAGCTCAGTGATATGTTGTTTTATTAAGAAAAGTTTTTTTAATTGTTCTGCATTCTGGCTAATAGAAAGTGTAAAGTAACCATAGGTCATAATAGAATCAAATGATGACTTGGATTTGCATAGGGTATAAATTGTTCTAATTCTGTGTACCCGGGTTTCTAGCTTATGCCCAATTTTTACCAATGATTTTCTTTAATAATATCACCTTCTCTATGCATTTTTTTAATGTAGGAAAAATGTAATACCTCTATTGAGTTGTATTGCCGTCTGTTTCCTTGCTAGCTGTTTATTCTGTTGGCCATTATTACCAAAACAGAAAGTGATGTAAAATCCAAACGTCATTAGAAAAGAAGGTAAGGGTCATCCCTTGTATGACTTGCGTTCAGAACATGCCTCGAAGGCAGGTCAAGAAAATCCTCATGGCGCATGGTACTTCAGAGTCGGCATTTGACCTGCCGTGGGTTGTGCCGCTTTTCCTTTAGATGTAGTATGTCCTGATGAGGCGCGTTGAACTATAAGCAAATGCGGTCACTATTCAAATGCAAACACAAGTGCTTTTTAATTTGGACATGTGGTATAAAAAAGCGTGTAATTAGCTGTTCCTGGACACATAGCAAACTACTGCTATGCCCCCAGGAGCGACAGACCACAGCGCAGGTCAATGTATTTTCACATGTTGCGATTGTGGTTTGCCGCATGTCAGAAATTGTCCTAGGCCTTAAAGAGGAATCCCCAATACTCTGCAGAGATTCCACTTTTTTGTCCAAGGGTCGGGAAGTAAGGAAGTAGGGGGTCCCCCAACAATTTTCAAGAAAAAATAAACTTACCCTTTCTTACCAAATTTTTGACTATACAGTATAGTTTATTATTACCCATAGTTACCTAATACAATTTATAAAGTTCTCATAAAATCCATCTTCAAAGTACAGTAACTAATTGCAGCCAGTCCTGTTTCTTAGTGCAATGGTTAGCAGAAAACTGATGCTCATTGGCTGTTATAGAATATTGTACTCTGCACAGTGCTTCTTGTTTTTAAAATAAATATTTTTAAATAAAAGGAAGGATCTGTTAAATGGACCAGAATCCTATGCTGCTGAATCGTTGTGGCAGCTACAAGAGCAAAGCATTAGGCAGCTTCCTGGCAGTGGACAGGTTAAATTGTTCTAATAACCAGGCAGTATTTAGTAAAATCAAAAGTGCTTTGGTGCTGACAGCTTTATATCCCTACTGGGTAATATTCGCTTACTTGAATTGGCAAGGCCTTTCTGCTAGTAATTTACTCCATAAGAATTCAGCATAAAGGCCGATGATTGATGACTGCAAATGCCTATTTATGAAATTGTTGATTAGAACTTGTAAATCCACAGGGAGTAATTGTAGTTTTTTTTCCTTTGCCCAGACTGTATTGTAAATAGAAAGCTTTCTCAGATCTTGTGATTTTTGTTTAGTGAGCTATAGGTATGTATACAAGCTTACATTGTCTTACAGTACTTTGCTGTTTTTTTATGCTACTGTATCCGGCTTCCAAAAAATGTCAAACCTGTGAAACATTTGCTGGCTGTGAAAATATTTGCATGGGATATTCAGAGAACGACATTGTTGTCATACACATAATTGGTTGTTTTTAATAGATGTGACAAAAAAAAAAATGACTGTGCTAATGAAAGTGAGATGTGCTCCAGGGGATGTGTGGAAGTTCCTGTAGGTAAGTATTACATTGGGCGGTGTCACATAGAATTCTCAGCAGACTGGCGGCTGTCCATATACTACTCCAGAGCAATATGGGGTGATTTATTTAGACCCACATTTTCCTCCCTGCAAATCTGTATGTTTTATAAATACACAATCATGTTTAGGTAATTAAACAAAAAAACCCTTAGCACACGATTGGATGATAGAAATGATTACAGTTTTGATAAGTTAAAAAATGCTCATGTTTAAATCAACTTCATAGTCTATGAAATGATCACATCAATTTAAATAGCATGTGTATAATAAATAATTACCATATTTCATTAAAATGACTTTGTCTACATGCTTGCCTTCCATCTTTGGCTGCATTGCATGACAACAGTGGTCTGGTATGTCTGAACATCAAATGTTGCAATAGATACTTTTAGTCTTCCTGGCAACGCAGGAGCACCAGTGAGAGACAAGGACAGTGTGTTGTCACCTTATGACAGGAAGTGCTAAACAAAGATCATTCGTGGCAGGAATACCATGTATTGTTCTAATGAAACTTGCAGTTTTAAAAGTTTTAAAATTTCTTTTAAAATGACATGGACATGTTAGGTATTAAATGAGAATTAAATATTTGGAAATAATATTTATAATGTAATATCTATATCTATATATATATATATATATATATATATATATATATATATATATACAGATAAAACCAAATTGTGGTTGGACATTCAAGCACAATAAAACGGCTAAAATCTTTGTGGCTAAAGTTTTTTCCATAATAATGCATATTGGTTGGCGCAACTATCGTCCTATGTCTGTAGGCTCCTAAGTAAGTCCAGAAGTATTCTGATGTCTCCCCTCCAGGGTATTTGAACATGAGCTGTATATTATATTTTGTTTATCCCTTGCTTAATTGTGGTTTCACCTAATGCAGATTTACAATCAACGTGTCACAATGGATAAAAGTTTATAACTTTTATTTTGGACGAAATTCATAAAATATTTAAACCATATACTTACTCTGTTTTAGCATTGTTCTAAAAAGCACTTACTATACCCAACTGTTTAAGTATTGAATATTTTTCTTTTTTTACTTGTCATGACTTTAGAATTAATATAGATTTACCATGTAAATATGATTATTATTGAATACCACTGCTGGAAAAATGCAAATGTGATATTCAATAACTATGATTTAAAAATGAGTAATTTAGCTTTTATATGGCAAACTCCATGTATTTTTGAGGATAAATAGAAAGCGATGTGCTTTCTAAATTCACTGGACCCAGATATCACTAATCAGTTTGCTTAACTTTAAATTCTCCTTGAATTGTAAAGCTGGAGTACCAGAAAGAATAAAAAATATTGCACTCAGGATTTTGGACTTCTGGCTTGACTTGGGGTTGTCTACCTGCTTCTGTTCTGAGTACCCCAGGCAGGGTGTCTACAGTTCTAACACAAATACTAGTATGGTCTATATGAGGAAATGTCATTATCATGCATGGGGAGATCTCACTTTTAGGACCTTGAAAGATATGAGATGGTCTTGCACTGGTTTGGTCCCCTGCATGATCGTGATGTGCCTGGACATTTTTCTTGACTTATCCAATGGTCAGATGCATTGTCAGGACTGTGCAAAACTAAGACGCACGTGAAAAATCAACATCCATAATACTAAGTATTACATACGTTGATTTTGTTTTTAGTCCTAATTATAGCCAAATAATTCTTTAGATTTGAATAAAGTTGGAACCCATTTGAATAAAGTTGGTGACTCCATTATATTATATTATCAATATTTATACCTGTAAAACCAAGACTGGAACTGGGAGGATAGGTATTACCAGGGAATGCATAGACAGCACTAACAATGGCCCATACCATTGACATCCATGACATGCCTTGTGCTCCCAATTTTTTAAAATCTTTTACAAGTGTATGGCCATCAGCATCATGGAAATCTTATATATTGTATATACAGGATGGAGTTTCCTCAGATGTGTGTGTTGTGTTGCAGAATAAGATGAGAATAGTTCTTTTTTAGCACCTAATTATAAAGTAATATTAAACTATCTCCATATTCTGGCCATATTTGTATACATTATACTGTTGTACTATTTTCATTATTCAATATCGTGTTCTAATGTTTTTCCAATGATTAATTATGATTGATTAATGATTGTATAAAAGCATGCTAACATATACTGGTGTGGTTTATAAGATTACCATAAGACAATCCCATATTTTGTCAATTTATTTTTGTCCTCACTGTCTTCAAACTTACACGTGCCGATGGATGGGATTGCTCAGGGCTTTACATTTTAAAGCTGATCTTTGCTGACTTTATCTTTCTCTCGGCTCTCCATGCCAAGATCATCATAAACAAGGAAGCCCTAGCAAAATATATATACTAGATAAGGGGAGGATTTACTAAATGAGTGCTTTTTACTCTTGGCCTTGTGAACTATGACACGTCAAACATCGAGTCAAGGAGTAATTTAATAAACTTCCCCTCATCTTAGCATGAAGCAAAGGAACATTCACTGGGCTAAATGAAAAAAGAAAACATCTTTCGAAGACCAGGCCCAGTGTTTATATTAAATACATGTAAGAGTGTCGCTTGCATGATTTTAAACCATGAACTGTAGCTTCGAAGAATTGTTACTAAAGGAATATAGGCTGTTCACTTAGCAAAGTGGATAATCTATCTGCAAGGGAATTTTCACGTAGTTTAGTGAATAAAATGAAACTTTGCTAACTTCAACCATCCAATCATATGCAAGCAAAAATCATATTTTTTACATTTCTTTGCACATGCATTTTTTCTTTACCACATTCACTAATTAAGTCATTTGTCCCTTGCAGATTGCACAGTGAACAGACTAAGCTTATTTATTAAGTATACCCCAATGTTTCAGCATAGCATAACATATTTGTTAATGGCCCAGAATTGCAAAGGTAATTTATAAATCTGGAAGGTTGAAGAATGGGTGTTCTAGGCTGTTGAATCCTATTTTCATGATTTACAGTGAAATATCGTACCCATACAGACTGCAATGAATGGAAATAGCCTGATAGAAATCAGCAAATGTTCTCTAGAAGGGAAGATCACAGATTGATAGATATTGACAGACACAGACTATTAGGCTATGTACAGCACCCTGCCACATAGGGAAGTAAAATGGTCGCTCTGCTTGGGTATTCCTTGTTCTACCAGGACAGATCAATGAACGACATTGATGGACAGCTATATACATGCTAAATGTGTACATGGCCTTACAGATGTATATTTTATAAATATGTAACAATTGTACACATTGGTGTCTATTTCCTAATGTTTCCACCAAAGAATTTCACAACTATTACCCAAAAGTATAAATGTATGAATCCTGGGTCAGGTTGTGTAAATCCTGGGTGAAAACATTAATACCTTGAGCAATTACAATGGGTGGGCAGAGAATGAGATACATTAAAGGATCTTGATAAAGGTGCTAGTCATAAATGTTTTCATACTTTGATGATTTATGGTAAAATGTGAATATGCAATAATTGCAAATTTCAGATATACTCATCCTTTATAGACATCGCATATTTGTGCCTTATGATCTTTACAAGACTTTTTACTGCTCTCTGTTTAAAGTAAAGAAGAATTCTTACTAGGTGGGCGAATGAAAATAGAAACTTTTAATGTTATAGAAGAAGGGTTTACATTTTTTTAACTTGCAGGACGGGCCTGTCATTAACATAACAACATATTTGGTTACCAAAGAAATACATATTACCAAATATAATGTTTGCCTTAAGTGAAATCAGTGGAACACTCCCATGCAGTATGCAGGGCAGAGATATAACATGGAGTTTAACTCATAGTTATCCAGCCTGGTGAATGCTACAGCCATGTGTCAGGAATAATACAGAAAATCATTATATGTGCTAGATAGAACACCTATAATTTAAATGGAGAAAGACCCATTAGGATGTCTAAGAACACACAAGGAAATGTTCATATGAGGCATATAAAAATTGTTTGCATATGCTAGAAAACACATCTGTCGCCATTAAACTCCAGGCAGATATAAAAGACACAAATTAATGCAGCTCTGTACTCAGTAACACATCCTTAAATATATTTTTTTTTAAAATACAAGCAGTGAAACTACCTGAATTTGGCTTTGTATAAAATGTTTGCAGTCCCTGTAGCAGAGCTCAGAGTCAATTTTACTGCAGCGCTGGGAGGAAAAGAGAGCCAAGTGACCAAAAGATTTGCTCATCAATCTGCTGCTTCTTCTTTCACTTTAGTGTTACCAAACTACAGCTAGATTGCAGAATTTATTTTTTTGTGACCCAAGTAAGTTAAAAAGTTGATTATTTTATTTTTAATATATCATATGGGATAATGCAACACAGTTCTTTCAGTTAGTCTTCCTTCTAAAAAGTGCATGTAAACCAAACATGAAGTATAGAAGTATATACTAAAAAGGACAAAAATGTTCACATAGCAAAGTGAAGTGTTCTCACTTCAATTTTTTATTTCCATTTGTTCGCACACAATTGGGTATTCAAAATTACCACTGTACAATGAGTGTTTACTTATAGCTAAACTCCAGACGCAATTTGCCTAATTTCATGACTTTTTCTCTTGCATGACTTCCGTTTTGTGTAATTTTCATCTGTAGGGTGTGCAAATATTGCTGTGGCAGCTGTACTTCCCGACCAAAGTGGAATGAAACTCATTCAACCAGCAACTAGTGGTCCTATCCCCGCCTTCTTCTCCTCCCGGCTATTCATGATAGGAAGCTTGGGGTTGTATATTTTTGATTGGCCAGGAGGAGAAGGAGGCGTGGATAAGACCACAGCCACTGTTCATGTAGATCTCACCACACAGTGGTCTGGAAGTACAGCTACCGTTGTGCTATTCCTGGCTGCTGCAAGTAAAGATTTCAGCTCAAAGAAGACCTGCTAAAAAGGGACCTTCATTTTAGATGACAGGGACCTGAAACAGAATGAAAAAAGTATGTTGTGGCTGAAGTTCACCTTTAGACGTGGAGTGCAGCGATATAAAGTGAACTACAGTGATCTTGGCCCAGGGCTCCTCACATGTTAGTAAATTAGACCTTGCCTCTGTAAGGATTCAGAAATTGGCTGTAGCCTTGTCACGCGTTACAAATTTAGGAGTTAGTCCCCCTGAACAAGGTGGTCTGTCTCTGTATAACATCCAGCACACCCCATTCCTATCTGTACTGAAGACATTCTCATGTATCTGCTTCCTCTCAAGTATCAAACCGCATTAGCTGATCACGTATTGACTGACTAGTTTGTCTGGAATAAAATGAGTTCACTGGCAAACATTTATTCTTCTTGGTACATTTCTTTCTGGAAGTTTTCTGGTAATGTTTTTAGTATAATTTATCAATGATATGTGAAGTAGCATTCTTTATTTTGTATTTGGAATACTTATTTTTTCATACTTTTTGATTAATTTAGATGTGAACCCAAACTGAATGACTGTACTTTAAAGAACTGTGTTTATCTAACAATCAGACAATAATTGTTCCCCTTTTGAAGGCCTTTCAGCCACGTCCTGTCTCTATGCATACACTTTAGCTTTATGGCTGTCCTCAGGGTGGGTATTGGTAAAGGTAGGTTGTTCACATATCAAAGTAAAATATCACTCTGCAAGGGAATGTTTACTTAGCTTAGTGAAAATACATATTTATACAATAAATTCTTTTTTGGTACATTGAATGTCAGAAAAACTTCCAACAGATTTACTCAATAAAAACAGAATTGAATCCATGACGGCAAGTATGCTTGCATATTTTCCTATGATGGCACATGCTTACATTTTTGTACGCACCCAGCAGTGATGAAAGATCCGGGAACCTGTCACCACTTTGTCCCGCGAAGCCACCATCTTCAGTGTTCACCATAACCATAGACCTGGAAGTCCAGTCGTGATCTTCCTTGGCCACTGGATGGTTACTGATGATGAACTTTGATCCCCGGTTTCTGAGTCTATTTGTGGTGTGCCATGTATAGAGATGGGCTCAAAAATGCCTGGCATATACACTATGCAGTGTAAGCAAAATGTGAAAAGCTATCAAAAACTGGGGAAACTTTGTTTTGGCAAAATAGATGTCGCAAGGCTCTCTCTTTGTGTTTTTTTTTTTTTTTTTGCAAAATTCCATTTCAACATTTATCCACAATTCAGAGATTTGTCCCACAGTGTGTTTTTGCTACTGGATGCTCTTGGTCTCATTATTCAGTAGACTTTCTTTGAGTCAAAATTATGCTGGACCCTCCCCAACCAGTGAAAGGAGAAGCAGCTCAGTATTCATCTCTGGCACTCTGCCTGCTACCAATGCTGATAGCTGGTTATTTATCTTTGGCCAATCACAGTAGAAAGCCAAAGAGGGATGGGGGTGTTAAGGAAGTAGTGCGTAGCTCTAAATGGGCGTGCAGCTCTTATATCCAGAAGCATAGTTGGACCTGTAGTACACCATGTTTATTCATGTTAATATTATTGTTATTATTATTAATAAACAGGATTTATATAGCGCCAACATAATATGCAGCGGGCAGCATGGTGGCTCGGGTTAGCACTCCAGCCTTTGCAGCGCTAGGTCCCAGGTTCAAATCCCAGCCAGGACACTATCTGCATGGAGTTTGCAGGTTCTCCCCATGTCTGCGTGGGTTTCCTCCGGGTACTCTGGTTTCCTCCCACATCCCAAAACATCCAGTTAGGTTAATTGGCTTTCCCGTAAATTGACCATAGACTACATTAATGACATATGACTATAGTAGGGATATTAGATTGTGAGCTCCTTTGAGGGACAGTTAGTGACACAACTATGGACTATACAGCGCTGCATAATATGATGGCGCTATATAAATACTGTATAATAATAATAATTTCTATTGATGGACAGCTACAGGGCTACTCTGTGCACCCTCCAACAAAGTATCTTTTGGGTTTATACACATTTTTAAAAGAAAAAGTTTTCCAGGAATTGTACTTGAAGCTAGACAAATGGGTTAGGTTCCAGAAACAGAAAGAGGTCAGCTTTGTCCAACTTTGTTCTTCTTTAATATTTTATTATCTTTCTTTTGGCTAGGAAAGAAAATTATGCTCATCAGATTTTTCCTTAACATTGTAACGGGGTGATAGTCAGAGCCTGTAACATTTTACAGCTTTCCGCTGAGTAAATTATGCAATTATTTGGTGAGAATAAACTTCTAGGAAGAAAACAGTTCCTCCAAAATATGCAAGCAAACACAGTCCATATGTGCTGCTGACGCAAGCAACACAATTGCTGCGTGCAGGTACCAATTCATGCTTTTTTTCTGGAAACTTAGTTGACATCTTTTTAGTGGGAAGCTACACGACTGTTGAAAATGTCATCAAATGATGGCTGAAGTTGTATTTCAAAGAAACCAGGTATCTGATATGAAAGGTCAGGTGTTTTTGAATGGGAACACCCCCTGTGTATTTTAACAGCCAGGTATCATTGAATATTTACCTAGTTCACTGCTTTGCCAATACCCTGCATACGTTTATGGAAATAGTGAATGGTGGAAATTTATGTCAAACCCAAAACAGGGTCAAACTCCAACCTCATTCCTTGTAACAAAGACCCTGATCATAATGTTCTTCTACATATCATAAAGATTTAGTATTTTTGTTTTTCGTAAA
Organism: Pyxicephalus adspersus; assembly: GCF_032062135.1. Taxonomy (NCBI): domain Eukaryota; kingdom Metazoa; phylum Chordata; class Amphibia; order Anura; family Pyxicephalidae; genus Pyxicephalus; species Pyxicephalus adspersus. The sequence continues at coordinate 58,650,997 of NC_092864.1, forward strand.
ATTATACAATAGATAGATTTAGCTATGCAACACAGTATATTAAAGAATTATTTTCTATTTCTAAGCTGAAAATATCATATACTACAGTCTTATAATTGAGAGCATTGGACTTTCTTGGGAAGTTCAGTTGCTTATTATCAGGTGAAAAGTGTTAGAGGCTATCAGTTATAAAGGTAATATTGGCTGTACCATTCTATTTTTATTTCAATAAAATTAACACTTTTGGACAGGATATATATTTAAAGCTGAAATCCAGGCAATGGAACAAATTCACAAATAAAATGCATATAAAGAAGCCAGCAAACAAATTAAATTTTTGTCTACACAATCTTGTGATTTAAAAAACTTTGTTATTTCCCTGCTGAAGATCTGTAACACTTATGGGTCTTATGCTGCCTTCTCCTCTGGCCTAGGCTCCGTCCTACAGGATAATAAGTTAAATTCATGTGGTTTCATTGTTTGGTGCATGTATTTATGTTCCACCCAGAATTTAGCTTTAACACTATCATTACCTGTTTTCTGATATAACCCAGGATGTCATTTGGAGACTAGCTATATCTTCTATGTTTTGTATTATAGTTGTATTATAGTGGCTGCAATGCTGCACTTTATAGTAGATAGAAGGAACATTTCATTTTCTTACTTGTATGTTTGTGTATATTTTATTTACTGCAGACAGTCCCTTTATTTAGAAAGTACCCATTACACCTCTAGAGAATAAATAATAACTGTCTTTTAATGAAAAGGTTTGTAGCTGTTAGCACCAAGGTGCAGGGGTGTGTGTCTGCCACAGCTTCTCTATGTTCTTGCAAGAACAGCTTCTCTATGTTCTTGCAAGGATTGCAATTAACTCTTCTTTCTCTGCTTAGATGACTTTGCAATGGAAACTTAACTCTTCTACACCTCTTATTAGTAATTAGAACTTTAGAAAATCTGCTTTAAATTTCCTATCCTTGAATAGACAGATGTGAACAGGTACAAATTAATGGTCTGATATTGAGATCAAGGCTAGATCTATTTAAAGCATTGTCATTTTTTAAGCAGTTGTAATAATAATTAAATCCTTATTGTCTATATTGAAGGACAAAACACTAACCATTACACCAGAACACACATTTAAAATAAATTTAGATTTCTATTGCATTTTCAGAATGAAAATAAATGCAAAATAAATTGACATCAATGGTTAAATTATTTTTTTTTTTTTTGTTATTACTAAAAAAAAATTCTGCCTCCCTCCCTCTGCAGAGGAAAGAAGAGCTTGCTGCTGGGGGGCTCTGCTGAGTAGTGGCAATGTATTCAGCTACAGATGTGGAGACAGAGGAGAAGAAAACTTCCCTGTCACTGTCCACAAATCTGCTTTCTTCTCCTTACAGGTCCCTCCTCCCTACCCCAACATTTTCCAAAAAAGAATGATGACATCACAGGTAGTAAATGCTTACAAAAATGTTATTAAAAACATAGAAAACTTCTTATTTGTGTAAATAAAATCAATTAAAACAAATATGGAATCACATTACAAAGCTATATAATGTGAAGTCTCATACATGTGTTCTACGCGTTTTGCAGAACAAGGTTTGCTTCATCAGGAACAAGAAGACATCTATGGTCATATGTAGTAGGCATACCTAAATAGAACGGGTTGGTTCCTTCACAGAATGGTAATTTGGAGAGACCAAAAACCACACAGCAGACTGTTGGGAAGGTTAGGCTCTTCAATCAGATCAAATCTCTGCCAATAATTAGCTTTAATTCCCTCTGCCAATTTTAAGCTTAAATTCCCCAATTGAAAATGAGTAGAATAAGCATATGTACAGTTGCTCATATATTGCTAGCGTTGTTTGCACCTCCACATTGCCAAAATAATTCAATCAACAAGGCATGATCCACCATACAATAAGAATGCCCTCCGTCCAGCCAAAGATCGCTTCCCCTGCAATAGTAAATGCATACATTTTAGCTGAATTCTTTATTATTTAAATGTGTAAAATATTTATGATTCAAATATGATGAATAATGTAGTGTGTTTGCAGAGGGAGAACATTGGGTAAAAAATATTGTTATCCAAGAGTTCAGATTTAAATGTTCCTGTTTTATAGCAGCGGTGTGTTGTTTTTGTTACAAGAAGCATCTATGCTCACTAAGATATGATTATCCAGAAAATTCCCACTGCATACAAGTTCTATGACAGTCATGATACTGTGGCGTCTCCAACTTGAATAGGCTCACTGTTCTGGTGTGCTAATTTGAAAGAATGAAAGCAGCACATAAGGGCAACAATCTCTGGCTTTAGGAACCCCTATGACTATTACACCATTCTATAAAGACTCTATATAGGAGTTTACCAATGTGTGTAAACTTGTGAAGGAGTGTGTATAAATCAAGTCACCATTTTTATGTTCTTGGACAATCTACAAGCCCATCTTATTTGTAAATCTAGGTGGAATGGTTTAAGCCAAGAAAATATATTCTGATGGTTTTCAGGCTTCACTTTATTGTCACAATGGAAATATTGTAGATATAACTCCAATAGTTTTATAATGAAGTTAGCCCCTCTTATAATTTGTTCAATTGTTGGTGTTTCTCTTAACGATAATCAATTAAACATGTACTCCTCTAATTGCTGCCAAATGAGTTAAAATTGACCTGATCTAGATTTGTTGGTAACATATTATACTGAAGCTTATCCATTATGCAAAATAGGCTTCAAAAGCATGGATACTAATCTGAGCTGATTTGTTTTTCTGGAAAGAGCTTGATGCATACGAGTGTGTTTTTTTAAATGAAAATATATTGCTGCGTTGTCGTTCTGGGTCAGTCATATCACTGACCATGAAGTATTACAGGTACTTGTGTTAAGAGAATGACCATTTCTGTCAACAGGCAACATTGTAAAATGGCCCAGCTAGATTCAAAATCAACCAAGGTTAATTTTGTTGCTTAATGTAAATTGATTACTTTGGAACTGAACTTTACAGATTCTCTCCCTCCTGTGTTATGGTGAAGACTTGGTATGAAGTTTTAAGAACCAAACCAAAGAAAACCAAAAATAGTATGACAGTAGAATTTTTTGGCAGAAGAGACATGCAAAGTCTCTTTCCCTGGCTTGTTGTGGCTTTTTGTGTTTCCATACACTGCACATGCAGTGCAAAGCCCATCTGTATATGCACCATTGCCAAAAACAGACTCGGATGCCAGGGATGTTGTAACCCCTGTGCAAAGAGTTACATCATCCTTGGCCTTCTATTTGTCAAAAAGGATCACCACAGACCTGGAAGTCTGCTTTTGAGTCCACAGTGAGGATTGCTTTAAGGGATATAGCAGTGACAGGATCCTGGACCTGCAATAGCTGCAGGTTGTCTGCAAAAAGGTGTGTGCCATAATCAACAAATGTGCTTTTCATACTTGCTGGTTATGACAAGAGTTTACCCACACTAACAACCAATTAGTTCCACTTCTCCATAGTACAGTCAGTATTGACTAGGTGCTATGAGGTACCGCACTTTATGTTGTGTTTGCTATCTATCTTTGTGGAATTAAGCTTGCTTTCTTACATTGTATTTCTAAGACATACAGTAAATTGAATATAGTGATCTAACAACCGTGAAGGAGTAAGTATTAGTGTGCAAACAATGCTGCATTGTATGTATTCATCCTCAATAAATGGTCCTGAATCTACAGAAAAAAGTTAGCCAAGTTTTTGATAGCCATCACTACTTACAATCCCACTCAAAAAACTGGTTATGCTTATGGGTCCTACCACCATACAGACATTTACTTCAGCGCTGGCCTAAGCAATTGCATGCACTTTACTTATCCCATTGATATATTTTTTATGACTGGCACAGCTATTTTGTGACAGCACACTGGATATACCAATGTAGTTAAACTTGCTGGGTAAATGTTAATAGCAAACATCTGTAAATAAGATGAGGACCACCCAGTGTAGAACAGAATAGGCATTGTTCAGGATCTCTTGCCTGTTAACATGCCCATGGAATGTAGCTGGCATGTGCCCAAACCATTGTTCTTTCAAAGACCTGTCGAGATGGCCACGTTTATCCCTTGTTACATGATAACTTAGTAGTATAGTTTGTATTTCTACTTGTAGAACCTAAACGACAGATGCTATTGGTGATCTTGTTTACCCAATATTCATATTACAGAATTTTTCCATCTGTGTCATTTATCATATATGGAAACATAGATTGTGTAATGCTTTCTGTTATTAATGTAGACAGTGCCTGTAGTATGGACATCTGCTTGCAATAGCTGATTTGTGTCAACAGTGATATAAATGATATCAGTAGGAAATAATACAATCACTCGATTCATAAGTGCATGAGTAGTAAAATATGATAGTCATAGGGTTTTATTTAATAATATAACACAAAAAGCAATCATTTGCATTCAAAAACAGTTAGAAGGGTATAGTACATAAGTTTATTTGGAATGCTGAAAGTGATAGCAACATATTGCTCAGTATAAATTTTAGTTTTAATCTCTTTTTTTTAGCAAAAAAATTAAAAACAAAATTTCGGTTGGTTGATATAATCAAAAGGCTTAAATCGCTTAAATCATATGTCTGCAGTGTATGGTATAGTCCTGCATTGACTTATACTAAACTTTTCTAGACTGCATATTTGGTGAACTGGAAGATGAAAATTTTACATTTACTTCTATGGTGGTTTTCCTAATGTCTATATCTTGCTTCTGTTCTGCATAGCGAGTCTCCTCTTTGTACTTAGTCATAATGACTATTTGTGAATTTAGCCCACCTAGGATCAACTAAAAGTGCCCATGAAATAAATATGCAACGTGCACCATAAAACAAAAAACATATGAAGTACATCTCTTAGATATATGCATTTTCCTATTTATTATTCTGTTTTATAGACCCCGCAATAATGTGAGCTTAAAACATGCAGCCCATGCCAGTGTTTTTTTTATTGATAAGCTACCCTACTATTTCTACTTCTAGATCTTCACAGTAGCCTTTTTCAAATGTTTCACCCCTGAGGGACCCTTAAAAATTATTTTCAAGTTTTATTTATTTAATTATTTTATCAGGTCATTGGGACGAGCGATTTATTACTGTGGCAGCATTTTTCAGACAACTAAAGAACATTGGTCCCACCCTTCTGGCTTTGCTAAGTTGTGATGGACCCTGAAACTTAGCAAGCACCATTAGATGCGAAGTCAGTTAGCCAAAGCTTAAGGAACCCTTTACAACAATTAAACCCTGCTGGAGAATGGCTGTTCTATCATTAAAATCTCCAATCATTATTCAATAAACCACAAATATATTATAAAATGATTGGGTATTGGCATAATATGTGACCATAGATTTCTGTTTTCTTCATATATTTATTAGACCAAAAGCAAGCAAATGCATGTTTGTTGTTGGGGTTTACAAACACTTTATAGTGTGTCTAAAGTCATTTAGTTTTGTTTTGGAAGTAAGGAAAGTCAGACCTCTGTTCTCAGTTCTGTTCTCTGTTCTTTACTCTTAAACGTAAAGTTGGCTGTAGATATACTTTAAAGATATACCTTACCTGGTTATATAGATGCAATTGTTTCCTATAAGGGATTGTTACCAATTTGTAGCTGCTGGATTCAGCCACCACTTAAATGGAAACTTCAAAGACATGTTATTCAGATAAAGAAATTTCATTTTACAAGCTGGAAGCAAGCCCACCCCTTTATATGCCCCTGTCAGATTCATTTTCACTTTTAAATCTGAAAGTTTTGTAAAACTGTGCAGGTCTTCTTTGGAATCACCACAGCTGTACTCATCTGTTTTGCCTACCACCGGTTCTGCCTTCACACCTTTTCCAATGCCGCTTTGATCAGCATTTATTTCCATGTGGACTCGAGCTGGCAGCGATACTTTTTGTGTTTTACAGCTGCAGTGTAGGATTCATTATAAACCTTAGTCCAGGTGAGAAAAAGATTGTAGTACACTGATATTCAGTTTAACAAGACCAGTGGAAACATTTCCTAAGAGCCTAAGGAGTTAAGGCTGGCTATGTCATCAAGAAAGACCAATACGTGCTGTGCTATAATGCTGGTCAAATGTCTATCTAAAGTAATGAATGGGTGGATTCTCTGCACATGAAATGTTTTGCCTTTTTATCAGATTTTTCTCTCATTATATTATCTAAATGCTATGACTGTATTAGGCATTTTAAACTGCTGTTTTGACAGTTGACTGTACATTTTCCATTCCTTAACATGCAGAAACAAAGATCAAGTTCCTTATGAAATAGACTTGCACTGGCCATGGATTGAAGGAATTTGCCAGACACATACACAATGACATTACCAATGGTGCTCACACATCATCCATATGAAGTAACTGTTTTCATGTACTTTTTGTTGGATTCGGATTTTACTATTCTTGGACATTGTATGTAGCATATGAAAAAACGGGGTCACGCCAATTATTTTTTCTAATAACTGATTATAAATTTTTAACAAGCCTATAGTTTCCATTTATTGTTGTAGTATAAGATACTTTCAAATTTTGGATTAAAATGTTTATATTCCTGGGTATACAGTTTGCTAAAATGGACATTCAAATAATAATTGCTTGACGTTTTAGCGGGCATTTCCTTAATAGAGTTGCTGAGTTTGACAAAGCATTGATAAAATGGGAAAAATAACACATTTTGGAAGACAGTTCTGTGTAGCTAAGCATTCTTATTGCTAAATGGTCAAAGTGAACATTAATGATGAACTTCAGTGACATTCACATAGGTTCACCTTAAAGGAAATTTTTTAAAATTGAAGATCCTGAATAATGCAAACTTTTTTATCTGACCAGTACCTACATTGACATTTTTGCTTGGAGGGTCATCTGGATGTTCAATGAGAGGCACGCTTACCAATGTTGACTCATCTCCTTGAAATCAAAGAAACGTGCCCAAGCAAGGCTAGCGCAGCCAGCAGTAAAAATCATATTTCAAAATCGTCCCAGTCCGTCTTTTTGTAATGACATATCAATTCTGCTGTCATTTTTTACTTTGTTTACTCAAACGAAAATTTTCATATGCATTCCTGAGTAGTTAGGAAAAGAAAACTCTAAAGAAACCAAGTCACAACAATGATGCGTTCATTGTTAAGAAACAAGGCAAACATAATATTTAAACAGTTCTAAGTCCGTATATAACACAATGGCTTTCTTAACTCTTTTGCTGCCCAAAATGGGTCGGCAGCTTACAGAAAAGCTTGCTGGGAGCCAAGTGTTTCTAACATCTATTTTTTAGCTAATGACTTTCCTGCAAATGAAAATAAAATGTCCATATAAAATGATGATTTATTAGCAGAAGGCTGAGACATGGAGGAGACGCATTAATAGGATCCAGACATCGCCATGCAGAATCTTCCTTTTCTTTCCTATGTGATGTATGAGAAATAAAATAGGGCATATAAAAAATAAGCAGCCTTGACACGCAGTCTATGAGAACAGAGCTGATGAAAGGAAGAACAAGGAGGTATAATGGTGGCTTTATCTGCCATCAAAACACGCTTATGGAGAGAGAAACACTTTTGATAAATTCTGTGGTCTCACAGAAGAAATACCGGTAGAATTTAAAGAAAGACGGCATTGGATGATGTGTTATTTCACATAGCTAGTCTTCTTTAATTCTATGGACCGCTAAACAGAGAGTTTGCCATGGAATTAAATCAGAAAAGTACCCTTTTTCTCTTTTTCCTAAAGGGTTGGCATGATATTGCTTCTTACCTTTTCGTTCTCAATTATCTCTTTAGTTTGTATGCTTCTCCTTCATCAGGAGTAATGGAAAAACATACACAACAGCTCTCTTTCTCACAATCAGACTCTTACTCAGTGGCGTTGATTTACTCAGTTGGCTTTTTTCAAGCCGAATGTTCACTTAGTTTAGTGAATCAACAAAATGAAATGAAAACAAAAGTACTGTTTTGAAATTTCCCTTCAAGAACATTCATAAGTCAAAGTAAATCCACCTTAATCACAAATTGGTAAAGGAAACCCTCATAAGTGTACCGGTTAGATATATACAATAGATACATTTTTACTTTGTCTTTTGAACATTGTCACCTAGACAGAAAATGATGGATCATTAAGAAACAGAGGTGACAGTAATTATTTTTCTCAACCAGTAAAAAATCTATAAGTTCCATAAATTCTGGAGTTCCTCCAGAGGTTGCTAGGGATTCCCTGAGCCATAAGCAATATGGACATCTCTGGTCAGGTTAACTGACACCAAGGAACCTTTTGGCTGTCTGTAAAGGTGACATTCTTACCACTGGCCAGAAATGTAGGAGGCATTCTTCCGACTGAATACTATAGTAATGTACTGTGTGAATGTATTAATTATGAAAGGGGTTCCCCAAGATTGGGAAGCTTTTTCAAGTCCCCCCACCCATGATGTAAAGCTTGAAAAGGCTAATCTTAAGGGTTTCCTTACGTATTTACTTCTCCAGGATAGCAGTAAAGGGGAATTGTCCCAGTATGTTACTAAAAGCAGATAATTCACTGATAGAAGTTCAATCCCTGCCCTGTTCTATCTATACAAAAAAAAAACAAACAATAATTTTGCCTATGCAGGCATTATGTTACTTTCAGTAAATATTCTCTACTTGTTCAGTTACCCAGCCATATTAAATGATAGAAAATGACATGATGAGTTGAGTTGATTTTGGGTTGTGTATTGCTCTGTGTCTTTTTATTAAGTGTATACAGTGAGGTACTTCTACTAAATGGTATGGGCTTAAATTTATCTTTAATGTGGTGTTCACTTGGTATAGCAAGTTCTTCATTGGTTGGGTGGAAGGTCTATGTCCTGCAAAGAAAGGTCTGCTTTGTTTAGGCCATGATTGATCTTGTTATTCAAAAGGGTTAGGTGAGTAACTTAGATTAAAAAAATCAAGACCAGCTTTTCTTGATCAGGAAAATAAAAAGAGCCTCAATCAAATTTTTATTGCTGTCTATGTTCCCATTGGGGAGAGTACCTTTACTTCCTGAACAAGAAGCTTCAAATTGTCACTGCACTAGAAAGTGTTTTATTGCTGCCTGCTCCCAATCTTCTCAGTGGGGAGACAAAGTTTATTAAACACTTGTGAGAGAAGCTGGCACTTTACCTTAGGCTCCCTACCTAAATACCAACCTGATGGTTAGCCTAAATACCAACCATGTATAATACCAATACCAATATGTGTATAAAAAATTAATTGCATGGGATTTTTATCATTTTACTTTGTTCTCTTGTTCTTATACCGTTGTGATAATGAGCTTTTTTCCTTGAAATCTGCACACAGGCCTCATGCTTCCTGTCTTCTGTGTGGTGGAGCAGATGGACAACAGGGAAGAACACGCAGAATTTGTACTGGTTCGTAGAGATGTCCTTTTTAATCAGTTGGTTGAGACGGCTCTTCTTGCCCTTGGGTACTCTCACTCATCAGCAGCTCAAGCACAAGGTAAGAGAGCTTCTGATTTATTTAATGAACACTGCCATCCGTACTGCTACTTCCTAATTTGACACATTTTTATTGATATATGTATTTATAATTGTATGTACCATGATAAATAATTTACATTTGTTGTTAACGTTACAGCTTGGTAGCTGGGAGTGACCATGGTTCTCTGAAATATAGAATATATATAGCCTATATAAACTTAAGCATAACATAATTATTGCTCTCTGCTACATACATATGCAATATGGGTTGTGGTATATATGGTATGTAGCTATCTGATCCTTACAGAAGAGAGCTCCATAACTGGTGGATTGTGGATAATGCATCATTGCCTTTTCAATAACCCTCTTAGTGTTGTTAATTCCATTTATGTAGCAGGCAGGCTGGTATAAAAAGTAAACTTGCACTGGAAGTCAAGTATAAGTAATGCCTATTATTCTTTTACTTACTCCTGTAGCATGTCTTTTTTAAGCTCTTATGGTTTTTATAATTGCTTTGTTGCCTCTCTATGTGGGCATATTAGATGCTTGTGTTTAGTCTTGTCACTCTATTGTGCAAGAAATAATTCTTCTTTCTTGCTTTTGATAATATCCGTAGCAGGACCGTACAAATTAGCAGCTAATAGGTTTATAGATGTCATACTGGCTCATACCATCACCTTGTTGATGTGACCCATGCAGAGTCTTCAGCTGGCAGACCACTAACAAACCCCTATTTTAGAGGGCAGAGCCTGTGTGGCTGGGCAGCGTCGTGCTATAAAGTAGTTTATTATTGTGTAAGGTAATATTTTCCTTTGGATTGTGTCATATGAACATGGTTAGCAGCTCAGAATAAGAGTGAGTCACACACCACCCTTCCAATGGGGCCTTTGTCCTCTTCAATTACCCATGAATGTAAATCTAATTGTATTTATGGTTGGTCTTCTCATTGCTTTGCTGTTTAATCTAATATTGGAATAACATCTTTATGTTGCTGCCCTTGGAGGCAGAGTTTTATGGCTGGTCTTTGGTATTCAATAGGAGAAAATATGCAGGAAAAAAGAATGTATCAAGCTGCAATTAGGTCTTTACAAGAAAAGGCAGCATTGTAATAAGAAGAGTGGAGTCAAGTACCAGTTAGACCAAAGTAGCCACATTATAATTTGGTGGACTCTAGGTTATATAGTAAATATATAAAGGCCTAGTTAAATAAATTTTTTCACATATTTTTTCTCCATCAGAATGTTCCTGTCATCCACATACAAGTTAATGAAGTATGTAGTCTGAAACAATCCTGAGATATTAGGCACTATGTCCCGTATAACTCATTCATTAGTCTCTAATAAATTGGTTCACTAAGATCAGAGATCACAAAAGCCATATTTCATATGGCAGGACAGTGTTACTTTGTTTTATAAATGTAGTTTGTCTTCAAAATACTCAGAACACAATGGGATTGCTTTACTAAAGCAGTAGGCTTTTGAGTTAGCAAAGTAGATGTGATTTTAGATTGATTTTAAACTCAGAATGAGAACACATGTTCTTTTGAAACATTTAATCATGTGCGTAAGAGTATTTTTTTTTTGTATTTTGCTTGCATCAATAGTTTAGCATCACAAACAAGCATTATGACTATGATACAGCGAAGCAAACAGAATTACTAAAGTGGTGGAGTCCATCCACCCGAGCCTATTTACACCACTGAAGTGCCATTCATTGTTAATAGAATCCCAACCCTTTCAGTTTAGGTGTGAACCTCAGATCAGCCCCAATTCATGCCCCTTCAGACCTCAGATAAGCCCTCATGCGTGTTCTTTCAGACTGTAGATCAGCCCCAGTTCATGCCCCTTAAAACTGTAGATCAGCCTGAATTCATGCCCCTTCAGATCTCAGCTAACCCCCTATGCATGATCTTCAGTTCTCAAATCTGCCTAAATGGATCCAAACCATGCACTTTCAGACCACTCTTTATATTCCTATTTTTTTGTGTGACTGTAGAATACATTAAAGACCATAGACTAGAGCTATTGTAGACCCTACCATGGAATTTTATGTTATCTGGGAAATTTAGTAAATACTTTTGTGTCTGTGTGTGACATTTTACAGGTTACTGTAAAAAGAAAGTAAGAGGTCTTTGTGCTACACACTAAGCTATTGTTGATTTTGATGCTGTCGTTGCAAAGCAAATTCTATGTAGAGAATAGAAGACAGATTTATGTTATTTCAGTATTTTTTTTTATTATTCTGCATTTTTTCTTGTCTTACTACTGTCTATTATCCTGTCATTTAAGTTCTGTCTTTTTATTGTCAAGTTTACTTTAAGCCTATCCACATTCAGCTGTTATTAGTACAATTTTACTTACAGTAAAGGAGGATAGAACACCAAATTTTTCACTCTTTTAAAATATAGAATATTTTACACAGATTTGTGTGAATATATATACAGTATATTATTATTTACCAAAACCCTGGCATACATAAAATTAGAACCAAGTTTCTTATGTCTGCAAGGCCAAACTTTTGTTTTAGGATAATGTAGAAAATAGTTATAACTGCTGGTCAGGTTATATGTGAATGTATGTAGTATATTAGTTGGTTGGGATCATTTACAGGGAAAGCCAAAAAGATTTATATATACAGTAGTTAATATATATATATATATATATATATATATATATATAGCAATTTGTTTCATATTATTAAGCATGCACACGCTTTATGTGCCCTACTATAGGTCATTATGATTTTTTTATAATTAAAATATAATAATAATAATCCTAAAGCACTGCTTAATAATCATTTGATGACCCGTCTTGTAGCATGAAAAATGTGCTTTAACTTTGCTTATACTGTATGTCACTTGTATATCTGTGACTACCTAACAGCAAAGTAATCTCAAACTTGTTAGCTATGTGAATGGTCAGTGCAAGTCGATTCTTGCTTTTAATGCACTTACCCAAAGGCAGAACCAATAAAACTCCAGTAAGTATGGTATTTTAGCCATAAAAAGTAAATTATAGTAACACAATTACTGCAGCAAACCTAATGGAGAAAAAAGCATAGATTCAAGATGGAGATAACTGATAGAATAGTGTGCAGTGTGTGGTCCTAACATCATCACTGGCCATGCTACAAAATAGGCTAAAGAAATGGTTCACTGTATTAAAGGAGAAATTCAATTCAGGACATATCCTTACTAAGAAATGAATGAAAATGTCTTTAAATCCCAGATGACATTTTCTATACTTACTAGATAATAAAAAAAAATAAAAATATTAACCTAATTAAAATTTTAAAATAAAAAAAATTCAATGCTAATGTTATAGGTATCGCCTTCAATTCCCTGTTTCTCTTGATTTTTTACATAAGCCCTAGTGAGAAGGATTTCCATGATGTTAAAAGGTTGTACGACCAATCCAGAAATGTTTCCAGTTTTGGTATATTTCTGCTTGACACTGTATCCTCTTTTCCATTGATAACCCCTCAGTGTCTCAAGCCTTCTAGAACACTACATGCACTTAAATGTCAGTTTTAGAACCGTTTCATAGTTCGATAGTCCCCTGAATGTTTATTAGTCAATTATATCCCCCTATTTATCCCAAACCCATTTACCCAAGCCATTTTATAAATAGGTTTTATCCACGTATTGCACTTTCATATCGGAGCATGAGGACATTATCATCAAAACGGCTTCTTTGCTTGCAAAGACTAATTTAACAGGCATCTTTTAATTTGCTTCACTGCTTTGTGGTCTCTGACACTGTACATTATACATCACATGAGGGGAGTTAGGATAGATTTATCCATCGCTTCAGGATAATAGGGAGAGAACATAAAACTTATGCTGTTACTTGAGTCTGTATTAGGAGTCATATTTTTGTCTGTTATTATCTTATGGAAGACATTTAATGGATAGTTGTCAGAGAAACTTGTACATATCACTGGGGATGACTTTCGTATCCTCAAGCACTTGTTACTCAGAGTAACTTTTTTGTTTCACATATCCTGATTATTATTAGCTAGCTTTAAAAGTGCTTATCAACCAAATTTTTTTATATATATAAAATGATGAAATGATGTCTGTGATCCCACAGGGGAGATTTTCTTTTTCTGTATGTCCTAGTGACCACTGTCAAAAATTCACCCAGGCTCCTAAAGATCTGTAGCTTCTTCACTGTTTTTTTTTGCCATCACCTACCTAATTTCCTACTTTACTTTAAATGTGTTGTGGCTTTAGATATACATTAACAATTTCTCATTCCATTAACCAATGATTTTAAAAATTAAGGAATTATGGAATTATGCACTGCTGATGAGTTCATGTTAGAGAACTTTTCTTATAATATTCTGCTCATCTCTGCTAGAAGGTAACTGTTCCTGTTAAATATGTGTATGGTCTTTTGTAGTATCTAATGGGTCATTATTGTTTGTGGGTAGAGGCCTAATACCCGTGGTGCCCACATGTGGCCCCTTGGTGTTTGTAGTACGGCCCTCTGGCCCAGCAGTCGGTAGTTGATTTGTAAAGGGACTTTAATAGCAGTCATCTCTAAATGTCCTATTTAACATTTCCCTAGTCTCTGGCTGTTTCAGACAAAATGACTCCAGGCTTTAACTACTATTGTATAAGAGTCTCTATTTCCTCTTGTTAGTCTTTAGTCTATTACAGTCCCCTGTAGAGTTACATGGATATTGTATGTGGCCCTTTGGTGATGCCGGAGGCTGCATTTGAAGTTGACAACTACTGCTTAACACTAATGGAAGGAATAAATTAGCTTTGTCTGATGGATCTATTCTTGTCAAAGATGCTTACAGTTTTTAGAAGTACTTTGATGAGCACAATAGCTGGATAGCATATTGGACCTTTGTACGTACCATTTGGTACTTTAATAAGTAATCAGCTGAAAGCTGTTTGTTTTCTAGCTCGGACTTTCATAGTAATGTTTACATTTTTAAGAAAGAGATTCCCAAAATTAGAAATGATGGGAATAGGTGAGATATAGTAACTATGTTTCTGCTGACATACACCCTTTTACATTGCAAGAGATGGAACCAAAAGACATAAAATAATTATAAAGCATTGTATATTTTGCCCTCCAACCAATGGTGCCTTCTTAGATGCCTAGTTTTCCTGTTTGGCAAGTACTCTCACTAAGCAAGATAAGAGACAGCATATTGAATTCTGGAACCCACACCTGTAGTCTTTTCATGGAAGTTAAACATGCATCTAGTATTTTGATTCTGTAGGAGAGAAAGACGACCTACATAGACTATGTGGGTTTAACAGCAAATTGCCTTTTCACCATTAGTAGCCAGAAATGCATAGCAATTTTATACTGAGCTCTGAACAAAAATGCAAAGATTTATATAATACATATGGAAAGGCTGGCACCTCCTGTATTTTGCTTTACTCTCTTTATAGCATGGCACAAAAACCTGGGTACTGTATACCTTTTATTTAACATGGAAATAGCTAATGGCCTTCTGCGTGACTACGAACACACCATAAATTGCTAATTATTTATAAAAGACAGAACTTTAGTTGGAAAATATGTAGCAGCTTTCCAAGTTCACCGCCTTATTATGATGTCACATCTGCCCATAATGCCCCATTTTATAACTACTTAAGACCAGGGTCTACCTATATGCTACAGAATGGCTCATTCATGCCAGGCAGTGCCAAAGGCAACTTACAATTTCATAGCGTAGAAGTGGCTGGCAGCAAACTCTGGGAGTGAAATAAAGCAAGAAGTGGAGCATTTAACTTTTAACTTGGTGGCATTTTATTATAATTGCTGTAATTATTCAAAGTGTTTCATACTTTTCATATCCAGGCAGATGGAGACCAGGAGAATACCACTGTCCATAGTATTAAAGGGTTCTGCATGCCAGTGCCAGATACATATGATCACGTGCCCGACATACAGTTATTGTGCATTGTATAAGGAACTTACCTGTGTTGATTGTATCTTTATATACTTTTCACTGTACTGAACCAGTAATAAAAATTAAATGCACATACATTTGCATTTTAAAAGGACAGCTTTCCTTTTAGGTATATATATGTTGTTCTATTTATTTTCAAGTATAAATTGTGCTATAAGTTTGATTATGTGGTTTGGACATTGACACGGAGCTGGCTTATCTCACAGCACGGAATAATCACTAATTAGAACTTTTCAGCTCATTTGTTCAGCTACTGTCCTAATGTTTCCTATCTCAATCAGCTGTACAAAGCATGCAGTTTAGTTATACAATTAGGCTTAGTTCCCAGTAGAAGAAAGAACGTTGCTGTATGTTATAGTGCAATGCACAGCCGCCTGCATGGCTTTCCATTGCAACATTTATCCCATTCATTACACAGAATTGTGCAATGCATGAGGGGGGACATCAGACATTACAATATTTATGCAATCTATGCAATATCTGGTGTCCTTGCATACTGAACACACATTGTGGGAGCAAGGCTTTACTTCCATTAAATAAAAGGCTGTAGGGCCTGTATTGAATGTGTTAAGTATGACATAATACCTATGTGTCATTTTCTTTAACCGATTCTTCCAGCTGAAAAAAATGATTCATTCACAGTGTAACCATGCCACAAGTCCGGTTCTCTCACTTACCAGGTGCCATCTTTGATGTCTGAAGTTCAAAGTAAAATCTAGTCATATAATCCTGCATTTTTAGCAGTTCAGCAAAAACATTATATTTCTATTCTCCATCCGGTAGATTTAGTTGGATCCTTTATTGTTTAAAGGAAACCAGTATTGATATAGAAGTGGATGCTACTTTTCCTATCTTTTGAAAATGCTGGTTGTCTGATGGTCATCACACTCACTGTCATTATCCCAGAACAAGCAGCCAGCAAGCAAAGTTTGAATACTGTTTTGGGATCAGTGACTCAGAGCTATTAGATAAGCATTGTTGCCAGTTAACTAGCATTTTTTTAGTAGCAATTTACCTATTTCATAAGCACAGGCACATTTGCTGTTGGGAGTAGGTGAATTGCACTAACAGCTGTTAAAGGAATAAAACTGGCCAGAAGGTTAATTGTAAAAATGGAAAACATGGAGCTTTGTGCAAATAATAGATTAAGTAAATATGGAATGATTTTTATCTAGTAATCAGATCTAAAAACCATTGAATCTGAACTCTAGTCACATAAAAATCACAAATAATGCAGCTGTTTGTTCAATATTACATCTTTTTGTTTATTGAACGTATGCGCTGGAAGCTGCCCTTATGTTTGCAGTGAATGTGCAGTTCTTTCTCCAAAGGGGACCAGAGCAATATGTCATTCCAGAAACCATGCTGCAACCCCACTGCAAACACAACTACTTGCAAACTGTGGCACAAAGTGGTTTCCAATCCACTGTCATAAAGTTAATGTCAGCAGCTGGAAGCATGGTTGAGTATGTGCTAATATGCTGCAGTTTGCTGCAACTCTGCAGGTGCCCATTTTCAGGCTACAGCAAATGCAAGCAACCAACTTGCTTTATACCCTGGAAGTGCTTTGTTTTTTATTGTTTTTTTTTTGCCACCCCAATTTAAGGGGTCAATCCATCCAAACTGACAGTTTATTAATAAGCCGCCCTTTCTTTTATATCCCCCAGGGACATCAATGGCAAAATCTCAGTACTGGATCTTATGTTATTTGCCACTGTCTTTGCTGGGGTCTGGAGACTGTGGCATGGAATGGAGACTCCTTTTATCTTTATAGAAGTATTATGACTCCTTGTTGGATGTAGCAGGGATGATCATTTTACATCATTTAGTTTCCTTGCTGCTTAAGTTATCAAAACATGACCCAGTGTTTCTTACTCATATAAATTTTGCATTTTTGTGGACTAAACGGTGAAGCCTGAATTTCAGGAATATATAATTGTATCAACAAAAAACAATATACATATATTTTACCTAGTGTAAGTACCTAGATTTAATACAAGTTCCCTGTAGTCTCTGGTATAGCAGTTTATGAGACAGAGGACCAGCACTATGTGCCAATGCTACATGCATGATATGGTGAATATGAACATATAAAGGGGGTGGAGAGAACAAAGTGAGCAGAGTAGTGATCAGATATCAGTTTACTACAGTTTGCAGTTATCTGCTACATCAAACTGAGGCTAAAAAATTGATTGAATATTGAATGGTAATGCCTGTTTCTTTGTTGAGTATGAGTTTAAAAAAGGATAGCAGTGGATGAATGCTAGTCACATAGCTTTGTACTGAATAGGATGGTAAAAAGCTAGTGGTGAGAATTTTCCAATTCTGAAAACTGATCGTTATTGGGCAGTGCATGGCATTCAGGTAAACCATTAATATCAAGGAGATATTTATTTATTGCTTGATTGTACAGAATCAAGCAGTGCATGGCCAGAATTACAGGTACCATTGTCCGTAATGGCATGTTTGGATAATCTGATAATGCATGTTTGCAGAAAGACCTGAACTCCTAGACTACATAAAACTCCTAAGCATTTATTCCTTTACTTTTTTATTTATGTATTTTTGGTTTTCCTAATGCTGACATGAAAGAATAAAAATGTCAATTTGTTAAGACGTTTTAAATCTACCTTTTTTGCAATGATCATGCATAGGTTGATTTACTTAAGGACCATCAACTGTTCACACGGCCATGTTAACTTAACAGTGAATGATCACTCTTCAAAAAATATCAAATGCATGTGTGTTTACTGCAATCATCCAATCATGTGTTAAAGAATTCCAGTCTAAAACCCCTTTGCTTATGACTGTGTAATCAAAGTGTATACTCTTATTTACTAACCTCAGCAAACATTCACTTTGTAAAGTGAACTGTTTCATCTACTTTAGTAAATGAATCCCATTTTGAAGATTTTGTTCACTTTTAGCAGTCTCCTTTCAATATATTTAATTTTCGTAGAAATATGCAATTGTGGTAATAGAAAAACACAATGCTTTATATCATTTTTTCAAAAATAACTTTTGATCTGTTTTCTGTATGACTAAAGCACATTAATATGTGGACCTGGAATGCTGTACCCAGCAGATGAGTATGGGTTATTTAGGAAAATTGAATGTAAACATCTTAAATATACTTAGCAGAAAATTGCCCTTCTGTATAAACCTCACAAAAAGCTCTTAAGTACAGTCCCAGCTTTCCCCTTGTATAAATGAACACTCTTTTTGTTTCTTGCTGCAGTGGTGCTTTTAGCCTGAATAATACCTTCTTTAAATGATACATTTTTCTCCGTGTGGTTCTGACCAAAATTATAGTGACTCCCCATCTTGGAATCAGATCTAGAGTTTTGCTGCTCTCTTGTGTTTCCCTTTAAACCCCCCTGTAAATATCGCCTGAGCCTTTAATTAAAGTGAGCCCTTTTTAATCCTCAGGTCTTTAAGTTCCAATTAAATGGTGCCACTTAAGTGTGAGGTCTTTATGGAATTTGTAATATAGGCTTAATAATTAATAAGCACATGTAATTGTAACAACCCCTACTAGTAATAATAGACTGTGCAGAAGACCACAAATATGCCCCTTGCTCTATGGTTCCATAAACTAAAAGCACTTCATCCATGGAACACCTTTATACAGTTTGCTAAAATCAAATGTACTAACCCATGTGCGCATTGTACAAGGGATCTTCATCTCAGCTCTGGTACATATCCATATTAAGTTGATACTTTTGTACATTGTTTTTGTCCAGCATAAGGATATTATTAGAAAAATAATCTAATTAGAAAGGTAAACATTAGCAAATGAGATAAAGCTGTGTTCACTTTATTCAACCAATCCTGTGTGTGTTTTTTTTATGTTGTATTTCACTTACACATGTTTGGGTCCATACATTTTATTACCCGCTTCTGTTCCTTTAGTAAATCCCTAGGGGATGCCCAGTTTGTTCTTTATAAATCAAGAAAAGTCCACTTTTGGAAATGCGTTCACCAAACATTGCACATTTTCTCAATTTCTCTAACATTTTCATCACAAATGCTGCAGGGTTTCTGTGCTCTAAAATTTCTTTTTAAAAAAATGCTTTATGTACAGCAAGCTTTTGGTATGCAATGACATTCATTACAATAGTACAACTGTAACTCACCTTGAATACACAAAGCAGCCGAGCTTGCATTGTTAACACACTGGTCTCCTGGGTTTATATGTCCTGTTGTGCCATGTCATAACATTGTCATCATTATTATCATCAATATATCTTGTATTTATACAGCACCAGCATATGGCAGTAAAGAGTTCATTGCCATATCATTAACTGTCCCTCAGAGGGGCTTGCAATCTAATGTCCATATTATAGTCTAAGGCCAATGGGGGAAACCAATTAAAGCATAACTGAGCCTTAATATAAAGAATAAAAAAACTGTTGTCAGGCAGGTACTTTATTGCAGAATGGCCAGGCTGTGTGTTATTTAAAATAAAACAGATGTACCTGTATGCTGGTAATTATTTAACTAAACTCACCTTTCCTCATTCATGTTCACCCAGCCCAGTTCCAGATTGTGGATCTTTGGCCATCTTGAATGGCCAGGTTGGAATGATGTAACTCCCGTGTATGTACATGGGATTTCATTTATTCCTAGCAGACAGGCATACTAGGATTGTACACCAAGCTGTGTTTGTACAGCTATATTATTATATTTATAAAAAAATATCTCTCGGCTAATTTCTCTAGCTTGATGGTTTACTGTAATGTGGCTAAACACAAACTAGAATTCTTTAGAATTCACATTTTAAAACACTCGGTCACAAAAGGGTTAAGAATAGATTCTACGCAGCTTTGAAGAATAATAACTTTTGTCATAATATAGACCAGATTTACTGTCAACAATATCACATAAACATAAAGCAATTTTTCTGTTGCCATTGCAGAGCATTACTGTATTTGTGGCCATTTGCTGGTATTGTGTTCCCGGTAAAGTTTTGTTGATGTAAAAACACAAAGCAACTAAGCAAAACTAGTCGTTTAATGTATATGATTGTTTATTTATTGAACATGATTGTGTTTTGTGTGGTAAATAATTCCTTCCAAGTACTAAGGCCACTGTGGAATTTCGGGAGATGACTTCAATTTCAAAGACAGAGTCACATCCACTTAGACTGACAGTATTCATGACTCAGGACGTTAATAACTTTCCTATTGTTGTTTTTTTCCTGGCCTTCATTACATTTACATCTTTATTTTAATTAAATTTTGTTATTGTTACATTTTCCACCCACAAAATTGTTACCAAAGTCTCAGTTAATATATACAATATAATATACTGTTCTAAAGTACTGTGCAGGTGGTAAAAATTACAGGGAGAATCTTCTGTGTTTAGCTTTGACTTTTAAGGCCTGCTCTGACTAAAGCGATACACTTTTACATTGCAGAATCTTGTGTTTTGTGTTGTTGTGCCTTGTGTTAGGGCAGCCCATGAATTTAAATGGGACACACAACGCAGCATGCCAAACCTACAATTATGCTGCACTTTTACACACATGTAGTGTGTTGCGCTGCTGTGCGTTGGCAGGCGTGTGTTTGTGGTGAAATTAGGAATGAATGGCAACTCTGCACACAAACCCACAGGTTGTGATTGCATACATATGTTATTGCAACGTGGAGCCTTACAGGTGGCCAAGGGCCTCAAAATAGCAGGGTGAGGGCATTACCTGTGAAATTAGCTTGCTAACATTGCGATAACCTAAAGGCCAACTTCACACATTGATTATTTAGTTGGAAATGCAATGAGGAAGATTCCAAACATCTATCAATGGATTGCTGTATCCTTGTTTGGGAAATTTTACCTCACATTCTGTGGATTTGACAGGTGTTAGTAAAGAAAGTAAGACGAAATCCCCTAATAGTGATTACGTTTGTTTAATAAAAGAAATAGAGGGAGGGGGTAGGTTAGAAAGTCTGACATAATTTTATTGTCATATGTGTGCCTTATGGTGAGATTTATACTCACTTCCTGTCCAGTTGCCAAACAAAGGAAAAAATAAAGGAAAATCTCCAGCAATGCAATCCTGACAGGTTCTAAGCCTTTTTCCATTATGTATGACAAGTTGGGCCTTAAACAATGTGTGTATAGTAAAATTATTTCTCTTTAATTTTAATATTATGAATGATCAGAAATCCCTTATACAGTTGTCATGGCAACAATTGACTTATTGAAATATTTCCTCTTATTTCCTGATTTATTGAAAACGATATAATTTCTTCTGTTTGAGTGGCATTGGTCACAGCACAAGACATCAATTAAACCCTAATGGCTTCTAACTGTTTAACATTTTAAAACTAAAAGAAAAGGTTTTACTGATACATACATTTTAAATGTAATAACATATATGGTATACGTATTTTGTGTGTTTTAAATGTTGCATTGTCCTCCACAGGAATCATTAAAATTGGCCGCTGGAACCCATTGCCTCTCAGTTATGTTACAGACGCACCTGACGTTACGGTTTCTGACATGCTACAGGATGTCTATCATGTGGTGACACTGAAGATACAATTACAAAGGTAAGGGTCAATGTTATGGAAGACGTAAGTCCTCAAAGGCCTAAGCAGGGTTGGAGTGGCCCTGATGGGCCCCAGTCATGTGTCCCTAAAATCCTATTTTTTGTGCCCCCATTGCTTTGCAAATTCCATTGTGTCAGGAAAGCTTTCTGTTCAAAAAAAGCCTTGATGATTAACTGGGGGGTATTTGGCGGCAGAGCAGGTGGGTCAAGCTCAACTTCTGCAGGAGTAGTCAATACTTGCATATAACTTTAACTTCTGCTTTTGCTGACTTATAAAAACTTTTGTGTAAAAATTAGGATTTATCATAAAAAATGATTCTACATTAAAAGAATGACCTTTTCTGCATTCCATTTTCATTCATTTAGTTCTCTGTTCCATTCAGCATTACAGCAATTCATAATCTGAACAGTTATGTCTTCCTTTTTGGCTAGGAAAAATGCATGTTTTATATGTCTGGCGTTATGTTCCCTTGTGCGTATTTGATATTTCCTGAGTAACATTTTTTTCTCTGTAGTTGTTCAAAACTTGAAGACCTGCCGGCAGAGCAGTGGAACCATGCCACTGTCCGCAATGCCTTACGTATGCTGCTAAAGGAGATGAATCAGAGCACACTTGCCAAAGAATGCCCCCTCTCACAGGTCAGTACAGCACACAGAACTTCATTCAATGCTTTCTAATTGCATGACTAATAAGTCTTATTGATTTCCTTGCTGCAAACGTTATACACTGATGTATCTATTGACCGGACTGCACTTATTAATGAATCTTTTCATTATTACATTATCTGCTTTATGTTACTTCAAGAATACATTCAAAACAAGTGACAATACTGGTATTATTATTATATGACATGGACATGATATTGTATTAAACCTGCAAAAAAAATAGTCCAAGCCTAAATGCTTGTTTTGTCTTGGGGGAAAATAAAACCATATCTTATTCCTCACTTCCCGAGGCTTTTCTCAAGCTGCAGGACCATATATTTATTATGTGGCCTCATATGACCTCCTTGAATAAACAGTTATACATTTCCTAATGGGAACCCTGGCCAAACTTTGTTGTAGCTTTGTTGTGTACCCTGGGGATGTGGGGGATTTACCCTTGCTTACTGTCACAGAAATTGGAAGTTAGGAAAAATCACCCCTATAGGAGTCCAACCTTTTGCCACCCTTTGCCACGAACTCCAAGAAAAAAAAATGCATTTATGGAGGAACTTCCTAAAGCAGATATTGCAAGAACATATTGGTTATCCAAACACTCTAATAAAAACACTTATAATAAAAATGTTACAAACATTAATATTGTTTTTTAATTTGGAGGTATTTACTATCACTTGTTGTTATGTCTTCCAACTGATATGAAGGAGGAGATACAAACATGGCAAGGGTTTTACCCTTTACTAAAACAAAAAAATTGCTTCAGATATAAGTAAGTGTTAGGCTTAGCAACTTTTGTTTACCAATGGACTAAGTTTTTGGACACTGCTGCTAACCCATGGCCTCATAATAGTGCTATCATTACATAGTTCAATGACCAAGGTTAGGCTCACCTCCCAAAGTTTCTGAAGTCAATACCATGTTAGCAGAAGAAAAATCAGATGGGTAAAGGAAGGTAATAGCGGGTACCTTATGATTTCTACTTAAAACATAAAAGCCCAGGCAAAAAAAACTGTAAATAGCTGCAATGGATATAAATCTACTTTATGGGCACCAAATGTAATTGCAGACCCAGGTATTACTTTGTAAAAGTAGCAGTGGCATCATCACTGTGCAGAGAACAGTTATGGGATGGACCAAATAGACCCAACCACTACAGGCTGCCTGAAGATAAATATGGGGGCGGATACAAGACCAGTCACTCTGAACAAGTAGAGAGGGCAACAGTGACCAGTCTTTATTAAAGGAAGCTCCCACACAGGGGCAATGTTTTAAACCAGATTACTGCCTAGCTCTGAAAAGAAATAAATCACACCTTGTAAGGACACACATATATCCTGTGGTTTAGCTATGAGAAGCTTACATATTCTCAGTTTGGTATCACAATCTTATTTAGACTCCATTGCATTATAGCGTAAAATAGAAACAAGAGTTTAACTTCAGGCAATTGATCTTTCTGGTAGTTATAATTCATCATTTATAAGGACCACTTGACTTGCCTTGAGCCTTTGGCATGGAGACATTTTTTCCTCACCACTTGTGTTAACAGCCCCTGTGCAGATCTCACGCAGCTATTTCATTTTGCAAATCCACTTAAAAAGTAAATACCCTGCCATATGTGTGAAATGTTATTATGTGTCCCAATAGGTTAATATGTTATTGTCAGCTGCAGGTTGGAAAGCTGTCTCACAGGAGTTAGGGCTTCAGGGACAAAACACTTGTGTATTAACCCTGTCCTGTCCCTGCTGGAGGAAATTGCTAAAGATTACCCAGGTCACATTAACCCTGTAGAGAGAGAATAAAAGTGCTGGAACTAGTTTACCAGTTTACTAGTTGAATTAAAATATGGTGTTTAGGTAACCCGATGTCCATATATAAATATATATATATATATATATATATATTTATAGAGAGAGAGAGAGAGACTTCTGGAAGTAGGGTTCAGTCTTTTTTTTTATTAAAACATTGGCCAATTTTTTATAGGAAGTATAGGCAAATCTCGCTAACATTACCACAGAAAGAAGTGTTTTTTTTTAAGTTGCAAAGGCCAATTCTACTGGCCTCTTGGACTCTTTTTCCTAGATTGTTCCTCACTTCCTAATTAGTAAAATGTTATTCCCAAAACAGGAAGTGAGGAAATGTCTCTAAAGGATCAGCAGGAAAACAAAGATTCTAAACTTCCCCTGTTCTATCTAAACCAAATAAAATAAATTTTGGGTATCAGCAATTAACCTGCAGAGGTTCCCAGTCAAAGTTAAAACTGTACAAGCTGAATCAGACTTTTGTAGTGTATTCCTCAGTTCACCATATAGTACGGGATGCATACATACCACAACACAATAATGCTCCTAAACACATCTGTGTTTTGGTGTGCAGGCTGACACACATTGGGGTTCCATTTAAAATGAATGACACCGCAACATACTGCAGTCAGTTATGTGTTCACAATATATTAAAAAACTCCTGCGATGTACAAATCTAAAGAGAACCTACAAGTTACAGTTTCACATTTAGGTTAATGACTATAAAGAACAGCTTCCACATAAATGATTCACTTCCTTTTGTAGAAAAGAAATAAAAATGGCAATACAGTATTGGATGCATGCATGTAAAAAGTTCCCAATCCAACCCTATGACATGGAGGAGATTTACACACCTTTGCTTTGCATATTATTCTTTATCCGCAGCCATTTTAAGCTAAAGGAATCCAAAATTTAAAGTTTGCAGGATTTTGTCTATGGGATTTCTGGGCATAAGGTCAGATGTGTGTTACAAAGTATCACATTCTCACTATACCACTGTTTGGTACTTGTAAAATGTCCATGGGAATGTTACTAGATTTTCTATTTGAAACTTTCTATTTGACACATTTATATTTATTAGACCTTAAAGCCCAACTACACATTTATGAAATCCAAAAATAATTTAGCCATTGTTAGAAAAAAATCTCCACCCATTACTATGGTATACATTCACTATATCCCCACCCCACTCACCTGTATCCCCGCTACTTACAAGCACCCATCTCCAACCAAAAAAACTCAGTAGACACTGGAAATGCCTGAGGATCCCAACCATACCCCCTTCATATATATATATATATATATATATATATATATATATATATATATATAAAGAAGCTGATACCAAGTCAAAATCAGATTCTGTTTGCATTTGAAAATGCATTTAATACTGTACAAAGTAAGTTGTCTTTTCTATCTGCTTGGAGTTCAACTTTAAAATCCCCAAACATTACTATATGGGTAGAATATGAATGGAATAAAGGAGGATACCTTGATTTGTACCACAGACATCAGACGAGCCTCCACTAATGTTTGCTAAGGAATGTGCTTATTAGAATGCAGTGTAATGCATTTTAATAATATTTACATCCCTATCTGCTGCAGAAATCTGACTTGGTATCTGCGAATATTGCAAGGTGACCTCTGCACAGGCGGCTCTGTCTTCTCCCCAGTGAGCCCAGCTAAAGACATCTGCTGAGTGCAGCCTGTAGCTGTGATTGTAATGAACTCCACTTAACAGGAGCAAAGAACACTTACAGCTTGTAACAGAGTTACATAGAATTGTTTTCACACATGTACAGAAAGCAGGGCCAAGTCATAAACAGCCTAGGTATCATCTCCT
>NC_092864.1:58677992-58777677 GCF_032062135.1 Pyxicephalus adspersus
GTTTATTTCAAAAGGGACAGGTGATGTCCCTGCTGCAATAAAACAAACTTACTTGCCTGTTTGCAGCTTAAGGCTAGTAGAGGGGAGCTTAGTGCAATGATTACTCCTTGGCCAATTAGACAGTAATATATATATAATAATATATACTGCTGCAATTAAAGTGTGCTTAGGTTCACACACTGCAGCCTATTTTTTAAAGCATGTTGATAGATATCTATAACTTTGATTTTAATTAGAGGCATAAGTATAACAATTCCAATGTATGTGTGATATCCCAATGGGTGGGTATTATGTGTTCCAATACTCATCTGGCATTCCAAGGCTTTTACTAGATGACATGCTTTACACTTTGTGATCAGGTGTACCTGAGACATTTGTTATATGTCTGTATAGTGAGATCGATCACCCAGCATCTGGAGATAAAAGAATTACATTTCTTGGTGAATGTTATGGTATTAATAGTTGGTGATATTGTCTGTACAGCGAAATGTAGATTTGGTTGTCTTTTTTCGGTCTACTCACCTAATAGCATAAAGAACTCGAGACATTTGATAGACAAATGTTGAGCTCAAACAAAATACATTATTTAATAATATTATGTGACTAGCTTTAAGCATGATCATAATCTTATGTTTCGATTCAAAGTGCTGTTCAGAGTTATTTTTTATTATATGGTTTGTAACCTTTTTAATAATATGTTTGGGCTTAGCTCTGAATTTGTGCCATATAACAGTACAGAGCTTCCAAGGACTCTACATAGGGACAGCACAATCGTATCCAGCCTTTTTATGACATGTGTCACCGGATAATATAATTATTTTAGTCTTGTAGCCCACATTTTGTATGCTGTGTGTCCCTGTAGTTCTATTACCATTAGAAAATGCAATCTTATGCATTATTATATAATTTCATCTTTTTTTTTGCTGTTATTCTTGTTATACTTGTTTATTGGTATGCATTATCATCAAGGTCTTCTATTTTTTGTGTTTTGCTTCATATCCTGACGCACCAGCAGCCTTGTCTGTAATTCTATTCTGCACTACATAATTCCTTGTATAGTTGAAAGGGTTTCTATTTGTCTGCAAAACACAAAATACAGGCTGTTCTTAAAAACAAAGGTTAGGACTGTAATAAATATAAATATATATAAATATATATATATATAGTATATATTAAGATAACTACATTGTAGAAATTATCCACCTAGTGTCCTGCAGACGGTTTAGAGTAAGAAGAGGGTTAAATCATTCTCTACTTAGTGAATTTCAGCACAGGTGCTAATGACACGTTCCTAAAACTGATATTAATTCTCCTTATTAGTCTAAGCGTTGTACTTGGGGTAGCAGCACGTACGTTCCCAGGCTCTTGGCTGTGTGGTCTTGTTGCAGTTGGAAACTGAACTGAAACATCTGAGAAGCATTAATGGGATTATTCATGGCAGGACATCTAATCTTACCTTTTAGGTTCTGCTTCCTAAATCACCATTGTTCTCGCCCTTTGTCACTAATGTGTGTGTCTTTCCATATGTCATTATTTCTAATGACTGGGACCCCAGGACAGGGAGAATTTCAAGTGATATAACCATTATGAAGGCAGATTTGTTTAACTGCAGGATTTCTACTGAAATGTACAGCTTCTGTGCCCAAAGTGTTAGCAGGATTATCTGTCCCCAGGGACTTTTAAAACCCTTCCCCTTTATAAAAGAAGTGAAGATTAACTGAGCAGTGATAATACATTTTCCACATCTGTGGAGCCCATGTATCATGGTATGCAGTGAGTGTAGAATACACTCGGCATCTAGTGCAGTTGATTTCATCATGCTTCCTAAATCACCATTGTTCTCGCCCTTTGTCACTAATGTGTGTGTCTTTCCATATGTCATTATTTCTAATGACTGGGACCCCAGGACAGGGAGAATTTCAAGTGATATAACCATTATGAAGGCAGATTTGTTTAACTGCAGGATTTCTTCTGAAATGTACAGCTTCTGTGCCCAAAGTGTTAGCAGGATTATCTGTCCCCAGGGACTTTTAAAACCCTTCCCCTTTATAAAAGGAGTGAAGATTAACTGAGCAGTGATAATACATTTTCCACATCTGTGGAGCCCATGTATCATGGTATGCAGTGAGTGTAGAATACACTCGGCATCTAGTGCAGTTGATTTCATCAGTCAAAGTTTATTAAATCCATAAACTAAAATAAGAAGTATATTGCATCTCAACACTCTGGCTGCATTAGTTTTTCTTTTCTAGCATTCTTACATTTAGCTCATCCTGCAGATATCACATCTACTACCTTAGGGTGAGAGCACTCATTTACTTTGATGCAGCAGCATTCTCATTCTAGGACAGGACTGCAGAACATAGAGTGAATGTATTGTCAAAGGGACAAAAGGTGATGGGAAATCCAAAATATAAGAGTTGTCACCAGAAAAAAATCATTTTACTTTGTGAAGATCTGCAATCCCTGATCCTAGCTACTCTCTTGGTGAAAGGAAGCCCCGTGTAAGCTGTATATACATCTAGTCAGAGTTTATGGTTTTAGAGAGTGCTTATCTCCTCACAATGGCTGCGCTAGTCAGAATGGGATGACCACATCCATCAGCTGGTTTATGTCCAGCATGCACATGTGCTACAAACATCCTGATAGGCAGAGAGAGCAGAAGGATTACCACAGTCTTCTGCTGTTCTTTAACTGTCCAGCCACAGACAGAGGTGATGATGTAAGATGTTACCTAGCAGTGTAGCTTAACTACTGTAAAGGAAAGTCTAGTTGCTAACTCTTTTCTGATGTTAAACTCAGGCTGTCTGAATAGAAATACAAATTATTTGAAAGGTATATTAGCTGACATGTATGTATCTTAAACTTGTGGTTAGCTGTTTGCCTGGGGTTTAGAAATATTTGTTTTTCAATATTCACTACAAAATGTGTTAGCATAAAGTGCAACATACTTTAAAACAGGTAAGATATTAGCTAAAGCTGTTTTCTTGTTCATGTGTGCATACTGTGGAAGGCTAAAGGAGGCAGATATCGAAGGCAGTAAATTATTCTGATTTCTAATTTACTATGTAGTATTTTCTAGCTGGGACAAGTCTAATGTTTCATCCTGATACAGATGAGGAACATTAATGGCTGATCAGTGAATACTTTACCAATCACTTCTCTGCCTGCCAAGTCTTTATCTAATAACATTGCCTCATCCTGTACTCTCTTCCAGAGCATGATCTCCTCCATTGTAAACAGCACATACTATGCCAATGTGTCAACCACCAAATGCCACGAATTTGGGAGATGGTATAAAAAGTTCAAGAAGATGAAAGGTAATGTTCTGTACCTTTGGGGAATTTTATATTCATTTGGAAAAGAACTAAGATAATGTAATAAACATATATAAAATAAATGATTTGAATAGTATAGTAAATCTAGTAGTAAAAATAGTAATCTGTTATTACAAGATGCGCTAAAACTAAGTACATAACTGCTTTTGTGTTCATGTGTTGGGGGATTGGGTTGTTTTTAGGTGGGTTACATGGTAGAAAAGTTACATGGTGGACCCACAAGGTACTCATATCTTTTATGTAGGCTTTAGTTTGATCTAGTCTACAATGGTTACCTTTTGTCAAAAAGTGCTAAATACCTGTTGGCAGGGTAATTGCATTGCTGTACTGTTTCTGATTTGAATGGATAATGCTTTTAATATAGGTTAGATCAGCCATTAACATCCAGGGTTCCTCCTGAGGTTGCTAGGGGTTCTTTAAACGTTTGCTAAATAATCTCCAGTTTGATGATGTCTGCATAGTTCTGGGCCAACACCACTAAAATGAGATTAAAATCTTTTAAGCAATACTCAGGGATAAAAGTTTGAGAGACACTGAGTTTGATGTTTAGAGCAGTTTAGCCAGTTATGAATTGTTCTGTTATTTGAGATAGAAATGTAACAGGTATACATAATAAATTTCTCAAAATGATGGAGTGCATTGTTATTGATAGATGTAGAAGAGCTATATATTCTGTTGGTACACAACAGCCAATAATCACAGATTTTGTAAAACTGGAGGAAATCAATAGTGGAGGCAGTAACATAATTGCAGTGCTTTTTTTTTAATGCAGGATAGACATTGAATCCACCCAGCTGGTTGTTATGGGCAATGCCTCCAATATACCCCCCAGGTTTTTTGGAAAATTAGGGCAAAAAATGCTCCAGCAAAATACATTTTATTTACCTCTGAATGATAAAGTGTTTTCAATGGAATTATGACCATTTCGACCATCCATCTCTTGCTTTTGGCATGATGGCTGTCTGGAGGAAGCAGTATTAGTTACTGGGCATGTTTACTTTGATGTTCTTCTGGAGAATAGACTGTTGCTTATATACGGAGAAGGTATAAGGAATGTGTCATGAGCATCCTGTTTTGAAGATAACGTTTGGGAGGTCTGAGGGACCCAACTGTCACTTTTCTAGGACACAGCAACAGGTTCATTTTTTGTTGACTATCCCTTTTCTGGACTGCTCTCCATGGTAGTGAAGTGACTCCCTATACTTATTCATCTATATTGGCGCTAGTGTCTGGTAAACGGCCATTCAGAAAACATGTGACATGGGGTTAGAGAGAGTTCTCAGCTTTGGTAATGCTCCAGGTCAAAGGATTTACTCTACTTCTCCTGGGCAAACAGAGCTAAAGAAGACTAAAGGGATGGTGGCTTAATTTAAAAAATGGCAGGGACAAGCATTGGGAAAGAATAGTTTGAAGCCTGCACTATCACTGTAATACATTGCTTGTGTGTTAAATCTGTTTATGTATATCAGTGTATATCATAGTTGTTGCCAGGAAATGTTTGGTTAAATATGGGATGAGTTCTTTTCTAATTCATATAAAGAACCACATTCCTACTGATTGTTAGGTTAGCACAGAAAAGTCTTACTTAATGCTAAAAGCATACATATTTTAAGCACAAATGGAACATCATTAACAATTAAGACTTTCCATCAAAAATTGTTCATATCTTTCTCTGGCAGCTATAAAAAATCAGCACATTTGTTTAAAAAATTACTAATATATTGCAAAGCATTGGGTTTTGTATAGTACAAGTTATGGATGATAGCCTGTTTAGTACAATTGTTGATTTATTTTCCCTAAAGTGACCTGTAGGTAAGGCGCAGCAGGCAACCAATCTCTGGTTTGTAGCATAGCCACATCTATGGCCGATAATTATGCATTTTTGTCCTTGTCAGATTGATACTTAACAACTAACCACGGTCTAAGGTTAGATACTCACACATCAGTTTGCATTTTGATTGTTACATTTAGATTACTTTTGGAAGGACTTTCTTGATTTTGATCACACTGGTTGTTTTTTTTTTAAATTTATTTAACATTTATACATTTAACTAAACATGGTAAATACCAAACGGCAAAAATTATGTCATACAGATTCTGTATCTAATCCTTCAAGGTATTAAACATTCTTTATATTTTGATCATATTTTTATCTGACTGTTTAAAATGTGGAAAGCCTACACACAGGTTTTTATAGATATAGATCAAAATGACTAATAAGAGATCAGCTCAAAATCTGCATGGTTCCTTTAGGCTGGTCATCAACACACAAAAGTGGAGTCCTTTCTCTGCTGGCCTTTAGACCTCAGCCAAACGATCCATGAGAATGAGCCTATAACTTGTTTTAGAATGAGCCTATAACTTGTTTTATTTTACCTAGAGCCAGCAAGATCAGTTCTTACTTACTCAGCTGACTAATTTCCACATCTTTACAGAGTACAGACTAATTAGTCTACTTCAGTGCAGTAAATGAGGACTTTGTTTTCACAGTACAACCTCTACAGAAGACAACCTTGATTCAAGGAGGTCAAGGAACCAAAGCAGTGTTTCTCAGACATTGTGTACGCAGACAGATAAAGAGAGGCACTCTCTGGTTTCCTTGTATTGCATTGTTTCCTAAGCTTGCTCATAAACACAAACAAGTTGAGAGTGTCTAGGGTGTCGAGTTAGGTAAACAGGCTTTGCTTGTAATGGGTTCAAGTGCTTTTGATCTGCATAGACATGATGGGGTAGGCTTGTAGAACAAGGTAATATCACAATTGTTTCAGGAACATATAAAGCCTTCTGATTTTATTTGGCAGGGGAAATGCTCTTCCCTAAATACTATCAGTGAACCTTATTTGTAGGAAATGAGTGCCCTGTTATCTGGCTTATTTATTTCGGGATAGATATTTTTATCACAACATTCCAAAATTTTGAGATCAATTTGGTTTAAAGTGGACGTAACCTCTTTCTCA
This sequence comes from Pyxicephalus adspersus, assembly GCF_032062135.1. Taxonomy (NCBI): domain Eukaryota; kingdom Metazoa; phylum Chordata; class Amphibia; order Anura; family Pyxicephalidae; genus Pyxicephalus; species Pyxicephalus adspersus. The sequence goes on from NC_092864.1 coordinate 58,684,288, forward strand.
GTGCCTTTTAAAGCATTCTGTTTTATATACAATTGTCCTTTTTGGGTTAAAATGCGTGTTTTATCTATTTTCATTCTTTGCTTCATCTCATTATTGCTGACCTCCTGCAGCCTCATTGCAGTCCCTTTCTCTTTACATGCATACATGCCAGTGATGACTGCATGCCATACAACATATGCATACACTAGTCTTCATACACTCCAGCCAATATAAGCAATACCAAGGCAATATGCATTATAAGTAAACAGTGGCGGTGCTTGCACAGCTTTCCTATCAGGAGCTGTAAGATCATTCTTAGTAGAAAAGAGAATTCTTTCACAGTCCATGCATTTAAAAAGAAATCAACTCTAGCTGGGAGAAAATGGATTGACTGTAAATCAGTTTAAAAAAAACTGCCCCAAATTTATTATGGATATGACTTCTAACACCATGATGTTTCTAAAATTTTATAAAAGTAAAAGAAACTGTCAGATGATTAAGTGTTGATTACCTAAAAATGAAATATCATTTGTGACTAGAGTTGGTTATTATTAACTTAAATATGAAGATTTGAATAATCTTGATGGATTGTTATTCATTATTGGATAAAAAATGACCCTCCTGTGCTTTTAGTAGGTGTTAACAACTTAAAAAATATGTTAGCTTCTGCAAAAAGGTTAGAGAGCATCACAAAACCCGCTAGCTACAATAATATTCACAAATCAAATGAAAGACTTTGTGCAGAGGTGCTGCCACTGAAAAACCATTAGTCATTTTCTAAGACTACTTTAAAGTTTGCAGATTTCTGAAAAATATCTCTGATTTGTTTTAAAATTCACAATAATGATCCCGTATGTGAGCCTGAACGTACCTACAAACTGTACTATAGAAGTGACAAGACAGCAGCATTACAGAGAAGTTAATGGCAACCATGAGCACAAGGACACCTAAGAAAAGTATGTGGCTATGGCAAGCACATTAACTTGGACCAACCAATAGTTTTTGAATTATTTTCACATTTTAGCATTTATGTTCATTGTTCTTCACTATACAAAAAAAAAAAAAAAAAAAGAATCTCTTATGTTAAGACATCCATCCTAAAATTTTAATGCAGTTTAGATTGTCTGGTACTACTATGACATCAAACCTGTTTTGGATTAAAGAATAATGTCTTGGTGGTAGAGCAGTAGGAGTAAATTGATGCTTTTTAATTAAAGCCATGGTTTCAGTAGCTTTTGCCTTTTTCTTTTGGTTACTGCCATTTAGACCAGGACTTCTGTACTATAATCTATATGATCTCCAGGTTTTACTGGCTCATTGTTTTTGTCAAGAGGTATATATATATGTATATATATATATTCGACAGTGAACTGTTAGGCCTAACTGAATTTGCAGTTTAGAATGGCAAAATACTTTCCTGCTGGATCAATCCAAATATTGAGTAGCTTGAGTAGAAATACTTGTCAACTCCCAGTATGCTGCAGAGGAACACTTTGATGCACTTTGAACATACTGTATTTAGCTGATTTACATGAAAAGTACAAAGAAATTATATTGTAGTTAAAGATGCAATAACTTGGGCTAAATCACTCCCTGGTTTCTTACATGTTTAGGATTCTCTAACAGCTAGGTTTACTCTGTTCCAGACTTGTTCTCCTTGGAGTTTTGGCTGTTACTTTTAGGCATAGTAGGCACATGTCTGAGAGGTGACTTTTCTGGCTTTTTTTAATAGTGCCTGCAATATTTGTTTTTATTATCAGTGAAAAGAGTGAACTCATGTTAAGTTATTTACATGTTATCATAATACTTAAGTCAGGTAAAAAATAGAAATCCCCAAAAATATTTTGTGATCCTATCAAAGGGGGTTTTATAGAGTGCCAAAAATGTGCTTACAGGCTGCAGTGATGGAAATGATCTGACCCCAAGACAGCTGAAAGGAATTACTGACTGGTTTACTTTTAGAACCAAAAGCAGCAATATGAGATTTAAGTTGATTGGCCATTTTAAGGTGTAGATTATATAGTTGACTATATTGTAAATTTGACTTCCTCTCCAGATTTATCTATTTATTCCCAGTCTTTTTATGATGTACCAGTTGTACTGTGATGTTAAAACAACAATCATGGCTCAAATGTTTTGAAGTATAAGGTATCGGCTATAGGTATTTGCATGTGTACTGGCAGGATTAAAGTGTCACTGACTATGAGTAATGATTCTTTCATTATAAGAACATATCCGAAGGCAGATCACATACCCTATGTAGTTATAGATTAATTGGCTGAAATTTGAATGTAGCGATCAGGTTCATTGCAGACAGTGGATGTTCCCTGTCCCAGAAATAAAAATGTAACCTTATATAGTTTGGATTGATGTACATGGCAATATTGATATGTTTGGCTGAGGTTATATTCCACCCACCCCCGAGAGAGCTTATTTCACCTGGTAGATGCAGGTGTCCATGTGCTTATGGAAATTCAGGACTGTAGTGACTGTGGACAGAGGTAAAACTGCCAGGTATGTTGATCCATACAATAACCAGATAAAATCAGCCACCAAAGAGATAGATTATTTCACTATATCATAAAGTTTCCCATGCTCAAGTGCAGCAGTGTAATATCACAATGTATATCTGTAGTAATCTGTTAAAGCATTTTTGCCATTTTCCCTGTAGTATACTTTATAACTCATGATGTGCTAAAAAACATAAAGCCTTTGCCCAGTAAAACATCTACAGGCATGACGGGAAAATGACAATTAAATTTCACCAAGTGCAAAATTGAACAAGGCAAATTCTTAGCAGTCAGGTTGATAAATAATACAGATGGTGTATAGATGGTGACAGAATATTAGCTTAATGGGTAAATGTGCTTGCAAAATGCATTACAGCTGTTTCCCCTAATCTCTGAATTTAGCCCGTGAGAGGGCAGCCAGATGTGACACCCAACCTCAGACGAACAATAGAAATCAGACTACATTTTCCAGAATCCTTGCATTACAATGCAAAACATGGGGCTGATTTACTAAATGAATATAGGCTATTCACACTATGCTATGTGAATTATCCCCTTGCATATACACGTGCAAGTAAAATTTCACCACATTTATGAATTATTTGTGAATTATCTTTTGCATGGTAAAAAGTCACTTTGGTAGAGAGAACTGATCTTAGTAAATCAGCCCCCATGTGTCACACGAATAGTCCACAGGAAGTAGGTGGTGAGCAAACATAAGGCCTCAGTCTGGTAACAGGAAGTCACAACTACATGATGGGCTTTTCAATTTGTAAAGTTCTGTTCTAAATGTAATACTTACATTGCACACTAATTACCATGATTGCTTTCAGATTTGGTCATTTAGTTTTCAGTTTAATTGGGTTTTAACTTTTCATATCAGTACTTTTTTCTTGACTGTTCTCAAACTTTGTTATGTGACCTAAAGTATAGGTAACCTACATTATATTGCTAGGAGGATTAGAGATTTTTGATTACTAGAGATTGCAGGAAAATCTCATGTTTTCACTACTTAAGTTAGGAAGGTGAGTGTTTCTATGTGTACAAATCTTATAATACATAAATATACATTTTATGGGAGCTTTCAGACATTTACCAGTATGTGTGGTCATTTTCTAAGCAACCTACCAACAGGATCATGTTTTTATTGTTGTTCTAATGATACCTAATAAGTTTTATAACTTGAGTGTGCTAATCAAGGTTCCTTGTTTTTTCTTTCCAGTTGAACGGGACAATCTAACAGACTACTGTGTACTGGGTCAGCGACCAACACACATATCCAATATCAACCAGCTGGCAAGTTTAGGAAAGAGCAATGAGCAGGCACCTCATAGTCCTCTTCACCATAGCACTCCTATCAGAAGTCAAGTCCCAACATTGCAACCAATAATGAGCCCTGGACTGTTGTCTCCACAGATCAGTCCTTCACTGGTGCGGCAGCAAATAGCCATGGCACATTTAATCAACCAACAGATAGCCGTTAGCAGACTTTTAGCACATCAACATCCTCAAGCAATCAACCAACAATTTCTAAATCATCCACCAATCCCCAGACCTGTCAAGCCAGTAGAGACTACAAACTCTTCAGTGGAAGTCTCTCCAGATATTTACCAGCAAGTCCGTGATGAACTGAAAAGAGCAAGTGTGTCTCAAGCAGTCTTTGCGAGAGTGGCCTTTAATCGCACACAGGTAAACAAATCTTTTAGTATATAATAATATACTTTATGTACCACTTCTTTAGTTTATTCAAAAATATAGATTTAATAGCATTTAGACACCTGTAGATCATGACATGCTTTCCATTAGGATCTTGCTGTACTCTTCACTTCATCGAACAGATCTGTAGAGATAGAAATACTCAAGGGAAATTTCATTTCAAGAGAAGAGGTGGCTTTTTAGGAAATTACCATGTAGGTCATATGATTTGAAATGAAATGTGAGAATTAAGAGATATTTTAATCAAGCATTTGGTGCATTTTTTATGATGTTCAAATCTTCTTCCTGATAAATGCACTGAGTGGCATATTATTAGTGTACAGACATTCATTAAAAAGCCCATACAGATGAATGTTTTATAGCTAAGTACCTTAATAATTCTTTCAATGTTAACTTTTTGTTTTCATAAAATCTTCACGCTTTTGTGATTTTAAACATTTCACACTATAGTCAGATCCTATACAGAGTGCAATCTTTTACAAAGTGTGTGTCCATCCCGCAGTCTAATGTCCCTACTAGAGTCATATAAACAGATATCCAAAAATAATGTCATAAGGAATTCTACAGAAACCCATTTAAGTGGTAGGGACTTACTAAAAGTATTCAAATACCATATTTAAAATTAGAATTTTACTTGACAATTAGCTTGACAATTGCAATGCTGTCATCTTGAATTCTTGAATCTTGAAGATGTAAATCTTAGCATGTGACAAATTTTAACATACAAATTTATGGCGAAAGGGATTTTGACAAGCTCTTTTTACATGTTGGTAGCTTGTATTCTTCCTTTACTTGTCTGTTCATGTAAATCCAGCTGTTTCGTTCAGTTTTGCAAAAAGAGCATTTTATGGGTTTATTAACAAAACTGTATAGCAGTTGCTGATCACATTGCTGTTTCTGCAATAACATGCCTACAGACATCTTTTTCCTGAATAGCTTTCCACAGAGAGAGGTTAGCTTTTTTCTAAAATAAAACATATAGGTTTTATTTCATTTCTGTCCCATGCTATGTGAGTAATAACGTTACATGGCATTTTGGTGATCTTTTTGAGTTTGTGTTCATGATTTTACTAAATGGTGTACCAGTGACATATGAATGATCCCACATAGGGACTAGCATGGACATATTCATTGAGACATGTATAGCCCTTCTTCGTTTTATACAACAGTTCAGAAGTTGTAGGAATATAAATGTCTCAAAAAAAGATGCAAGTATTTTTGTTACTCTTTCAAAATGTCTATATTGCAGTAGCAGTTTTAGTAAGCCTGCTTATATGGAAAAAATATAGCCCAGGAACTAGTAAATAAAATAATTTTGGCAAACATATATCTTAAAGAGCCTTTTATGGGCCCCAGTTGGTGGTAAATAAGGGTGGATTATTACTACATTTTATGTTCATTTGAAAAAACATAATTTTGATAGCCAAGGTGCATAGCAGCTGTAAATGTATGTCTATGCCCTGTAAAGCTAAGGGGTGTTGTGCAGACTGGTCACGCAGGGCACAATTAGCATTCAGGGGTGACTGGTCTTCTCCGTAGGAAATGCTGAAATTATCACACTCAAACACACATCTAAAAGGAACCAGCAGCTTCATGGTTGAGTTCCCTAACAATAAAGAATGGGAGGTTAATTTTCATTGCTTGAATATCAGCTTTATTAAATCAGCTTATAAGAAAATCATTGCATCAATCCAATATGAGAAAAATGCAAAAACAAAGTACAGAATAAATGTTTTTTGCATTCCAAACACTAATATCTAATAGTATTGTGATCAATTTCTTAGCCTGCTAGATGAAAGAAAAAACCCTTAGATATAATCCATCATTTAGAGCTGCTGTTTGTGCTCATGCCTGGTTAGGCACATCATGAAACCCCAGTTGTCCTCATATTTGTCTGCACTTCAAAAGCCAACCCTCTCTTTGCCAATGTTTTCGCACAGTAGCCAAATCTAGTAAAACTCTTTCAGGCCACAATCCAAGAAGGATGAACTCCACCCCCACCAAGGAGACAGATTCCCAGGAACTTGAATCCAGTGAATGGAACAGTCAGGTTGCCAGACAGGAGAAGCTGGCCAGGAATCCGAGTTCTCTTGAGAAGGACACTTGTGTCTTCCATCCAATTTACATTTGGCTCTGTCCACTTGCAAATAGTCTGAATTCCAATGGGTTGGTTTGGTCATAGAAAGACAGATAGAGCTGTGTGCTAATTGGTTGAATAACTATGTTGCTTAAAGTTTGCTTCAATAATAAACAGTCTATAGTAAAAACTTGAATAATATTATTGTAATAGACTTTTCTTCTAAGCAGAACATACATTACTCTTTGCCTCCATTTGGTTGACTTTGTATCCATTTAAACCTTTCATAATAATAAGAACAACAATAAAGAACTTATACCAAACTTAACAGCAATAGATTGCAATAAAAATGCCTAATTCCTTATATTCAACTACAGAATCTCATCTCCTTTGTTTCCTTTCTCCACACAAAGGTCTAGTTAGAGTTAGGCTTTAATTACATCTAGAAAGTTCCCTAAACAAAGCTTACTGCCTATAAACCTACAAAGATCTGATGTGAAATAGCTAAGTATATAGACTCCAAACTGGTATTGGCTACAAATAAACCGAGAGATAAGGACTATTTTACAGAATGCCTCCAAGCCAATGTAGTAAACCACTATTCCCACTTTACTGTGGGAACCAGCAATAACCTAGTCTTTTTTAACAATAGTAGAATTGAGAATTTCCCAAAACTTTATGGTCTCAGGGAACCCCACCAAATTATTTCCATACCTATAGGTACAATAGCATATTGGTTACATGAGAGGGATTCACCCTTCCTCCAATAAATAGCAAACATGATCATAGTTTTAATTGATCACTTATCTAAGAGTCATAATTTGCAACAACCTCTGGAGGGAACCTGGCTATCAAAAGTCTGGCCAAGAGATGAAAAGAAGAAGAGCTTAAAGTGACATTGTCTATGGTTTCAAACTAATGTTTATTCTTGAACAACAAACAGTTGACTTCCATCCCTCCAGTTGTGACCCTTATCAAAAAGGATGTACTATCTTAATCATCATTTTGAAACAATGATAACTTACAGCTTTGAAGAGTCCTAGTGCTAATTACAGTACATCCCAAAAACAGTGATCTGTAAGATTGACATATGAATGAGCTTTACTTTCCAATACTTTCTCCACTGCAGTATAGAATATTTGATAGCTTACATAGCCCATACGTCATAATTAAGCTCATGTCAAACTTTGCTAATTGAACTAAACAGCACCAAGACGTCTTTCCGGGACAATGCTTTGTCTATAGCTACCTTGTCATAATTACAGGGCTTCGTGTGGGTTCTATGTTTGGTTATCATTATTGCAGGAGTTTAGACAATATCATGAAAGCAAATTAGCCTTTGTAGAATAGTTGAAGTCTTCAATGTTGACAGATGTGATTTATGGTCAGATTACTCATTGGGGGGTGGGGGGAGCCGTGTTAATTCTTCCCCATCGTGATTTCCAGCTGCTCTATCTAATGGTAGAGGTGCCAGCCTAGTAGCTGTATACAACTCAACACTTTGTGTGGCTTCACGTATGTTTTATTAGATCAACATGTTTCTGAAACCATATGAATTTACAAGCATCCTATTCTGTACAGACTATTGAAAAAGCATGCCAAGATAGATTAATCAGTATTTACATTGGGGTAATAAATACAAGGAAATGATACATGTATTTGTTTCATATATTTTATTGAAAAGATGTGTCTGGAGGTATATTTTTATGGCCTGCATGTTTTATGTGCGACTTTTGTCTACTAAGTAGAAGCCAAGCACAGCTTGATTACTGGTGCTTATCAATGCAGACCTGTATAAAGTGTTGTTGTCTGGTATACTTCTTTTTACTTGTTGTCATTTTGCCTGCTTGCTGCTGTTTTTCCACTGGTTGGACCTATTATGGCTATTAGTTTTCACTGTAATATTGAAACACACACCAGCATTAATGCCATGGCTACTATTAGATTGTTTGTCAGTTAATGACCTGTATCCTTGTGGGTAGAATAATGCTTGCCACACACTTTCAATTACTGTTGCCCAAAATGATCGTCTTGGGTGACACTTTAGGAATGATGGCCATACAGCCAGACTGCTTGGCACCCTGATGAACAGCCTATTTTTATTTTATGGGGAGGAGAAAGGCTGGGAAGCATCCTATTCAATGTTATAAAATAAGGCAAGTGTTAAGGGGTGGCCATTAGTAAACCAATGTGATAAATTGGTAAGCAAGTCCTCAGTGATGTGATGGGACATGACAGTTATGGACCATCATTTTGAGAGAATCCCTGATTTGACCTGGTAACCATTGTTTTTAAAACAGAAGTGATGGGAAATCCCAAATTTTGCGTTTTAAACAAAAATGTGAGAACAATATTTCAGTGGAGACCCATGTTTTGATGACATTTTAAGAGGTGATTTTCGATTATTTCCTGTTGTGTTTTCAGGCACAATACAAGAAATAAGGGAAAACATTCCCAACAGGACACATGCAGCTACAAAATAAAGTTCCAGGAGTTTTAGCTATTTCCTACACTATTCTAAACTAGTTTTGTCAATAGCCACAACAAAAATGAAAATGATTAAATGCAAATGAACATAGCATTTAATGTCAAACCAAATGACACCAGTTAGCCACCTCAACCCTCTACGATTTGATCTAGCACATGAATTTACAATATGTGAATACATCCTCTGGGTTCTGTGGGTATATAATAATGCATATAGAAAGGTTCTCAAAGGAGCATTCAGCAGAAGTGTTTCATGGGTCAGCGTCTACTTGTTTAGAGTAAAGGGATGATTTTACCATATCATACAATAAACCTGTGAAAAATATATACCATAAATGACAACCTTTGAACAGTTTCATAATTAGCAACAGACCTTTGCTGTAAAAGCACTTACGTATATTTGCATTTACAACCTCTCATATATAGATGATTCACCCAGTTACACGAGGTCACAATTCTCTGAGTATCTTACAGAAGAAAGAAAAGTAGTTCAACTCCCCCTTTAAAAGCTGTCCTGGCTTGCCTTCCCTTTAACTCTATCAATTGGTCCAGTTTTATTTAGGTAGTATATATATATCTAAATCTCAACAAACAGTAGCATAGTTGGAGAGTTGGAGAATGAACAAGCCTTCAGATTTGTTGCTCCTACCAATGCTCTCTATAGGGGAAAAAACAAAAAAAAAATCTTACTTATAGTGACCATTACTGGCCAAAACAAAATAAAAAGGTTTTGGGTGTTAAGCCATAGTAAAATTACTTAAAATGATTGAATTGTTCACAACTTTGAAAATAAACAAATAATAGTAAAATGCTTATTGCATAAAGAACATGCTACTGCCTGGTAGACATGAAGTATGTGAACCCTCCCCAGTACTTCCTATAGAAATATATACTCTGAATTCCTACATAAAAAGATCATCTGATAAAAGCTCAAAACTAGCTATGTATACTGAAAAAGTTGTCTGTCTTTTAAGTGTTGATAAAAAAAGTGGATTGCACTGACATATAATAGTCAACATATGGTAATTTCAGATTTTGAGAAATTTCTCTTTTATGAGTTAATGAGGCATAATTTAGTCTTGTATTAGTAGTGTATTTTTTTATTATTATTATAGTGTATTTGGCGGAGCTTATCCTATATTGTCAGATTCATAAGGAGTTTATGTTTTTACTATCCCAGTTTAATGTGTTATGGAAAATTCATCCAGACTGACCTATTACAACCACTTGAGGTTGTATTAGGTTTTTGTACATTTGGCTAACTTGTTATATCAGTAACCACATGATTAAATGGATGAAACAGATCAAAAAAACTAGATGTGATGAAGATCTGTATGAGGTATTAATAATAAGAGATGTTCCCCTAAATAAGCATTGAAACCCGTGGTGATGGATTTTTGCTTGCCCTCATTGACAGTCATGACCATTTTTAGGTGATTTGAGGTGCACTGCAGCACAATCAAAATGACTGGACCACCTTGATACTTCACGTTTTATACTAATGTATCAATTGATCGTTTTTAGGACCATAGTTCCAAAATGAAATACATTTGCCAAACTGAGCTCATTTTGTCTAGGGGATTATGAATTAGGAGATGAAAGTAAAAATTCTTTTTACTCAACTGCTGTCCATTGCTCTAGAAAGTGGGCCGCCTCTTGGCGTGCTCCTGTATAGTACAGGATTGCTGCTCCTGCATTGTACAGGATGATGTTGACTTTGCAACTACCAAAGAGGCTTCAGGGGAGCAGATTTATGAAGAGTAAGCCTGCATGAGTAAGGAATAAGAAAGATTCATCCCCCTAGTCATCATCCTCTGTTCAAAATGAGGAGTTGCAGTACGGAGGGGAACCCACTTTTTACCTGGGGTTTAGCTTTAAGGTTTCAAACACTACATGTACCATACTAAAACAGAACATTGAGTAACACACACCTGGTGTCTATCACTTTAAAAATAAATTCTGCCTCATTTAGGTACAATTAAACAGAATTATGACCATTTGTTTTTCTTCAAGGAGGTTGCTTTGCATATTGAGTGTCTAATTATTTGCAGGTGACAAAAAAGCAGGTTAGATCATTTGGTGTGTAATGGAAAACTGACATATTTACAAGAGGGTCTGCGTGGAAAACGGCTATTAATAAAAGCAAATGTTTTTGTGAAATATTTCAATAATGACACAAGTGGGGGAAATTATTTTTACATAAAATGTTGGCTTTCCTTTCTAGGTAATTATGTCTGTGTTGGTTTCTTTGATGTGTGAGATTCTACATTATAGCCATGCAAAGCATGGAAACAAAAATGAAATGATTTGTTGCATCGCCTAATTGTGTCATTTGAGAAAATAATCGGTAGCAAAATTTGAAAGCAAATGTGTAGTGTGTACAGCTGATATCAGATGAGCATTTTCAGCAATCCATATGACAATTTAATTAATTACTTTCAATGGTATTTATCTAGTGTTTTCCCTTGTGGAAGAAACATAGCTTCCAACAAAAAAAAAGTCCATAAACAAACTTTTGTGACAAGTTGTTGGCAAATCTAAAATATCCCTAAGGCAGTAATTGCCAAAAAGTAGCTAGAAATATTTGCTAAAAGCTCCAATCAGACTCAATAGCTGTTGGCAAACTTTCCTGATGCTTTAAAATTGCTTATTTCCTGACTGTGTGCCTATTCAGGATAAAGAGGCATTGCCTCCTGATATCCCACCCCTGCCCTACTAGGTTTAGGGGGGTATGTGATAACACTCATGTGACACTACCTAACCAGCCAAATTCCAAACCCAAACACTGTGTCATGGAGGGGTCAGTAGTAAGCTTATACACCAACACTGAAGCTTTGTGTGTGTGTGTTGGGAGGACTTAACACTCTATATATCAGGGTATTGTACAGTGGATGTGTATCTTTGTGCATAGTTATAGATCCTAAATGAACCAGCCAGCATCAAGATAACACCAGTGCTTGGAATAAAGATTCTAATGGTTGTTGGACTGCAAGATATCAAACTATCAGCACACTAGAAGCAAGCCTTTTGTACATAAGTATACAATGAGCTAGGTAGTTTTAGGGATTACTGTTTTTATGCACTTGTTCATGCAAACCAGCAATGCAAGCATCCTGTTATGCTTTATCCATAACCTTGTTCCTTTTCTTTAGTACATAAGACCCTGTATTCAGGAATATTCAGCCAGACTAGAGTGTCTTGGCAGATACATTTTTTTGTAAAGTCGCTGTAAGCAGCATACTTGTACTGTGTCTGCTGCTAATGAGAAACACTGTGTATGTAATGCAGATGTTTCTGACTTCCTTGTTACCGCTATTGAAGGTGTTTGATGTTTTGTTGTGTATGTGACATGTGGTGCTGGAAGAGCCCTACTGCACATGCCCTAAGGACAATGCCCAGGAGGTTTCATGCCTGTAATTTTACGCCCGCTACTGTGTAAGAGATGAGGATCTTCCCCCCTGCAAAGGCTGCATATGTGACATGATGAGAGTGTTTCCCAGTGATTTACACTCAGATTTGCTTTCTGTGGTTTTCATCTTAAAAAAACATCTTGTGTGTGAATTATTCAAACGTAGTACTTAAAAAAAAAATTATGAGCAACTTTGCTATGATCAAAAGCTTTAAACTGCATAGACTTCCAAATTCTAATTCTACATGCAAATCTTACATCTTTCTGTAAAAGTAAAGCTTGTCCCTGCCATTGTCTCATTCCCAACCCTTGTCATTGATCCTCCTATAATATGGGCCGATTCTCCGACAAATATAAATACTGGAAAATTAGAGCCATTAATATCCTATTTCATCTTAGAAAGAGTACCCCTATCAGGTATCTGATGGGTTACATTGGGGATATTTATTGTTACATCTTGTCCCTTAGACAAAACAGGAAGTGAGAGGAAATCTGTTGTGACTAGAACAAGTTTTCCAATTGAAAGGGCTTCCTATAATTCCCGTCATGGTGACGAAAATTTAACTTTGTCTTGCTTTCAGTCACAGTGACAGAGGTCTCCAAACAGGGAAAATTAAGCAACAATTCTTAGTTAAAAGCTGATAGGGGTTTTTATCCTAATTCCACATTCTGTTCAAAATATTTTGGGCTTTTCACAGCAGCAGTTTCTGCTTTCAAAAAGTTACCTTCATTTATGTTTTTTTTATTATATCATATACTCAGTTTGAATTGCCAGATTTATGTGAGGTTTATTTTAAAGCAATTTTTGGGCATTTAAAGAGCAAACACTGAACAGAACCTTCACCTATAATTTGCAGTCATAATGAGAAAGTTGTGTAGACAAATCTGTATATTTGTTATTGTACATCTCATACATGAACACCTCCTCATTTGGTTTTGCATGATCCATAAACAAAACAAAAACATAAAGAATGTTTTGCAGAAACCTGCTGTCTCAACAGTTTTAGAGTAGAATCCTATCAAACAGCATTCCTCTGTAAAAAAAAAATAACACATTTCCTGTTTCGTTCATTTTAGGCTTTTCATTTATTTAGGTATTATATAAGAATTATAGGCAGGGCACATTTATACATTTTTTTTTCTACCCTAGGCTAAATATCTTTTGCTATCTCTCTTAAAAACAACTGCACTGGATACTTTCCTTATACACACATTATGCTTTTCTACAGAAACATGAGAAAGTAATAAGTAGATTAAACATAGGTTAACTGTACTGAAAAATAGAATTGATTAAACAATTAAAACACAAGCAGTAAACCAGTGCCATTTACAATCAAATGCCCAGAAACGCAGTCAGGGCTGTACAGACACACCCAGAAACAAATCTGCAGAGACACCATCAGCACAGTGACACAACCAGAAAGCAATGACCTTCCTCTGTATCCTTGCCCCCTCTAGTTGAGCCGTTGAGGTATTGTAATTCACTGGTAGAAAAAATTGTAAAGATGTGTACCCAATAACCAAGCACTGCTGTGGAAGCAAGTGAGCAAACAAGCAATCTCTTTAGCATCCCTGTTTTTTGCAAGTTGTCACAAGCAAGAGACATTTGCTTTCCCAGTCCAACTCATGATGCATATACAGCTGACCCAAAAGAAGCAGCCAGCACAGAACCAGGCTTCTATTCTCTGTTAAGGAGCCATAAGTCTTGTTTGTGGTAGAAAATGGTAAAGTATGAAAATCTCCAGGACCATCAGGTTCCTAGGGATTTCCATGCACGGACCACAGGCACACAAGGACATTGAAGACATTAGTGTCTATAGTAGAAAGTTAGTTACGCCAGCCTTCCTGATCTTCTCTGCACTAAGACCTAAGATGCCACTCATGTCTACTGGTAGCTCTCTGTGCAGTACATTTCAGGTCACGTAAGAAACTAATTTGTTCTGTGTTCTGTGTTAAAGTTGTGTTCATTTTGGAAACCCAATCATTTGCCAATAAAAATCTTGTTTTTTTAATTTCTTTGAACATAATTGGGTATTTAAAGTGAACACAAGTTCACCTTATTTATCAACATTTGCTTTCCAAATGAAACATTCATTTTGCTAGACTTTAGTAAATCAATGCCAGTGCGTGCATCGAAAGATCCTTTTTCCCAGTACCAAGTTACCTTTACTGTTTAAAGCAGGATTCCTCTGAATATGTGAAGGTGGCTGGGTCAAACTCATTTATTCAGAACATAAGATGGTTAAAATTTGTGCACCTTTAAATTAGTTTGCAAAACTGTAAAATATTCTTTAAGAAAGTCTGCTTTAATAATAAAATATCCCTTTAATGTTATTGATCAGGGTTTGCTGTCAGAAATTTTACGTAAGGAAGAAGACCCAAGAACAGCATCCCAGTCATTGCTGGTAAACCTGAGGGCGATGCAGAACTTCTTAAATTTGCCAGAGGCAGAGAGAGATAGGATCTATCAGGAAGAAAGGGAAAGAAGTATGAACCCCAACGTAAGCCTATTGTCATCATCATCAAGCAGCCCCAGCTCATCTCGAGTTCCACAGGTATGTGTGGTACATTTTATTATAGGATGGACAACTGCTAAATCTTGTAAACATGAAACTGCACTTACTAAAGGCACTGTGTCTTTTTTAACAGATTTTAGAAAAGTAGATTGCCTATACACCTTGTACGGGTACCAAGTTCTGGAAAGCTATGACACTTGTTCTTCATTAGCAAAAATATAGGAAAAAGTTTTTATACTTTAATATTCTCCCTCATTGCTTAATTCTTCCTAATTGGACCTGAGTTCTTGATAAAAACTACACTTGGCCATTCACCAGTGTTAATTTGAAAGAAAAAAAAAATAGGTAACAAATGTTTTAGACCTTTGTGCCATCCAGTTAGAGAAATACATCTCCTTTTGCCCTTCACTTGTCAGCTGATGGCAGAAATCATTCAATTAAAGCCAGAATGTGCCAGAATAGAGAAAATAACAATAACAGTTTAAGAACATTAAAGGCACAAATCAGAAGCAACCTGGGGCCCGAGATGGGAAAATGAAATTTCTCTTTTCATTTCCGCTCATTTCCTAGGTGAAATTGGGTGTCCGACTGGTTAGCATAATGAGGATAATGGTAACTGGAGCTATGTGCTCAGATGACATACGTACATGTTTAATAAAGGATGAGAGGGACATGAGGGAGTGCCGTAAATTGAGTAGTAATTTATTATTTAGAGACCTTTACCCATTTTCTCATTTTTTCTGGGAGAATTGGTTCCTGCACTGAAGACTTTATCAGACAACAGGAAGGGAACAGAAGACGCACACCTCATGTACAATAACTATGGTTGTTTAGTCCTTGTTAACTCTTTCATAAGTAGTGAATTGTTAAATTATGAAAGATTTTCCAATTGCTTGTGGTGCAATGATACCAGACATCATGAAACGCAAATGTAACTGCAACAGATATGTGTTGGAGCAAACAAGAAATACTACTGGTCTTTTTTACACTTGTATAAGGGCTCAGTGTTGGGTTGTGTTGGACTGCAACACAATCTCAATACACTGACAAAAATAACCTTGTTATTCATCATACAATCACCTATTCTTCATTCTTCAGTTCAAGTTCTGCATTGATGAGCATTGCAAAAAAATGTAGTATAATGTAAAAATAGTGTAAATGATATTCCACTGTCTAATGTGAATACAGGTACATTAAAATTAAACCTTCTCTAAGGACTGAAGGGTAGAAAGTGGTTCCTCCATTGTGTTCCTGGCCCATATGATAAAAGATATTTCTGACTGCACCTTATACTGCATCATAATAAAACAGAAAAGAATCGATAAACCATTTGGTCTTTTCCTGTAGCCACTCTTCTATGTTTCATAAAAGTACATACTCTGTATATATGTCAAATGGACACAAATTAGAAATTGCCATTACCCAGCAAAGTATGAATATTAATTATGTGTAAATATATAAATTCATTTGTTTTATTTATATATATATATATATATATATATATATATACGGTATATATATATATATATATATTTTTTTTTTTTAATATTATTTATTTATTTAAGAATACTTCAGATCCAATGATTGAGCATAAATTATATTTTATCGTTTATTGTTTATCTGTAGCATTATTGTTTTCCATAGCTGATAATGGGTTAATGAAGTGCCAACCAATGGATTATTAAAAATAAAGTGTACTGACATACAGATTCACTGAAAACATGAAGAAAAAGTCAAGGTTTCTTTCCTTCCATGTTCCCCAACAGCAATTATTCCCAATCACAATTAACCTGATTAGAATAATGGACAGGAAGTGTCCCACCGTAGCTAATGCTCCTTGGCACCAACTCTACTGAGTCCTTTGACAATTTCTGCACAGATGGCTCAGCTAAAACATTTTTCCTTTTTCTGTCTTTTCCCCCTCCTTCCCCACAACCTCCCTATAGATGAAAACTGCCACTACTCCGACATCCGACATCCAGGTGAAAGTAGAAGGGGATTCTTCCAACGTTACCATCACAGCTGCTGTTTACGATGAAATTCAGCAGGAGATGAAACGAGCAAAGGTGTCCCAGGCTCTCTTTGCCAAAGTAGCTGCTAATAAAAGTCAGGTGAGTGAGCTGGAAAGGGGAGCCGGTTGTACGATCTGTTGTGACCCATACACCTTATAAAACATTACATCTGGTCATAGAAGCATTATAGTATGACCCTATCCTGTTTCAGTTTAAAGGGAGAACATAGTATTATGTTGGCAGGCCGTTTACTAGAACCTCATGGCATAAATGTACTTTGACAGTATGGTGCATCTGCATTTTATCACAATTAAATGTTTATTTTGTAGCATCAAGATGTGTAAAAATAGCATGAAGATATGTAAGACCTTGTTAATCACATTGCAAAAGTTATTAAACCATAAATAGTCATTTTTTCTCAAGCAGCCTAAGCAATCTAAGGGCCAAAGCACATTTTTTGCTCCAGTATGGGAAACACCAAAACTTACTTACTTACTACTTTGCACAATATCACACATTAGTAAAGAAGGTCCAAGGAATATATATTGTAGCACAATATTATACTGCTCAGCACTTTGGTGCCTGCATTGGTAGAAATAGTGCATGTAAGGTACGGTGTATTGCCTGCCCATTTATTTGAATGGGCTACCTTAATGCAATATACCTGGTTGAAATCCTGATTCTACCTTATGAGCACTTTTTTATTATTTAGCTTTCGAAGTACACTTAAATGGTAAGGTAATAAGCTTAATGGCTTAAGCAGTCAGCAGGACATGTGTAAGAAGAAAAAATTAGCTCCTATTGAGCCTAAACTGTCAGATCTTATATTTGCCTGAAGAGACAGTTATATCAAAGCATTTGTATCTTGGTGTACATGGCTAATAGGTGCCCAAGATTAGTTAATCCTAGCCTAATACAAAAGCAGTACTGTATGCATGGGAACTTTTGGTTATAGTACTTTTGGTTAAGGTGAATGGAGGTACACATGAACCACCACTGCAGTTGAGACATGTAGCGTTTCACCTCTGGTCAGTCATAGAAAATTTATGGGGGAAGTAGTAAGTGGTTCAACTGGTAGCTCAGTGGTTGGGTTGACCAAGAGGCTGGGAAGTTGCCAACAGCTAAGAACCTCCCAGGGACACCTATTCCCAATGCTTTCCTGAACTTAGTCTTAAACAGCACCTTTCATACCCTGTATAGGTATTTTTAATCATTTTGGTTGAAAGGCTTTTGAATTCCTTTAAACCCTTCTCACTATCACATGTATGATTATATTGTAATAATTTATTGCAATACAAAAATGCCAATGGCTTTGAAAAATATTAGGTTAACAAATTAGATTTGTTGTGGTTTTCTGTCCTTGGTGTTGTGTCACAACCTTTAGTGTTCTCCTAATGCTGTTAGTCTGCTCTGGATCTGCAACCCATGAGAACTGAAATGCCAGCATTAGTCGTGATGGGAACATTACACCTGATTGGTCATGGAGTGTGCTACCATAAATAATACCCCGGCCTGTTTTGAATTTCACAGATAGTCCCAGGCCTGTCTAATAAGGAAACTTTCACAGACATTAAATAAGGGCCTAACATCCCATTAGGGAGATATAAGTCATACAGACGTTTCATGGGCTGTGCAGTTAATGACCAGCATTCTGGGCGAGGTTACCACCATTGTGCAAGTTTAATAAGAGAAAATAAAGCTCACTTAAAGGAATCTTCTAAATAAGGTATTGAACACACGGATGCTGTTTATGGGGCTTAAGATGAATTATGTTGGAGGTATCAGAGCCAAGTGGTCTGATAATGAGAGCCAGACAACAAAGATACATTTATACAGCCAGCCAAGCCTGAAACTTGCTGTGTGTTGTGGAGGCTCTACTTATTTTAACCATGTACTGTTTACTTTTCATTTTATTTTTCACACAGACATATCCTCATGTCGGTGCCCTGACATTGTTAAAACTTCTTATCAAATAGTTATCAATCTTTATTGTGTATTTTTTTGTAGGTATACCCTACAATGAAAATGAGAAATAACATTATTCTGCTCCATATTGTTTAAAGGGAAATGATATCATTACTATATGGTTGCTTGCTAAAATAAAACATACATTTTTGTACAGAATGGGTCAGGGGCTAAGGTTATTTCCTGTACTTCTTTCCTATACAGGATATAAGGAGAATTTACTCATTAGCATCATGAGCAGTAACAGAAAATTCATAGAAGTTGTAACCCTTTCCGAAAAGTGTTTTTTCTTTTACTGTCCGTATCAAGACTGGATAGATTCTTCTAATTTTCTGTCTCAGTAACCACATAGGAAGCAATGGTAAATATCCCCAGTGAGAAAACACTCAGCACAAAACTTTAAAAAATGCACATTTTCCCCTCTGGTTATCAATTTATAACTTTATATTATTAACAAAACAAAAACCAACAATAATAATTTTGATGTTAGAGTTAGTATGGCGTTAGGGGTTTAGTTTTTATTATTTACACTCCCTCAACCGGTGTATTGTATTATTATATCCAAAGCTTTGCTTTTTTGTTTTGATGTGTGGTAATCATTATTAAACTATACCCTGGCCAATAGCAAAGGGTGTATAACCAATAGGGAGCCTTTTTACCACTGGTGAGAGTGAAAACAGTGAACTAATTGTGCCTTGTTTCCACATTTTTAGTGTTTCTCCTATAACTCCTTCTGTTTTACATGCTGCTGCCATTGGAAAACTCAACATTGGCAATTGCAAAAACTTTATTTTGCCAGTTGAACTGCTGAAATTGTATGTAGGTGTCACACCAAAAATCTAAGAAAGGACATTCTCCTGACTTCTTAACACTAACTGCCAGTCAGGAGGCAGATGAGTTTAGTATACGTTCTTTTACTAGAGACCATTGTGACTTTTAAATAACCAATTTCCACAGTTTCAACTGCTTACCCCTGGCTACTTAACTGGTGGAACAAGTCCAATACCTGCTATAGCACAGGGTCAGCAGGGGTCCCTTAGTTACTTAGTTGTCCTTGGACACGCTCTCCTAATACTTGCACTCCTGCTAAGGTTTGTGAATTTGTTAAATGGTATTTTAAAAATTCCAAAAAGTATCTATAGAACTTGGTAATAATTTAGGTTGTCCTTCTGTGATTTCAAACTGCTACATGTGCAAGGCGATCATTTAATTTTCTCTCAATAGTAACCTTGGCTTACCCATTACGGTGACATGATATACACTGCCTTCTTTACAATCAAATGACAGGCAAATAAGTTACACCAGAGATGTGCAAAGGTGCTCAGGGGCCACTGACATGGTAGCTTTTCATTTTTTTTTTTACTAAGCAAATTACTTTGAAGCTTCCTAATTATTTTGAAACCTGAGACATACAGTTGACTGGTTTCACATTTTCAAACTTTTTTTAATTGATTTGAACAATTTAAAGTGATAGTCCATCCCAAATCACTATTTTACGTCAAGCAGTAGGAATCAGAATAACGCTACCCCTGCAGCAGTTGAAGCACTGACACCCAAAGTCAAGTTAGGCTCCAATGGGGAATTATTACCTCTAGAGCCCGGAAGAATTATAGGAAACCTACAGGTATTTTAACTCATCATTGTCAACTCAAAGTCTGCCTTGTCCATTCCAAGTCTAAAGGCGAGAAAGTGACCTAGCTGTACTGCTTAGCTGCAGTGTAGAAAAATCAGGTCACCAGCCAAGCTTTGTTTTTAGCTAGGAATGTCAGGACTGCATTAAGAAATTTACAAATTCTTTGACAGATAAAAAAGTTCTTGTATTTCCCGTAAACTGTTTGCCTGGAATTCAGTATTGAAAGAGCTTTTTAAATTAAAGGCTTCTAAAACAGACAACTCTGTATCCATTCCTAAATTAGTGAAATGATAGCAACTGGTTGGAAAAAATACACTTTTGTCTTTTCCCCCAGTGCAACAGTCTTAGATCCACTGTTACCTTGATGGTGTCCACGGACCTAACAACCATCCTGCTTAAAGCAGTTGGTAACAACAAGGATCTGGTAATGTAAACTCTTAGACTAGGCTGATTTAAACTTTACTCCAAGATTCATGAGATAAGCTAGTTTGTTGCTCGATTGCTCATTTGGCTGGATTCTTCACAGCCCCTTCAAGTCTCCAGCCTTGCTGTGAAATGCATTGTAGCGAAAACCACTAGAAACCTACTTAGGCTGCTAAATGAATAGACACACAAACCCCCTTATATACCACATGGCAAAATATAATGAGGGTTGGAACTGTTAAGTGACTGAAACTGCTAAATGCATAATGCTACTTGGCAAAACTACTGTGCATTTAACGGTTTTCCACTCTGTAATAAATGACATATGTGGAAAACGTGCAGTAAATGTGAAAAACGGCACAATTGGTTTTGCAAACGTGCCCTTTTTTTCTCTGTGTTCCCCCTTGTGTGAATATCAAAGTTGTGTAGCCCGTAATAGATGGTTTTATGGGCAGCCTTAGCAGGACTTTTGGGTCACACAACTGGTATTATAAATGTGTTCATAAGACACCAGCTTCCATGCAAAGCAATCATTTGTGGCTACCAGAACAAAGTTAACACATATAGATTAATATACTGAGTCTGATGGTATATACATTTTGCCCAATCCAATTACTAGCCTGTCCGCTGAATTCATAGTTGCAAGGCTATAACAGGATGAAGGGGAAAAGTGAATTGTTCAAAGCACCCATGTGAAATTTCTACTTTTTTGTATACTACAGTTTAAAAATAAGAGAACAAACTGATTGGTGACCTTGGGCAACACCTGTTTTTTCAGCCACTTTTATAATATCCCTTTTTAAGAGACCATGTAGCTTCTAATAAGACTATATGTGCATTTACCTTATTTATTCATGCTTTTTCCTTTAAAGGCCAGCTTGATGTAGACATGCAGAATAGTCAGAAACTGCTGCTGGATAATATCAGCATCCCCAAAAGACTTGGAGTGGATTAGTAAAAGGAGGGGTGGAGGAGCTGGGCCAGTACAGAGAATAAATGAAAGCTAGGATATGAACGGAGGCAATGGGCTTTTGGGAAAGTAATGCTACCTGAAATAGTCAAAATTTGTAACCAGTTCAAAAGCACATTGCACATGAATTTTAATCAATCTAAAGGGCTCTAGCTGGTCACATGCAGTTCTGTTACAAGGGTCATGATTATGTTTATAGGGGACACAGTTTTGTTGTGTGATATTTTAAAGTCACCCAGGTTCACCCATGATACTCTATCTTCTCTGGTATTGGAGAGCTTTAATAAATCAGGTCTTGTATGTTTTTTTATCACTTGTATTTTTTGTTGGGACTAATGCACTAAGTAGGAATAATGTACAGTATGTAATCATGTGAAAAAATATATGAGGCAGTGGTCATATGAAACTATCCCTAAGCTTAGAATACCTTCTGTAGTGGAAATATTTTAGAAAAAATCTAGTGTCTTTTCAGTTGATGTGCATGGTACATATGTTAAAGCTTCATTTGTAGGTGTGATAATACACTAAATGTATGGAAATGTTTGCAGAACTTAATGCATGACCAATATACCTGTATATCTGAAAAAAATAGACTGTAATGTAGGCATGTAAATGGTATGTCTCAAATTGTAATAGTGTCTGCAGCATACAGTAAGTTATTTTATACCTTTGAAAAAAAAATCAAAAGAGGCGAGGTCCTAGGAAAGCAACAAGAACAAATAATGAAATAACTTTGACCTTGAGTTTGAAGGATCCTGAAAACATACCTTTTTTCTTACGAACTCGGGCAAGCATTTCACATTGGTAGTCAGACCTTTTTCAAGGTGCGAAATACCAAAGTGTCAGGTTGAACCTCTGCTCGTATTTTATACCACAGAAGCAAAGTAAATATGTTTAACTTGACATAGTTTACGTTCCTCATTCTCTTATCTTGCTGTCACTTGCAAGACTTCTTGTTAAGATCACACCAGGGAGATTTATGGGTTCCTGCATAGCTCTCAGCCTGCTAATTCCTTGAAAAACTGAGACTATTGATATTTAAGAGGGCGAAACTAATGAAGAAAATGGTGGTAAGATATGTACACATGTAGCAGGGAACCCTAAGGCGCAACACGGGTAAAATCTAAAGCTGTGCAGAACTTTTTTCATAAATACTTGGATAATCTAAAGTTGTGTACTGCGTATAGGTGTATAGTACTTATAAGTAGCATTATGTTGCCAATTCATGGTCCTCAAAGCAGGCATGAGTTAAGGTGGTTACAAAGGAAGCCATTGAACTGCAGGCTAAGAAAAGAAGTGTTGTTCTTATGCTTGTATCATATACATGTATTGTATATATGCATAGTAGGGCAGCACGGTGGCTCAGGGGATTAGCACTCCCGCCTTTGCAGTGCTAGGTCAATGGTTTGATGCCCAGCCAGGACATTATCTGCATGGAGTTTGCAGGTTCTCCCTGTGTCTGCGTGGGTTTCCTCCGGGTACTCCGGTTTTCTCCCGCATCCCAAAAACGTGCAGTTAGGTTAATTGGCTTCCCCCTAAAAATTGACCTTATACTACATTAATGATATATGACTATGTTAGGGACATTAGATTGTGAGCTCCTTTGAGGAACAGTTAGTGACACGACTATGGACTTTGTACAGCGCTGCATAATATGATGGTGCTATATAAATACTGTGTAATAATAATAATCAATACAGTATAGATGCAACAGGAAGGTAAAAAAAAATATCAAAGTAAAGGGAATTCCCACTGCCTCACCTCTTGTTCTTGTCACAGCTCTAAAATTTAGAAACCCCCCCCAATTTCATTCTCAGTGACTATGTCCACAAGAAAAAATACAGTAGTAAATCTCCCCAATGAAACAAGACAAAAAATACTTGAATGAAGGTCTAACCATGTCACACTAAAAAATAAAAAAAGGATTTGGCTTTAAGATGCACTTTTATCCATGTTACCAAAACATACCTGGTATAAGTTTATTGTTCAATTACAATGGGAGGTCTGGCAAGATAGATATGAAGGTGAACAGGTAGATAGAAGAATGATACATATACTATATACACATACAGACATATAATAAAAAACAGAAAGTTCTGTATTTCTGTTTAACATCAACTTTGTCAATATTCTTCCTAATATTTGATGTATATTTGCCTGACAGTCTTTTTACATCTGAGGATCTCTCTACTCATCCATATGGCAGATTTATAACTCTCCCAATTACCGTGCAAATTATTGCTAATATTAGCTCATGAAAGTGTTTCTGCTCTGCAGGTTGGTTATTATTTATAAAAATCACACGACCAGCTGATACATTCATAAGCTAATTATTTTGGCAGCTGGGTACACAGTGAGCAATATGGCTGAAACTGAGATTTTTTTTTCTTTTTGGAACTTGATGTGGCGACAAGATACAGGGGGGTTGAGTTGTGAGTCACAGAGACTGTGCTTGGAATGCGGCAAACACAATGCTATAGTATTAATATGTACTTTTATGGGTAGTGTTAAAGAATTATTAATTTTATTAGAAACTAATCAGACAATCAGATTTTTATTTTATATTCTTCCTTTTTATTTAATGTATAACTTCTTCAAGCTGCCTAATCCAAATATCACTGAATCACAGGTCTAGCAAAATTATTTCTGGTTGGTAGCTAGTAGTTTTTGCATTTGCCTTGCTGATTTTTTTAACCTCTTAGCTTTATTAGAAATTGCTGTAATATTAAGTATGACCGCAGTCCTAAGTGCAAAAGTTTTGTTATGATCTAAATCAACAAATTGTAGCTTGTCAGGTTTCCTATAAGTAAGTGACCAGTGTATCTTCTAAGCACTTAAAGGATCTGAGTCTGCTCCAGGACCAATTGGCAAGTCCTGTGTTTTTTCATTCAATCAATGTTTTCCCTTGCATTGATGCCTGCAATATTTTGATTAGATTGGGAACAAATACATGTTGTCAACCTCCTAATAATAATGTATGTTGATATAAACCACCAGTTTGGTTAAGGTGCCTAAGCCCTTAATGTCCAAGTAGGGACAACGTATGAGAAAATATAAGAAAAGAACAGTAGGCTACTTGCGGCACAGAAAAACTTTTAGGTATTGTATGAAATTAAAAAATCCCTTTTAATCACTATTAATAAAAGTAATTTTTTAATTTCAAACAATACCTAAAAGTTTTTCTGTGCCGCAAGTAGCCTACTGTTCTGTTCTTATATTGCCTGCAATATTTTATTTATTTGAAGGGTACAATGTTTTTTAGGATGTTCTGTATGAGCACATTTGCTTTTCCATTTAGGGATGTAGACCACATTATGCCATTATTTACAACATTTGGGGGAAGGAAATAGGCATAGTCAATGCCATTGAGTAGAAAGGGGAAACGAAATTGACTCTACCTGGAGTTTCAATTTCCTTGTAAGTGTAGAAGAACATTGCAAGTCAAGAAAAATGTATTTAAAAAATGATGCAAAAGTAAGCATTTAGAAAACTCATTTTTTGTATTTACCTGCATTTATCTTATTTTGGGGACAGGGTTGTTTTAATGCAAGGTTACCATAAACCAGAGCATGTACTGGCACCATATGAACATGATGACAAATGACAGGCTAGTGAAGATCTGAGCTTTCCATTCCACTACTAAATATAAATCATTTTTTGTGTATTTTTTTAATGTGTAAAAAAACACTAAATGGTTCAAGCAGGCCTGGAAATACCATTAGGTGACAAGTTCTGCAGCACAGCCTACACTTCTTTGATGACTCTCAAACACTTCTGAAAAAATCTTTCATCCTTTCCCTCATCCAGAATAGAGCAGGTCTGTGCAAATGTGGCCTTTCTCTTGTAAAAACAAGGCAGTCTTGTGTTACAGATTACCCGATAAATCCCCAGTGCCTTCACAGTTCACTGCCTACAGCTGCTACAGATGGGCAGGAGCTCTTTCTCTCTCTGCTCTGTGCTGTGCAGCCGGCAGTTGAAGGAGAAAATGGAATGATCAGGCTATTAACATCCAAGCCGTGAGGAAGACTAAGCACAATAAGAACAGCTGGTGTTTCTGCCTTGGCCGATACAGCGAAGATAATCAAATCTTGCCTTTTTCCCCCCTATTTATTTATGTTTGGGGAGAGTCACTGGGTGGAGGATGGGACTTAGTGATTGCATTAGAGGTTAAAGAGTTAATCAGCTAATCTGTAATATACTCAGTCACTTCCATGCACTTATCAAATGGATTGGCTGTACTGTATATGTCGAGGAGAGCGATTAGGCATGTAACATCTTGAGTTAAATGTCTGGGTGCTTGTCAAAGCTGTCATCATTGAGGAGGAATGCAGTATCTGTACAGGAATGTACTATTATTTTCAGAATTCTTCCTTAACACAACTTTCACTGGAGCAACAGCGATTAATACTGAATGTGAGGCCAACATGGCACCCTGACATGACCAAAAATGCATTATTATCAAATAGCAGCTGATGAATGGTCCCACTGGAATCAGAAGATATTTTTTAAACACAGTTACTGGTATCAGTCACTGGCTAATCTCATTAAAGTTGGAGTTTTTTTCTAATCTGGATAATGTCTAGCCATTAAGAAAAAGATTTGGAGTCAACAAATTGTCGCCTAAGTTTGCTCATGTCAGCCAGCTTGATACAATAGGGTAGATTTAGGAAATTAGCGGGTCAGGTGCTATTACTAGGAAACTCCTATAGCTTTTTTGTAACCTTGGATGCATAAGCATTTATTGCCTAATGTATTTATGCAACTGGAACTTTATTGAGAACAGATATTCCAAGGACACATGCATTCTTTGCAGAAGGCCTTTCATCATTAAAACATTATTAATTACAAAAATACTAAACCCAATTCACCAATTTCTTTTTGCTAAACATTTCAAATGATGCTTAGAGTAAATAAATGGTGGAGAAGCTCATCTTGTGACAGTTTACCACATACCATAAAATGTTTTTTCAAATTCATCAGAAAAAAATAAAACATCTTAACAATTTGATCAGCTATCAGGTTTTTACTAGGTATTAAAATTCTTTATGTCATTACTTTGATCTTTATCAGTAAGAGCAGTTTAGTAGACAGCTTTCAGCAAAGAAAACGGCAGAAAATACAAATAGGATGGAATTTTATCACTCCTTGAAGGTCAACATACTTGTTTTATGAAATAATTCAGTGAAGTGAATTAATATGCTGTACACAGCCCTGTTATTTAAAGAAAAACACCTAAACCATAAATATTCTTGAACATGTTTCTGCAATGTCAGAAACTTTTATTTCACTTTTATATTTCCTTATTTCATTTAAATTAAATTGATGTCCTACCCACAAATGTTATCCAGAGGTTTTTCCTTTTCTTTATTTATTTGTATCACACATCTTCACAAAAAGTACATTGGAATATGTACAGTGCAGGTGCAGCAAGAGAAAAAAACACCATAAAAAATAAGACATTTTTTTGTGGTTCTCTACTTTTCAAACAGTAACATGTAGCAGCCAATCAGAATGCATCTTGTGTTGTTATGACTTCAACAAGGTAAATTCTGATTGGTTGCTGTGAGTTACTACACTTTCAAATTATATATATAGTGGTTAAATATATAGTGGTTTTAGCTCATCTAATTAATTTTGGTTATAATAAGGCTTAACATTTAGGTATTTTAATTTACTGTTAGAAGCTGTGTTTAAGCATGCCATAAAGACTTTTAATAACATTTTTATGTGGATTTTTACCTTAATAGAACTCATCAACATTACTCAGGTAGAACACCTAAACACATAACATTACTAAGTGTCTAATGAAATGTTTAAAAATTGTGTTAGGCTTGTAAATTATATGCCTCTGTTACCCTTATAGTACAATTGCCATCCCCATAAAACACCCAATTTTCAGTAGCAGGGCAGACCGAAAGGTGAAACATATGTAGTGGGAGGGAATTTCATAAATGTAAGCTCACTTAAGGGATTTTGCTCAAATGTGGTGATGAAACAAGCTCAAAAAATGGATTCAAATCTGGTCAGAAAAATGTAAGACAATGCTAATGGACGTGTGGGGGAACAACTTGTCCATAACCTTTGAGAAAGCATACCTAGCCAAAATGGGTTTCTAAAGCAGTAGGGTCATAGTGTAACCAGCCAAATTGGGTTTTTAAAGTATCCAAGCCATATAATTAGCAAAACAATAAGTTCTGGATTAGCAAATTAATTAGTAACAGTTCACTCCACTTCATTTGTAAAGGGTTATTGGTTTAGTTTTTTATGGTAATATTACCTTCAGTTTTTACTTAAGTGAATTAATTCAGTGGTACTTCATACTCTGGCCATACCACTGACCATGCTATGAGGTCAAATACCGCATTACATTACTGTCAAACAGGTGTTGTCCTGTTTAAACTGAGGTTGTGGGAATCACGTAGAGGCCTTCCATTAAAGAAATATTATGTTGGTAGGTGAAGATGATTGGGCGTTGGAAAGTAAACATTTTTTAAATCTTTATGGTCATTTGCTTACTGCAGGGCTGGCTCTGTGAGCTTCTGCGCTGGAAGGAAAACCCAAGCCCAGAAAACCGTACACTGTGGGAGAACCTGTGCACCATACGCCGTTTCCTGAGTCTCCCTCAACACGAGAGAGATGCTGTGTATGAAGAAGAGTCCAGACATCACCACAGTGAACGACTTCAGCATGTTGTACAAATTACCCCTGAACCTGTACAGGTAAGAGATGAATAGTTTTCACTTGGTCTTTTCTAGTACTGATTAACAGTTGTGAGTTATAAACCTAAAAGTCTGGCAAAGAACAGCCCCTATTCTGCCAGTGATGGAGCAACCTGTTCTAGTTTCCTAGGGCTGGAGATTTCAGAGAGATTTATTTGACCCCAAAACACATGGCACAACATGATGCATCCTAGACACAGATTTAGTTTTAGACAAATATATTTGTAACTAAATAAGGTCTATCGAACATCTTATACCTTAAAGTACACAACATGGAGCATTTGTTGGTGTGATGAAGGGAAATAATTATTTTTATTGAACAAAGTCCAAAATTTTTTTTTTTTAATTCAAGAACGGTAACATTCAGAACAGCCATAGCCTGTAACTATTTATACTTCTACTACCAGTTATTCCGATCTTATCAGTGTCTAAAGCAGCTATCCCAATAAGGGTTCCATTGAACTCCAGAAATTGTTTGGGGTTGTATGAACTGTAGCTGACTGACCCCTCCATTTGATAGTGCCTGTATAGTTCTAGAGCCAACACCACTTGTAAGAGCCAGCTGCATGAATTTAATTATGTTTTTGAGTATGTATAAAAGTGGTATTACAACCTCCATTGTAGGGGACAATCATTCCACTGACCACCAAATTAAGAGGCTTTTCCAATTGTATATTGCAGTCAAAGGAGTCGGCCCATTTTCTGCCCCTTAGTCTGTACACTGGGACCCCTATACTTGGTAAAAGTTTAGAGAATGTTATAAGACTTTAGAAATAGCTCAGTTTATAACTCTTATAAAATACATGTCCAGGTTTCTCATGTAGTCACTTTTACTGTTTTCTTTAGGTTTTTTAAATTGTATAAAGTGCAAAGTAGGCAGAGTAATTCTTTACGGAACATTTTGTTTCCTGTGTTGGATGACTTTTCTATATAAACAAGAAAATGGTTTTCTTGAAGTATAGTAGATAGAGGTACATCAAGACAAGATGAGAGTGTTAACTACTGATAACTGTAAACCTCAGGGAGATACTCTTCAATTGCTTCTGAGGCCTTACTTGCCTCCTATCTCATAAACTTCCCACTGGGGATTTGCTTCGCACCCCTCTTTTATAGTTTACCTATGGCCCCTGGCTTACACAGCATGAACCCTTATTGCTTGTGTAAATGTGTCAGTGCTAAACTACATGATGGATACATGCAATAAGGTTAGAGATGTACTACCTTTATATGGGATACAATTAACCTGCTAAGTGCCAGGTGATTGTATAGCACTTAAAAAAAAAAGGTTTCACAAAAGACAAGCTTTTGTTTGATCTAGATTGTGTGTTACAGTGGGGTTGAAATATGTTAAATGTCTTTGTAGACACGTGAATGATAGTCATGCTCTAATATTTTGTCCAGATCTGTAATTTTTCATTTGTTTGTACAGGGTTGTGAACTCTCTTTGTCAACACATAAAACGAAATGTCATATTCTTGATGAACGAGATTTTTTTCTCTTTTTTTCAATTAGACACAGCCCTGAAAAAGAATCCTTGACATACCCATATTTTGCATCATGCTTTATTAGAGAAATAAGGGATTTGTTTAAGGCTATACTATACAGCTGACTTTCTGTATCTGTTCATCCTGTTCTCCAGAAGGCTAGAGAGTCCCAACAGGACCCCCATTTCTTTGCAAATAAACATTTATTCTTTATAAGCAATTTATTTCTTAATGCAATGCATTCTTTCAGGTATGCTGTTCTCATGCGTAGTCCTACTGAAATATAAGTGGTGTCATATTTGAATATAAAAGGGTTCAGCAAGCTTTCCAAGTTATGATACTATTTTGCACCTGCCCAGCAAGATGTTGGGTCTTTCAAGTGTATATATATAAAGCTAACATTGTTCTAGTTTAATTAAGGTAGATTATACGTTCATTCAAAACTATCAGCTGTCACATATAGGCAGAGATTTTTCTTGACTTCCTGTCTCAGAGATGCAACACTTGGGAGGAAATCTTTTTCCTATACCCATTTTTTTCTTTTGGAAATACAACAATAGCAGTTACTGGATACTTGAAAGCTGCAGAAGAGATATTCCTAAAGACTTAGGGTCAACATATAGGTTCGATTATAACCATGCAATCTATGATTTATTATTCATATTATTGTAGGAGAGGCATTCTTTCCAATGGCCACTTATTTAAGAGAATTTCTTCCCAATGACTCCCAACAATTTTCTGTGACCTGAAAATTAGTTTAAGGGTTCCCCAGGGGTAAAAAGGTTAAAAGGCTGATCTAATGTAATAATGAATCTCATATTGAGGTTTTTAGTAAGGTTTTGCTGAACCTTTACTTTTGTTTTATTAGGTAACTGTTGAATAGTGTTGACATAGATCACAGTGAGCTGACTGTATGCATTACCTTAAATTCTTATGTAATCCTTAAATAATCAACACAATTGCAATGACAGTTTTTTATTTTTAAGCACATATTAGAAAAGGTTCACACTTGATTGGCTGGTCTGGGCACAGTCTATTTGTTCTTTTTCTTAGGTTTATAGAAATATACTTTACGTGACAAGAAGACTAGGGGCTAGGCTAAGTTAGATAGGTAGCTGAGAAAACTGCTTCATTTGCAAAATAGTCAAAGTAGAGTGTTGCACATGAAGAAAAAAAACACACAGTGAAAAAAATTCTACTAAAAAATGAAAGAATTTAGGAATTTTAACTAGTCAACTCTGTGCTTGAACTAAATACAAAGCTAACACTAGGCTTATGCAGGGTATTGATCCCTGAAGCCCCAGAGATTTTCCTCCTATCTAGACTTTCCCTGTAAATTCAAAATGGCATCCAAGGTGCTTGATATTGGCCCTAAAGGTAGTCAGATATGGTTTAATAGCCAAGACAAGCCAATAAGGCCTTTTTAGTCCTTAGTACCTTGTCATTGATCTTACACTAGCAAAGACAGAAAGTGCTTTTTATGGTAGATAGAGTTGTTCGTTTTTCTCAGTTAATCAGGTGAGGGTGCAAAGAGGTATTGTGAGGCTGTGCTGATAACAACGAGATATGTTATCAGGGCCCCAGCACACACCCTCTGCCATCTTCTGTGATATGCTGCCAATCAGGGCTTTAAAATTGGTTAATGACTGCGGAATCCTCGGAATGTGACAGCACCTACATGTTCCCTATTGTTTACTGTAACATCTACCACCCCAGCACAGCTGCTATCAGACATGATAAATATACAGCTGTCCTGTAACTAGGAAGTCACTAAGAAAATAACAGCAGCATATTAACAGAGCAACCTAGAGGAACATCAGACCATTCAGACATACAGGGTCAGCCCAGCCTCAGGCAATAAATAACCTTAGTACTCAGGGTTTAGTCCAGCTCCTTCATCTGATTTTCTTAAAGTATAATTTTAAAATCTTCAATGCCAAATCAGCAACATATAAAGCTAGATCACACCGCTGTTAAACGTACAATATGACAACAAGTCTCGTTCTATTTTCAAATGTGTGTAGTCATTGCTAAGTAATCAGCTGTGGAAAAGACTTTTTGGCACCTTTTGTATAGCTATAGTTAAAGCTGCTTAGAGCTACGAATTCTGCTTTGTATCTGGGGTTCAGAATATTTAGGGCCCAATTCTGGACAGGAGAAAATAATACCCTTGCAGTAGTGGAGCCACTCCAAGACAGCTTTACATGTTCTTATAGATAGTCTATTAGGAGTCTAGGGTACAAACATACTGAGCCTTGTGGAATATTGGCATAAATTTGAGTGCCATCAGCTTCTGGTAAATACACCATTTAACCCAGTTCTGTGTTAGTTATAAAAACAATACTTTGGACTAGCAATATCGTGCTGCTACTGTGTCATTGTCATATTACATTCACCCAATATGGATTGTACCATTTGTATTCCTGCAGACGTTGAAGACGAAATGGTAAATCTGTGTACCCTGGACCCTTTAGTGGGTTCTACATAGAAACATTTAAAGCTGTCGCTGAGAGGGCTGGATTTTTTTATCTAAGGAGCCTATAGGTATAGAAAGCCTGGCTCCCTAAACCCTCAATACAGACCATACCATGGTATATATACAGGTTGACAATCGAAAATCTGGCCATTGATAATCCGGATGCTTCAGTTTCCCGGCATGAATTTTGGATCGCATTTTCAATACAGGGACTGCAGTACACTGTTTTGCCACTAATGTTTTAATGGCGCTGTTCTGCAGAAACAGCTGTTAGGTCTTGCTTGCTACACTAAATACACATTGAGATGTCCCTGCTGTCTGCTCTCCAGAACTGTGCCAGATGTCTTCGGGTGCTGCGGGAGGAAGACTGTGTGTGGAGGTGAGTATATAAAAAAAAACAAAAACGGACCTTTAAAAAATCCGGCGCTCCTCAGGTCCGCAGGTTGACAGATTTTTGATTGTCAACCTGTATATATCATCATAGGATGTGTTCTCTTTATAGGTGCTTGACAACTGCCTCTGCATCTACTGTGCCTCTAGGTACATACCTACGGATTTGCCTGATCTTTAGCTATAGCTATAGCATGGCATTTAGTTATCTGCATAGACTGCCATGGCAGAATACTGCTATGGTTGATTTGTAGATCATAGAAGTTTTCTTTCCATAAATGCTTAAGAGATTATACCTTGTGCCCCCAGACATCATGTAGTGTCTTCCTCACCTATTACATTTATATGATCAATATATGCCTATTAGGAGCCTATGGAGACTGTTCTGCCATTTTACAAGTTTATTAGTCAAGGAGAGTTACTTCAAACTAGTTCTTTTATTTAGAGATTTACTTCACTGTCACCACCTTGCAGTAGTTTATGGGTTATAGTGCCCAAAATCCCCATTCAATTGCATCTCTGTTCACAGTGACATGTTACATTGTAACGGAAGGCTGCGTTTGGGACTGTCAGCAAGTTTTGAAAGCGTGGATTAAATATTTATTGTGGCCGTGGAGCGCAGAGAGGGTGGTTGGAGCTATAGCCAGCTGGTAAGAGATGCCAGCTTACTCTAGAGAGCAGCACTGCGTTACAAGCAGGAGGCACACGCTAACAAAATGTGGCAACTTAACCCTTTGGTAGCCAAGCTTCCTGACATGGTTTTCAAAATGAAAACGAATTAAAAAGTAATAAATGAAAATCATACAGCTGTGTAAATATTGTACTTTAGTATTTTTATAAATCATTCTTTACTAGGACTGCCCAGGAGGAACACCGTCTGCATATCTACTTCAATGAACAAACTTAAAACTGAAATATGAACTGCACAGACATTAATCAGTGCATTATCCCCTTCCAACCAATTAGATTTCTGTTTGCCAGCAGTGCATCTACTGCACACAACTAAATAATTATAATTATTTCCTGTACATTTAATTTTACTTGTTAATCCAACCAATCATAATAATAAAGATTCCATTACTGCAAAAATAAATTAGTTATTTTTAAAACTGTAACCATTAAAATAATCTTATAAGCCCAACAAAAAGAGCAAGATCAAAGAACAGAGCTGCTTAGCTATAGGCCTAGTTACAAGAGACTTGACAACATTGATTAATATATGGAACACCACTACCTTCCTGAAACAATATTCTACAGACAATCCCTTTAAACCTTGACTTTAAATCAGGAATGGACATTTACACATTTTATTGTGTGAAGATTCAGAAAATCAGCTCAATTGATTTATCAAATTGTAAGCCAAGTGTTATTGCTCTCTCGATATGTCATTGTTTAAACAGGAGCAAATGGACCCCCGCAGTAGTTATATCGTCTGCCATGGACAGAACATTGGTCATTTGGCTTTCATAAAAGAATGATTATTTACTCCAGAGCTCTAGGTTTGAGCCAGAATGCCCACCCCATGGATAAAAGATCTTTGTTAACTTTGTGTGCAATACTTTCTTTGTCTGAACCTTGAATACTCAATACTTATAACTGAAAAGAGGAACTTTAAAGGGTACCTGTCAAAATCGAAATGCTTGTTTATCAATTCTCTGATTAAATGAAAGCTGAAAGCTTCTTCATGAGGCTTTTTACATGGGTATTTTACTTTTTATAGGTTACTTTTAGGCCTATCCCTTACTTTGCATTAAATCGTTTAGTAGTATAGTTAGGTTAATTGCCAGTTTCTATGGAAAAACAATAAAAGATCTATTATTCTGGGTATATGTTTTAAGGGTCATTGATACATTTTTATGTAGTATCCATTTTTCAAACCTTTGTAAATTTTGTTTTATTTTCCCACTAGAATAGGAATAGAATAAAAAAAGAAACTGTTTTGGCA
This sequence comes from Pyxicephalus adspersus, assembly GCF_032062135.1. Taxonomy (NCBI): domain Eukaryota; kingdom Metazoa; phylum Chordata; class Amphibia; order Anura; family Pyxicephalidae; genus Pyxicephalus; species Pyxicephalus adspersus. The sequence continues at coordinate 58,718,999 of NC_092864.1, forward strand.
AGGACAAGCAGTACTGAGAAGCCCCTAATAAAATAGGTACAAAAGCTACATTCATAGTTCTAATCAGACACATGATTTCAATAAATGCACCAACCCTTGAACAAAGTAAGATAATATATTAGGAGTGTAGGAGCCCCCATTTATGAGGCTCAATCTTGGATTATACATGAGGCTTGATCTTAGTTCTGCAGAAAATTTTAATAAAGTAAAATGTATTTAAAATGTAAGTAAATGTATTTAATATTACATATTTAGTAAAGTTAAGCGAAATGTTGCATACAAAGAAAACTTATTTGGAATGATTAAGATATTTAAAGAACAAGTTAAGCCAACAACGTCAAGACAATAAATGAGCTTCTAAAATTGCCTAGAAAGCACAAAACTGTTCATTTTACCTTTCCAGGGGGCTATGACCTCTCTAGTTCAGTAACAGTGGACAGCATCAGCTATGGAATTCCACATTTTTATGGATTCTAAGATAGTTTTTAGGAATAGCAAGTTATTGACAGCATGTTGTCATGGGGGAGAAGGTGACTGGTTGCTGGAAAATAGAAATATTGCAGGCAGGTTGTGTTTGCTGTATGCCTTTTAAGGCCAAATAGTCAGGCTTAACTGAAGTATATCTTCCAAAGACCACTAAACTAGATACATCCATTTATGCAAAATTGTTTTTGAGTATAATACTATACTATTGTTTTTGAAAACTACTGCTGCAAAAAAGGTATGCCTATGTACTACAGTCTACATTAAAATATGAGATATGTCTGTTATTCCATTGCAGGAAATGGTGCCTTGAAGGGGCACAGCTGCCCTAATTTGTACCATCAATCATCCACCACAACCATGCAGATGCAAAACCCTTTACACTCCTGAACGATTTTGCATGAAAGTTTTACTACAAACAGGTCAGGAAAGGCCAGCAAAATGTGAAACCTAATACATGGTGTCTTTATGTGTTAAGGCCTTCATGCAGGTGTAACTTGCCATAACGCATATTCTGGTTTATGGGAGATGAAAGTGCTAACACGCACACAACTAACTGCTGCTATGTATATGGCCTCCTTAGCTTCTGTACACAATGTATTTTCCATATGTCATCAGTCTGTCGCACCGTATTATAGATCACACCAAATTTGTACATTGGTTCAGTATTTTAGCTTGGTGTATATAGAGAAAATGGGCAGAAAGCTTAGCTACGCCAAATAGACAAGAGTGGTATTCTCATTATATATTGATACGTAGCTCCATCTAGATTTAGCAAAAAAAAATAATTTTTTTTGTTCCATAATAAAATAAACTCCTTTGACACCCGTGTACATGTTTTCTTGTAAAATATGGTTTACACAATTTACTAACTTCTAACTGCCATCCCATAACCAGCCAGTAATGCCAATTGTTTCCCCCTTGTGTTCCAATTTCATTTCATTTCAGTCAATATCAAACACAAAAGATTGCTTCCTATTATATATTAGTTAAAACAAGAGAAAAGTAATTATGAGGCTTTGGCTTCATTATCCAGTAAATAGTAATATTTTCTGGTTCCTATTCTTATTGAGGGTGGCATGTTTTACCAGACGACCACCATGACGTGTGTCACGGCAGACAAAATCTGTGGGGGGAATAACCATATATGATTGATGTCTAGCCAAAACCAAGTACAATTTAGGACTCACAAAACTAAAAGCTTTGCAGACATTGGTTTTGCTGGACACGCACATTCCTGGTCACCTGAACAGCACACATCCCTTTATCCGTCTGAAACAATAAGGAAATTTTTTAGAAGACTTGTGTCGGTAACCCCTTCAAGCTCCCTATTAATTCCTTGTCTGATAGAAAAATACCACTAAACTAGTGCTTATTATATGTAATCCAGATCACTGGCATAATGATACAGTACATTATATACTTTCCTCAACTCGTTCATTCAATATCTCACTTCCTTCCCTCCAGGCAGTGACCATTATATTTTACACATGGGTCCCAGCTGCTTTCCATTCTCCCCTTCAAAACATATTTAGGCACACAGAGATTGAAGGCGAGACGCTTTATCTAATGTAGTCAACTTTTAGCAAACAAGCCGATACTCTTTCCTACTCACATGTTTTATTAATAGTGGTTGATTATATCAGGGAATGAGTACAAGACTTCACTGGCAAGTAGGTTTTCATGCGCTGTGCTCTTCTGGAATGCCTTCGTGCTAGACTCCTAAAGAAACAGTAGTTAAGGATCTGAGCAATTAGACTGCATGAGGTGTTTCTATGAAGGGTGCTCTTGTGTGTTGTAAGTGCAAAAGAACCATGTAGGTAAATGTATATACCTTTATATTTCTATAAAGAAGAAGAAAGATTAGGTTATGGTTGTACTAGTACCATATGTAATATGTAACATACCTGGGGCAGATCATAAAATTACCTAGGTACCCAGTGTCCTTTAAACAAGGATGCTGGATGTTATAATTTAGCTAACAAATTTAAATGAGTGTATATATATATATATATACAGGACTTGCTATGACCATTAATAATATTTATGGCGTATATATATATATATATATATATATATATATATTACGTTCAAACATTAAAGGAACTTGTGAAAAAAATATTGCCTAATTAACAACATACAAAGTGCATGATTGGTCATAAACAGAAAGAAATCCTAAATCAAATTAACATTTGCCGTGTCCTCCCTTTGCCTTTGATTCTCCCATGTACATTTACTAAAATCATTTGTGTAGGCATGCAGTCCAGTGCATGATTAAGCAAATTTTTTATTCAGGAGCTATTGAATAACAAGATAACATGTATGTTACAATGCAATCCTTAAATAATAAAGCATCAGCTGTGCAGAGGGAATAAAATTTAGTGATGAAAGGCTATGTTGCACTAACAAGTTGAGATTACTGAAGACAGTGCAATGTGATTAAAAAACTTGCACATTGGCAAGATTTAGCACAGCTACAACACAAAGGATGGACTTACTGCATCAACAAAGTGGAACAAATGTTAATGACCAAAAATGCAGAAATTCAGCAAAGGTACAATAAATGAAACGCCCATCATGCTCATATCCTTTTTCCCCAATTAGAAGATTTTCAGTGGAACCACCATTTACAGAAATGGCAACAGCTACTTCAGACTGATGAGTCCAATTTATTTTTATAGGCAGAAACACCAAATATATAATTATATTATGACTGTCTGGCTGGTGTACTTTGATTTTCATCTGAGACCTTTATTTCCAGGTTGTACAACATTTACCTACAATGATTTTTTACACAATTCTTTTACTATGACATTGAAATACGATTTAAGGATAGTTGAACTGGTAAAACTGAACTTCAGGCACACAGGGAAAAAACAGATTTTTACCAACCAAAAGTTAAAAGTTACAATTTTTGTCTATCCAGTTATGAAATTTACTTCTGTCTCCCACACAGCACAGCAATATCTAGCACAGAAGACTGTTTTCCTGTGCTAAATTTCACTTATAGCTCCCCACCCACACCCCCTTTGGGGTTGATACCATGTCAAATTTGGGTGCTTGTTTACTTTAATGATGCATGATTGAATATAGAACTGCTCTTACATTGCACACCTAAGACACCTCATTTATGCAGTTAAGCATGAGCTATGAACTTAATAATTTATCCTACATCTCTCGTCCTTCAGTATGCGTTAGTGGGTATTATTTTTTTGCTTGAAAGTTAGCTTTAACTATTCAACTTGTCTAATTTGTCCTCCTATATATTTCCTTTTTTTAATAAAGTCAACTTTGATTATGGTATCATAATGAATAACTATTTTCATCTGCATATATTTTAATGGTGTTTTAGAATATATTGAGCTTCCATTATCAAAAGAGAAAACAGTCAGTGATGCCTATTCTCAGGTTCCTGCTCTGGTTTTCATATATATGTCTTACTGTTTCTATAACACCAGTCATTAAAATGTTAAATACTTTACTTTTTTCTTTCACCAGGTACTTTTGGGACAACAAGCCCAGCCAGCCAAAGAGACCTCCCCTCCACGAGAAGAAGCACCCCCTGCCCCACCATCATCAGAAGACAGCTGCACCAAAAAGCCAAGATCCCGTACCAAAATTTCACTGGAAGCTCTGGGAATTTTACAGAGCTTCATCCATGATGTGGGTCTCTACCCAGACCAAGAGGCCATCCACACCCTTTCTGCCCAGCTGGATCTCCCTAAACACACCATCATAAAGTTTTTTCAGAACCAACGTTACCATGTCAAACACCACGGCATCCTGAAAGAGCACTTGGGTATAGCAGTAGATGTGGCAGAGTACAAAGATGAAGAGCTCTTGACGGAATCTGAGGAAAACGACAGTGAAGAAAGCATGGAGGAGATGTATAATGTAGAACAGAGTGAAGATAACAATGGAAACACTAAGCCCTCTCTGTCTGAGGTTGATCAGAGATAATAGAACATACCACCTCACATAAAAACATGTCAGCAATACACATGTGCAAGAGAAAATGACTTTTATTACTTGTAATGTCCTATCTCTGCAGCGCGTAGAGTGAATGGAACAATTTGGTTTTTGTATTGCTATCTTGAAAACTTGCCTTGACACTTGAGTGTATAAATGACATCTGACTGGAAGAAAATTAGTTAAAACTATATCTTCAATCACCTTGCACTTACAGTGGTAAATCAAGCAAATTACGGGACCTCAAGATTGATAAAATCAATGAAGGAGAAGTATTTATATAGTACACATACACACATGTATATGTATTTATATATATATGTGTATGTGTGTGCGTGTGGATATATATATATATATATATATATATATATATATATATATATATCGATTTTGCATGGGAAGCAAACATTTCATTCTCAACATATAGACTGTGAAATGAATTCCATACAGAAAAAGACTGAGCTGCATATTAAAACCACTTTCCAATGAGATGCGTTGGCTTCCTCCTACACAAACTGCCTGATCTCATTGAGTGGTTAAAGAATTTTTTTCATGTTCTCATTATTTTCTTGTGTTTATTCTTGATTTATGTTTTTTTCTTAGTCTCTGCTTTCATTCAGGCCGCATGGTGGATAACTTTTATTTAAAGATATGTGTTTTCAGAGTAAAATACAAAAAAAAATGCAATAAAAATATATAATATAGATGCATCAAAAGGTCATTTAATGTTTAAGGACAAGTGTTTTAATCTGTAAGCAACAAGGTGGGAATTTAATGTTATTTTGTTCATGATGTGATTAAGTACATAGTAAAATGTTGCTATATTTTAACTGTATATTTATCCTTTATTTTCACCTACAGTATTATAACTTGCTTAAAACCATTACATCAGTTGTATATGGAAAGCTATGTGCAAAGTTTGCATTTCAGATGAGTAGGTACAGTAGTTGGCCAAGTCAAGTTGTTAGGAGTGATGTATACACTTTGAAGAAAGCCTCCTTTTGCTGACCAGAGGATAGCTAAAATGTGCAGAGAAGACACTCAATAAGCAAGATGTCAAGCCATTTTTGACACAAATGTCAAAGAATGTAGGTCCTCAGAGAGAGAGGACCATCTATCCAGTAAGTAATGTAACATAACAGTAGGTTTCATTGCCCTTCTAAGTCCTACATAGCAATCCCAGCACTGGCTGGTGACAGAATCACTTGTGTTTAAAGGGTTAAGTTTAATGTTTCTTACAAGACAAGATTTTATTCTGTTTTCTTTTTCCAAATGATCCCTTTGGTAGGTTTATCAGTAATGTAATATTTTTAAACTTTATACAGTACACCTAAAATGAAGGGCATGAATATTTTGGTAAATGCCAAATGTGGAAACCTCCACTCTAAAATCCTGTACTTTCCCCTGTAAGCTTTTCAAATCCTTTATAGTTACAGTTGAAGTTATTTACTTGTTTTCATTTATAAAGTGCCAAAAAACTTTATGATGCTTTACAGAGTACATAGAACCATTCACACCACTCACAGCCTCTGAAGAAGTTTCCAATTTAATGTTCTACCCATACTCATACAAGCACACACAAGGTTCAGTGTTAAAGGAAATGCAGAATGAAACATGGAGGCTGCTTTTTATGTTCTCCTGAAAGTGATATTCAGCTAGGGGTCAACTAATGTCTTCCATATTTTTGACACAGTACAAGTACTGTATATGGATGGTGCTGTGACATCCCTTTATGTAAAGCTTGTTGCAGGTCATTATTAGTTTTTATTTGTTTGTGGGAGAAAACAATCCATATTCATAACTGTTGTGAGAGTAAGGGTGGAATTCTCCTAGACATGGACATTTTTAAGCCTTTCCTTTTGACTACTGATTGCTTAAACTATATCAATAATGTAACAGCAAATATGGCCACTGCCAGGGATGTCAGTTAATGTAAATGTACTTGATTTGAGATGAAACAAATCAGAGAACATGAAAAAGTTGAGAGTTGTGGGTCGCCTAAAAGGGTAGAACTTTGGTGTCCAGTGGTCATAGCAATGTTTACCTACCTATAAATAATCAACAGTAATATGGATTACAGAAACCCATAATATTTTACTTCAAACCAGCCCTTATCAGGCCTTCAGACCAACATGGACAAAATTAGGCAGCAGGTTGGCATAAGAGTCATTTATTTTCTCAGTATTATACCCATCAAGAGGTAGATAGACACGTGGCAGTGGAGACAGCTGTTTTCAAACCATAGCTGTTAGTGAACCATTTGTGTAAATTTTTGAAGTAAACTAAATCTCAAAAGACCAGAATAATGAATCTGTAAGTCAGTATACTGTAGAGTAATTTGTTTTCATTGCAAGATCAAAAGCCAAAGTATTTAATGGGTTTGGAAATTCCTTTCTTCAGGTCTTATAATAACAGAAACATTGACATATATATCAGATTACAGACATGTGTATATCAAAACTGTACATCTTCATATTGGAACCCAAGTTTTCACATGAAAATGAAGTAATTAATTGCTCTGCCCATGTAAAAAAAAATCCTGTACTGTCATCCACAGAAGATCCACTCAAGTTGTCTATCACAGCTACAGTGTGGGGTATACATTATAATACATATTGTGATCCACACAACCTTCCAGTTCTGTAGGCATATGACCAGAGTTGTTAGAGCTGTTTAGGTATGTGATACGACAAATATAGAAAGTATGTTTTGTGCATAAACAAAACAACAACAAGCCGGTGCTTTGTACTTTGTTAAACACTGTACATATACATTTCTCATTTCAGTTTAATTGGATGGTTACTAACTTTATTCAAAACATCCTCATAAACTCTTACTATTAACATTGCTATGTGCAGTTTTGCTCTTGCAAACACCAAGGTCAGACCATTTGTCTTTTACATATTGTGTATTAGTGTAAAGTGTTAGATATTGGTATTCACACAAATCACATTTTTTTATATTTAGGCTTTGCATACCTGAAGCTAAATTCTTAACAAAAAATCACAGCACCATTAACAAGATAACAATCAAAAATCTAGGAATCACAATATACTAAGTTCATGTTCCACTTGATAAAAGAATACCTAACCATGTTGGAATTATGCACAATATTTGGTACTGTGATGGCTTTCTTCTGACCAGAAGAAGTTACAGATCAGTAAGTTGGGTAGTCATAGAGGGGCAGCTCAAAACTGTGAATGACTCTTGGGACCTCAGCTAAGGCCTAATCTACACAATTTGAATATCTTGCTACCAAGCAGTTTAAAGTTTCCTTTTAACAGATTCAATTGCTCACCACCCATTTTATGTGAGTTATGAATCCTACCTACCTATGTAGACACATAGACGACTAATTAAAGCACTTCCAGACTGGAGAAGATAGACTACCATGGGGGAACCTGGGTGATCTGGTCCATGACCAAGAAATTGTTTGAACTAATAGCTAATGATTTTTAGAAAATTCTGGTTTGCTAGATCACACATCCAAAGATCACAGGAATCAAGCTGTAGTGCAATGTGCATGGACATGTGGCCTACAAAAAAAGTATTCTATCCACCAATATGCTTCTATAAATTGTAGTTATGTACCATCCTGATTGCTGTAGGTAGCAATCATTTCAACCTGTATTCACATAAAGAACAGGTTTTTTCGCAAAAATGGACCAAACTAGGCTGGCTCACACACCTTGTACCCGTCACTGTTTAATCTGACTGCAGTACACTGGGCATTTATGATTCCAAAATACTGAACTCTCTAATGAAAATCTTTTTCTGGGCCACAATAGACCAGTGCTGGATGGTAGTTATCATCTAAGATTTGGGATCTGATAGAAGCCTTAAATCTGTAAAGCAGCCAGATGTGCTTGTGACTTAAGGTGCGTACACAGTTCCAATTTTTATCGTTCCAATCGAACGACGAACGATCGATTGGGCAAAAAATCGTTTGTAAAAAAGTAACCAACGACGCCGACGAACGAGGAAAGTCGCTGGAAACGAACGACCGGACTGACGGATCGGATTGGACGACGATCGTTGAACATCGTTCGTGTGTACGGTCGTTCGTTGATCGTCCATGTTGTGGTAGTGAAAATCCAATTATACTTTAGGATGTACCTGGGACCCTAGCTCTGGTCACCATACAATCGTAATGTGTGTCACTGTCTCACTGGGCTCAATGGCTTACATCTGGCACTTTGAAGTCCTAAGCTTGAAAAAAGCTTCACACATGACTACATGCTGGATTTATAACACAAAAATACAACACAAATAAGAGAGAAGTTTCACAAATAAGTATACAATCTCATAATCTGCTAAAATGCTAACAATATTTCTTTGAGAATCCAAAAAATGTAAAAGAACAAGTAATGTTGGGGGGAAGGACATCTTTAACATGAATGTTGTTACAGTACATTTTATAGAAAACAATATAGACAATAATGGGTGATACATTAACTGTTTCTTGCATTTACAAGGAAAGGAATGTCAAGCAATAACAATTTCCAGCTGTATAGGGGAAATAATACATAAACAACATAATAAGTATAAAAATACCATCCAGCAATGCTGGTAAGAGAACCATTACAGAGAGAGGAAAGAGGTAAAAAGAGGGGAAATACAAGGTAAGAGGGGAAATACAAGGTAAGGTGACGAAGCTGGAGGAGAAGATGTACTATAACAGGTTCATTGGAAGCTGGTGTAGGTGGCAGGTAGATGTACATACCCCGCTGGGTGGAGGATAGGAGAGTTTGGTGTCTAGACTACAGATTTTGATTATTATTATGAAAACAGGATTTATATAGCGTCAACATTTTACCCAGCGTTGTACAATAAATAGTAGTTGCAAATGACAGACAACTACAGACAGTGACACAGGAGGAGGGGAGGACCCTGACCAGAAGAGCTTACAATCTAAGAGGTGGGGGAAGTAACCTCAAGAGGTTGGGGGAATGTGGAATGGTGGGTAAGTAGTGAGAGTCAAAAGACAGAAGAGGATGAGTAGGCAAGACTGAAAAGATGGATTTTGAATGCTCTTCTAAAAGAGCAGAAAGTAGGAGCAATAGGATGAGGAAGACCATTTCAGAGAGTCAAGGCAGCTCTAGAAAAGTCTTGGAGCCGTGCGAGTGATAAGGTTATGAGAGATTGTGATTAATATGATAGCTGGAAATGTATGCTATGGAAGGTTACGTGCTCTGAAAGTTGGAATTAGTAGTTTGATCTATATTCTTTAGGTTATTAACAGGCAGTAGAGGCAATGGCAGAGAGGGACAGAGAGTGTTATAAGAAGTAAATAAGGTGAGCAACAGAGTTTAGTAGGGATTTGGAGTCTGTTCTATTGTAGACCACAGACAGATGTTGCAAAGATCAAGATGATATATAACCAAGGAGCATCTTGTTTGAGAAAGTTGTGGATATTTAATATATTTCTTAGACTGAGTTAAAAGAAGTTAGTTAAAGAGTTTATGTGGGCTTGCATAGGATTAGACTAGATTCATACAAAGTGTAAATGTTAATGATAGCTCCATTACAAACTAGAGAACCTCTAACAGCAAACACTTCAGGAATTATAAGTAGTATTTTAAAAATACAGTTATATAGGTTAGCGAAACATCTTTGCCAAGGGAATGCCATGTAACCAAGTAAAAATAACTGCAAATGGCTATAAATAAATCACTATTCTGCTGTTCACTGCTCCTCTTTTCTTCATTCTCCACAAATATTTTCTGTTTATAATTAAAAACCACATATGATTGCTTGTCAGGAAATGTTAGTAGCACATGTGTATATAGTTACTGGACATAATAAAAGGCTTATTTTATTTATAGAGGATACACCGAAACGTATCAACCTCCTTGAGAAATGTGCACAAATGATTTATTTTCCTGAAGGTAAATTGAGTTTTCTGCTATGACCGTACATAATATACAGACAAAACAGGAACCCTCTCTTCACTTTGCACCAATTACAAAGCTATAATTTGTAACACTTAGTGGCTTCATATTTCAGTGGCTGCTGAAACGCTGATTTTTCCACGTGTCATAATGAAGTAGTAGTGCAGGCTTTGTCCATCTAAGTGATAGATCATGTGAATGTTACAGAAGGTTTATAACCCATACAGACAGGCCTAACTTACTTCCACCTAGGCTTTTCATAGAGATATAAACCACAAGAAATTTGTGTTGTTTTGGGGTCCTCAGGTGGTTTCTTTCTGTAATGTGTACAGCATACATGCACATAATGACCCAGTGACTTGTCAAAAGTAACCCCTCTGGCTCCTCAATGTCCAAGCTCCCCACTGTCACCAACATTTCCGTCTTTATCTTGTCTTCTTCAAGGTTTGGATTCTGGCTGTTTCATTGGAAGGATCATGATACCGTAACTACTGCACATACAGAAGTTACTTCTGATTATCACTATTACACTGATTTTCTTCCTTCCCATTACACACAATTCCTTGCTGTATTCATGAATGAAGCCCCGTGTGCATGCTACAAAAATTATTGTGTTGTAGTCCAAGGTTGTCCAGCTTTACGAGTCCCTGGGGCCGTTTTAAGACTAGTGGTTTATACATGTCAAAAAGCTGGAATTACACTTTAGGAGAGACAAAATAATTGACACGTGCCTCTAAGACCTTTCTATAGAGGCTAACTTACAAATATTTCAAATGAAACAACAAAAAAATGAAAGAATTAATTTATAAAAATGTTTTATCAAAATGACTTTCGGGTCAATGCAATATTAGCCAAGAAATTGCTTATTAAAAACACTATTTACAAGGTCAAAAATATAAAGCTGTCAGCAGAACAGTAACTGCTCAGACAACATTCCATGCAAATATTGTGAATGTTTTTTGCTTTGTTTCGTGATAAATATAGAGGCAGATCATGAAACAAAATGAAAAGTGGTAATAATGTTGTACTGGAGAGACTTGATGTACAAGGTATATACATTATGAAGAAAGCGTTTCTGTGCAAACAACTGCATAGTTCAGCAACAATTCAAATGGATATAAGTTCAGCTTACAAATTGTTGTTGGTACAATATGACAGTTACACATTATACATTACTGTTCTTAATATACTTGTATGTATATGTATGTATATATATATATATATATATATCTTAGAAAGTGTGAAAGCAGAAGCTGGAAACTGATCTAAAGTTCTTTTTTTTTAGAATCAGTTACTTGCAGTCTCTCACCTTGGACCTGGTAATGGAATTTTTATAACTTCTCTAGGACAAGATTAATGGTCACTTCTGCCTCCCAAACCAGTGCTGGTAATGGTTTTACGTCTCTGTGAACTGCCCTACTAGTATCAACATCACTGGTCTACAGATGTTGATACTAGAAGTAGGGCAGTTCTTGATCTTGATCACCAATGTAAAAGTAGACTTTCTTTGTTCAACCATGCAAGAGGGACCTTAGTAGGGTCATTCCATTGAATAATCACAAATTTGGAAATCCTTCCCCGAACCATTAAGGGAGGCTGGCATTAGTGGAGGCTTTTCACTATGTTTGCAAATAGAAGGATTAATAGGCAACAATACCAATAATGAAAGGAAAGGGTCCTATCAATAGAGGTGTTAAATTAAAGGGATCGTTATTGTTCCATGAAGGAAAAATAATTTGACATTTCTTACTGGTTATGCATTTACTACATGTCTCAAATAAAAACATATGATAAAATGAATTAGAAGTAGCACTAGAGCTACCGGGTTCCTTGACCACTTTTCTAATGTTACAATAACACACTTTTTTTCTTGTTCTTCCTTTCTGTGCAAAGTCATTGTCACATTTTAGACATTCCAAAAGTTTAGAAAACTTTAGACTTTTACCACTAAAGCAGGGCAGCAGATGACTGGTAGAGACTGAGGAACATTTATGACAGTTTCCAGGGGGGAAAGCTTCCCAAACAAGGAACAAAAGAAAGATTAAAATTGCTACTAATAACTGTTTGAATTTGAAAAACAGGCCATCCAAATGACACTTCAGTCACTTGGCTGAAGGAATAGGCTGACTGATATTTTGATTTTCATTTCATTTATTTATTCTCATTGCTGCTTGCCGTATTCTTCAGCTGCTGTTACGTTTAATACCAACCTAAATGCTATAGGTACGGCACCAGGGTAACACACAATATGTACAGTTCTTTACACTGACTCTATCTGATAAAAATGGATCCACTAGCAGAACATAGCTTCTGAGTCAGCCTTCCTCAACCCCTTTACCTCTGAAGAACCCCTAGGGGAACCCCTGAAAAACAAATATATGGGTGGTCATTGGAAAAAGCCTCCTGAAATGGTGTCCAGTGCTAAGAATGTCCCCCTTACAGTGGTGGCTGGAATGCCACATTTACAAACATTATTAGAGTCTGCTGTTTCTACCAAGTGGAGAATTACCATCATCAAAATAAGAGGTCAGTAAGCCATATTTTGAGGTACCCCTTGTAATTTCTGAAGGAACCCCTGGTTTAAACAGAACCCCAGTTGGGATAGTGTCGTTTCTAAATGTATTGACACTGAGGAACTGAACTTGTTATATGTTAGCGGGAATATTGTGGGGTACAAGGTGGACTATATTATACAGTTGGCCTAAAAGACCAAAAAAGAAAAATATGGGCCTGGCTTTTATGATTCAGAGCACAAGCATCACCTGCTTAAACAAAAACAATAGAGATAGTAAGGAATTAATATGCTCAAACATTTCCTGGAGTATGGTTAAAGTATACCCATAGCCAAACTTTTCTTTTACTGTAAATATTGTTAGGAAAAGTTAAAAAATTGTAGTTTTTTTTCTCTCTGTGGTCCATGGGTGGCACAAAGATTTTATGTAGACACCTTAAACGGTAACGGTGTCATTCAAAGATTTACCCTTCTTGGTTCCATGCCAACTGTAAAATTTCTCATCTCTTTCTGTTATATCAATCACCATGACCAATATAGGTAGAAAAGTGGTGACACACACGGCAAGGAAACTTTAAAAGGTTTTAATACTTTTAAACAGTAGAAAAAATGTAAAAAACAATTACAGATTTTATATTATCTGATAAAAAGTTAAGGTTATATATTTATTTTTTTAATAAGAAAAGATGATGACCTTTTTCTGTATATCTGTTATAAAAATACTAATGGCTATTGTAGGTATTGGTGTGAATCAGCTTTCTATGGTCTGCTGGAACATTGGTATTATAGTGTAAACAAACTGAGCAAACACAAATTGTCATTTATTATAAAAATATTAGTAAAATTGCCTGGCAGCACATTCCTTCTGGCCGCTAATAAAGGGGTAGCCAATATTATTCAGCTCTCCCACAAATACAGCCTATTGTTATGACTCAGACCTACAGCAAACAGATAACTTGCAAGCAGAATGTCCCACACATAGGGCTAACCACTTCTCTGAGGGGGAATCAGTTTTCTGGCACCATATCCCACACCACCAACTACCTAAATGCCAATTTTAGGTTTTGTGCCCCCTTGTATATGCAATAACTGCCTTTCAGAGAGGAAAAATGCTAATTACAGACTGGCTAGTTTCCCCTTTCAAAGAATTTTGCTTTTTTGATGAAATGTTTTACTTTCTCTGTGAGTCGGCCAAGTAATTGGTGTTTAACCGTGTTTCTTAACAAGGAGACCAGAATTCATTAAAAAGGCAGCAAACAAACATGATATTGATGGGGTTAAATAATTACTGAATTCTACTTCTTTTTTTTATGTTATAAACAATATAAAACAATGCTTCATGTTATTTTCCACAGGGATTGAAGAATACATTACAGAGGGCTTGTAAAAATGCTTAGAGCTTGTGTAATTTAGCAAAACTTAAGGCTCCATTCAGACCATAAGACATGCGGTGGTTGTGTGTTATACAGGGATGTAAAGTCTTCTGCACTGCTGTCCATTGTGTTGCTGAACCCGTTCATTACACTGAATGGAGCAGTACACAGAATCCAACTGATGTATGTGCTGCAGTGCATTACTTATAGCGAGAATGTTGTACATTGCTTTCTATGCAATGCTTGCTGTTCATGCATAATAGACAATACCTGTAGGTGGATAATTTTTGCAACACAAAAATTAGTACCAAAAGAAAATAATAGCAATAAAGCTTTTGCATTCTTTTCATAACTCCAATAATAAATTTTATTTGTGTGTGTTTGGCTGGTAGAGAGTTTTCTGCACATTTGTTATGTAAAGCTACCTTTTTATTAGACCGGTATGCTCCAATGTAGCTTCTGACTGTAATACAACCTGTTATGCATGCTAATCCCCCCCCCACTCTATCCAAAACAAAAACAAAATTACTATAGATACACTTTAAAGTAGACCCAAACACAAAAAAGCAAAAAGTCACCAGAATGTGGAATTTACTAATAATTAAAAAAAAGCCCTGACTCCTGTTTTATCAATACACTTCACAGCACATTCACCAATTGGTTGAAGAAGATCAACATGGCTCGTAAGCCTGCTGTGGAATTGCCATCGATAATAGTGTCTTTGTGGGTCGCAATGGTTCCTGAGACCATTATCACTGCAGGGCACTTACAAACAGGTAACTCTGTGCCATAATTGGCAAGCGTGCTGTCCATACCTACTGGTTTTGGCATAAGCTCACCCACACCAATATGTTTAGTTCTGCTGTACGTTAATAGATACTGCGAGAAAAAATTCTGCACTATACATTACATTTTTAAACCTTAAAAATTTCAGCAAATTATACATGTGCAATTTTTTTTAATGTATGTATGTATTTATAAAAAAAAAATATCTCTTGTAGGGTTCTTCCTTAACCACTGTATGTAATAGAGATCTGACTCCTCTGCTTTACACAAGCCTTAATATACAGTAGATTTGCTTTCACATGCTATTTTTGCTTGCTCTGTCTTTAAGTTCCCTGAGTGTTTGCCACAAAAATGATTCCCACATGTGCTGACATGACATTTATTGAGTGCTATAATAGCCTTGGATAATAGGATAATAAGATACAGTGTAATGTATTCTAAACACTAAGAACAAATATATAATGTGACTGTAGAGCTCCCAACTGATTGGAAATGAGAGGGTGGTAGCACGTAGTTGTCTTTACTCCAAAGATGACACTGCCTTCTCTATATGCCAAGTATTTCATTTTATCAACCATATATTTAACTAATGGAGCAAACTGGTAAAGTCAGGAAAGTTTCCGTGGAGTGTTGTATATCTCATATATTAGGTTAACACTCACCTAAAATAAACCTGTACAGGGCTTTTTTTATGAACTTGTATGTGTATAAAATTCCATTGAATTTTATGATGTGTCCCAAGAAAACATACAATGCTGAAAATCAGGACCTTCTATACTTGTTATAAAATATGTAAACTCTGAGGGTGGATTCAGACTGTGCAAAACCATTTGCAAAATATGGTTAACAGTGGACTGAATAGTCTGTTCATTATCCTTATTTTAGGAGGCAGTAAGAAGTGACCATATTGATGCCCAATTTTTTTTTTGGACGCTACATGAAAAAAATGAATGGAACTGATCTGCTAGGATTTTGCAGTTGCTTGCACAGGTGTTTCCAATGCCTGAAAATGCCTAGCAGTTAACAATAAGCACCCAGGGGAGGTAGACACCACAGTAAAATACCATTGGACTGAAAGCAAATGGTACCACAAAAGAACAAGGAAGTTATGCCATCCTAATTAAGATGTCTGAAGATCAGAACCGGAAAGAGAAAAAAGTGACGTTATGATACCAAAACTCGCCCACTCTCCTATCCCAGGTCTGAGCCTGCAAAGGGAGAGAGGGCAGGTTGTGTTCAGAGAGACAACCCGCCCACCGCCCTAGGCCTGAAATTCCATTCATTCTCCTGACCCCGCGGGGAGGACTAACAAGAGAAAGAGAGGGCACACCCCTCACTATCCTCCCCTGACTATCCTCCCATGAATGTCTGCGAGCTTAGAAAGATACTTACGATAGAAAATTATAAGACAGGTGCACCTGGATTTTTTTTTGCAGCTTTTCCATTATTTTTCTATTTTCTTTTCTTCCCCTTTACTATATTTAAATGTATTTTTATACTTACTTCTATCATAAGAGATCCCCTAGAGCAGGGGTACGCACACTTTTTTGGCTTGCAAGCTACTTTTAAAATGATCAAGTCAAAATGATCTACCAACAATAAAAATGCTAAACATATATTCATTTATATATATACTGAGAATGGCTCAGAAGAAGCTATTAAGACATTGAATAGCAGAACATTGCACAGACATTGCACTACAAGACTATAGTGACAGGAAAGCTACAGTTCACCTGTCATAGGAGAATGACGTGCTGCACAAGAAAAAGAACTGCTAATCTGTACAAAGGTATCTCTGTAATTGAACCCTGACACCGAGCCTGAACTGACTTGGCCGCCCAACACTGCTCACCTCAGACTGCCGGTCCTCTCTGCCTCCCTCCCTACTCCCCACTGTTACACGAGCCTTCTCACACACGCACTGAAAGATGTCCCCAACATCCCTATAGATGTACAGCAGGGCTTCTGTTGAACAGCAATGAGGGGTAAGGCAGGGCTCCGCAATCGCGATCAACCAGTAGATTGCGATCGACGATTTGGGCACACCTGCCCTAGAGCATTTGTCTTCAACCAATGTTCTTTGGAACTTCAGGGTTCCTCCATGGGCTGCTACAGGTTCCTTGAACTGATTGACCTTATATTTGATGATGCCTACATAGTTCGGAGGCCAAAGCTAAATTACCTTTTATGATGTCTATGGAGGGGGAATCCTAACCACAACTATAAGGTATTATTCTTTTCACTGGCCCCCAATAAATCAGTTTTAGTAGGGGTTCCATGGGACCTAAAACTAATTTCAATGGTTGATAGATCTGATAATCCTTTGTCTATATTTTAGATGATATGAGTTATAAACATAACCTAAGCATTTCACATGAGCCTCCACTGATATAAGCCTAAAGGCAGATGGAGACAATCATCCAACTTGATTTTGACTTATCCCCACTTGGCCATCCCCTAGCCTCACAGGTTATAGGGTAATGGAATGCTGCAAGTGGTCTAAAATACTTTATTTCATTCCCTGTACGGGAATATATGATTTTAAGGATTAAGAAATAATAATTAGGAATGTATAGAGATTTAGGATGGGCTGGTAAGAGCTTAGTGAATAAATAGAGAAGATTTCCTCCTTATGTTTCAATGCAGCCCTAAAGAACCAGAAAAAGATCAAATGTGCCCTATGCCACCAGCCTATACAGAATCATTCTACTATTATTTAAAGAATATCGTTTGCTGGTTTCTAAATATAAATAGTATGCTAACATTTTCCAGACATCAAAAATGCAGTTTACAATATATCATTCATATTCCTAAATGCTTTCAACCAATTTACTTTAAAGAATTTGAGAATATAGGAAATAGGGAAATACCTATGTTCAGTGTTTATGTATGAGTGTAAAATATACATTTACTGAGAAATGTCTTCTCTAGCAAAGAATCCTGCAGAGTAATTACAGTGGAGGCTGACTTTATTAGCATTACTATATTATCCTGATGCTTACAAAGCCTTTTTAAAATTCTATTTCTCTAGAGAATAAGCCACATCACTATGCAATTATTCATATATCTAAGAATTTTGTAGAGTAGCTCCAAACCAAATCTGACATGAGTTCTTGGTGGTCCTCGGAGCAAGACTTTTCTTAAAAGCCACATCCTCACAGATATTAGCTGTAACTTTGCAGAGAAAATTAAGCATGTAATAATAGGTACTGGACCATTCAACTGACTGGGTCGAGTGTATGTAGACCAGGAGTGGCTGCAAAACGATTGCAGGAGATCAACAGGGATAAATGCTAGATAAAAGTTGAAAACAATTATGGTTGTTAAAAATAAATCATGTTTTTAATACATAGTGACTTTAGTGAGCTAAATGCCTTTTTTTTATATTAGTCCATAACATGTATAGCATAGATCAACATTGGCCTCCCATGGATAGTGAGATACCTTGTTAATAAGGGGGAAATACTAATATTTCTCCCCACGGGCATGTGCCTAGAATCTCACCAGAGGCTTGTAAACAGTCACCCCAGTTAGGGACCTCATTAGGGATTTAGATAAAAACACCCTAGCACACACAAATGGATACAAAGAAAGATCAACAAGAACAAGTAAGAATGTGGGTGACCCACTAGATGTGTATCATTGTGCCCATTTCAGCTAGGTAGCACCAACAAACCTCTGGAACCAAAAGAGTAAAGTGGTGTAAGTCCACTGGGCAATGATACTAGCAGGTGAGAATGGGCAATGATACTAGCGGGTGAGAATGATAAACTTGCGCCTTGCATGCAATGGAAAACTGGTATATGAGAATTAAGGATTTTTCCCAGTCCTCCATTGATGGCACTATTCCTAAATCCTCTCCCCACCTATTAATTTATGTTGGGACTTTGTAAAAAGAATGCTATAGTGAAGGGATATCATCTGCATAAGTTGTTACCTCTGGAGTAAAAGTTTCTCAAAAAAGTTTGTCCTCAAACCAACCAACAAGGGTTAAGAATGGCACCATCAATGAGCAAAATTGTTGATGCTGGGTCAATTAAAAAGTCTTATCAATGAGTGAAATCTAAAGGATAACCAAAGTTGGTGGACAAGCTCCCTGGTCAAGCATATTCCCCATGTAGTGACATATCTGTAGACCCTAGGCCAAAAAATTAGATGTCCCCACAGCTGGGGGAAAGCCAAATTGTCTAATGGGCTAAGGCTTGATGATTTTGTGCAGGTATGCTACATGAATTATGAGGGATCTTATGTAAGAGATCAATCTAAGGTAGGGAGCTGAGATCCAGATTTGATGGTGATCTTTCTAATGTAACCTACTTTTCCTTGTCCTGAACATTAAACCAGTCAATTAATCTAGTCAGCATAACTGCTTGGTAGTGTTGTTGTGATATGAGGGATGCCAGTTACATCATGGACTTTGGGTTTGATCAATACCTAATATATTACAAAGGGTGTCCCAAATTGCCAATTGTGAAACATAAAGTAAATTTGCAAAGAAATGAAACAGGTAGGAACATTGCGACTAGCTGGAAGGTGTAAAAAATCCACAGTTTAAGGACATTGTTCCTGGCAAACCAAGTAAAAGGTAATCTATCATATTTGTGCGAGTCGAGCCCACTCTCCTTAAGTAACATCTTCTGAGATGTATATCCCTAAGAATTTGAGTTCCCCCTGACAAATAGCTGCTCCAACAACGAGGAAATATTAAGACATTCTGACGTCTGAGGCTTACTTTACAGTTACTGATCGAACTTACAAAGGACAGCAGGGATAGATAAGTGAGGAAAAAGGATGTAAAGCAGGAAATCATCCACAAAGTGTGACAACTACTCTTGAATCTGCTAATTGCCTTCCCCGATTTATTATTCAGTATTTATATAGTGCCGACATAATATTCAAAACTTTACAAAGTTCATAGTCATGTCACTAGCTCAAAGGGGCCCACAATCCAATGTCCCTACCATAGTCATATGTCAAGGGGAAGTCTTTGGAATGTAGGAGGAAACGGGAGGACCTGGGGGGGAACCCTCACAGCTCCTTTATTATTAACATGCTAGTGATGTTTTTGAAGAATTCATAACATAATCTATTTCAGACCCAGTGACTTAATCAATGTGTTTCTGTACAATGCAGGCAGATAATGGCTGGTTGGAGGGTCCAGAAGGGTTCTGTACGGCACCTTGCTATTTGCACACATGTAAAACTGGACCTCCGTGACTGAAAGAACTAGTGAAAAGGGCTAACAAATAACAGTAAGGCTGCAAAGAAACAGTGTAGATATTGCTGACAATTTAGCCAGGAAATTAGGCAGGCCTTATCTGACTTTCTGCAGTTTTACTGCACACTTTGAGAAGCTGATAGTGTGCAATTAAATCAAAGTAGGAAGGAGAGAAGTCTGTACAAATGTGCAAGAATAAAACTGAAGCCGATCTCCAGCCTTAATAAAACATTGTGGTGACCAATTTTACTGGCCAGAGGTTGTCAGGGAGTGGGACTGCACCCAGGACCAGAACACTAAATACTGTATGATCATGTCTGCCCACTGTGTAACTTTGGTTAGCTGAAACAAAGCTAATGTAAAGTTCTATTAAAATTTTACAGCTGACCCAAATCCAACCAGCAGTATTATACATTCTTTCTTATACTTTCTTTTGGCTATTCTGTTGCATTTCTAGGTACAGAACAGTTTAAAGAAAATATCAAAATGATATCATATTATTTTTACAGAAACAACATACCTTTATAGTTTATAAGTCATGTGTTTATAGGTCTGGCAATACAAAATTATATTTTTAGTATATTAATATTATTATTATTAGACAGTATTTATATAGCGCCATCATGTTATGCAGTGCCGTACAAAGTCCTAACCATGTCACTAGCTGTCCCTTAAAGGAGCTCACAATCTAATGTCCCTACCAATGTTATATGTCATTATCACAGTCTAAGGTCAATTTTGGGGGGAAGCCAATTAACCTAACTGCATATTCTTTAAGTGTGGGAGGAAACCGTAGTACCCAGGGGAAACCCATGTAAACACGGGGAGAACCTGCAAACTATTACTAGTAATAATACTTGCATATACTGTATATATATACTTTTTATTCCACATTGTTTAGCATAGCTGTGCATTGGTCACATCACAACACTTCAGAGAGACTTTTTAAACTGTGTTATGTCCTTAAGAAGTATGTTTAACAACTGACGAGAGGAAAAGCTCCTATAGATGCACTTTCTGTCATTTGAAATGACCTCACTGGCAGATGAAAGCAACATTTAAACTGTGATTAATCAGAGTTTACACCTCGAAGGTAGAGGAATAACCCCTGAGGCTGTCAAACTGCATGCTGTGGACCAGTACAAGTACATGGACGCCCCGAGCAGGCTGTGGGAGATGCTGTAATCATCTCTGCTGGGAAGTAATGCTTTTTGACAAGTGCCGACCTGGAAGCGTAGAACCTTGCAAATGTATGCATTATTGATAATCTTTATTGCTACATTGGAATCCATATTAGTTTTCTCTGGAACAAAAAGTATTAAAACAGTAAAAAAAAGGTAAATGTGTTAAGGATAAATCTGATCTAAAATCTAAAGATATGTTCATTAAGTTTTTTAAGGTCGTCTATTGGTTGACTTGAACTGTGAATTAATAATAAAAATAAAACCATCATTTTTCTATTGGCATTTTTTAGTAAAGGCTCCTTGCACAGTATAACTGCGGTGTGATGCATTGTATGGGTTTTTATTTCAAATTATAAATAAATGAACCCATGTGAGCATGCAGGGGTATTATTATTATTATTTTTTGTTATTATTACACATTATTTAAATAGCACATAATATAATAACAACTTGCATTTATATTACGCAGCGCTGTACAAAGTCCATAGTCGCATCACTAGCTGTCCCTCAAATGAGCTCACAATCTAATGTCCCTACCATAGTCATATGTCATTAATGTAGTCTAAGGTCATTATTTGGGGGGAAGCCAATTAACTTGACTGCATGTTTTTGGGATGTGGGAGGAAACCAGATTACCTGGAGGAAAACCCACGCAGACACGGGGAGAACCTGCAAACTCCATGCAGATATTCAGAGATTCAAACCTGGGACCTAGCGCTGCAAAGGCCAGAGTGCTAACCACTGAGCCACCGTGCTGCCCACATTAGGGAACTCCTGCCTGGCCAATCAAAATGGGCAGATATCTCAAACCTGGAAAAGACTGGGCAAAGGTATTAGCATTGCCACAAGAGTGGGGGGTTGAATAACGTTCTGCTCCAATACATGGTAATGCCTTATAGTAATTACAGTCATACAATAAAAACCTGTCTATCAACTCCTTATTGCCCATAAAGATCTCCTGTCTGCCTTTGTCCCAAAGTAATGTCATGTCTAAAAAACACAATCCTCCTTATCTCATATTACATTGGTCTAGGTAGCAGCCAATATGCATTAAATCCTGTCCTGTTTAAAGGGAGAGCTGTCAGAAACTTTGTCCTCACAGTAGGAACCTGATTGCAGCACACCTCCAGTTGGCACATGTTCCTGGTATAACTGAAATTATTCAGTTTAACAATTTAAGGTATTTCTTTTTATGAACAATTCTGTTTCTAGAAATAATAATAGTGTGGATAATGGAGCTTTTATTTTAATTTAGCTGTAGGATAGCATGAAGGGGGCCTTAGAAAAATAATATTACTGCATAATATTTACTGGTCATAGATAGATAAATATTTATTACAGGAGACAATAGTTACCCAATTATCAGAAAAATCATCATTTTTTTCATTTGATCATATACAAAGAAATATTTAAGAATTTCTTGAATTTTTCTATGTGAGGGCAACACTCTGTAAGCCACTCCTCAATCTGCTGCATTGTCACCCTTTCTGCGCATGCTCTTTCATTCTTCCTAGCATTTTCATGTATCGAGACCAATTCTTCTGTTCTTTCCAGGAAGAATAAACCTCACATTCATTATTTAAAAAAAAAAAATCTGTATCAAAGTATTTACAAAATAATTGCATCCATAGGTCTTTTCTATTTTTTGTACTTCTTTTATTTTTTTTTTCTGTTCACTTGCAGTGCAGTGTTGACCAAAAGAATAATGACGTGACCTCTATAATAAAGAGTAACATATGTATTTACTAATATTTTAATACCTATCTGGTAATATATTTATTCTCCTAATGAGCAAATAGGAATAAATATTTATTCTCCAATATTACTAAATTGATGAATCTGGATTTACCATGATTAGGATTCTAAATAAAATGTCAAAAATGTCGAACAAATGTGTTGCAAAACAAATTTAGCTCAAATCACTTTACTCATAACTAATAATGATTACTGTATATCCTATCATTTAAATGAGAGACTATATCAACTCTTCCCATTCTGATATGCCCTCTAATAGATGAAGACTTTGCTGCAGACATTAGATGCGCTGTGGAAAAAAACATCTAGTATAAAGTATCTGAGATGATACCAGTGTAAGCCTCCAAATGTCATCGTTATCATTTCAATCACAATCATCTTTGTGTCCTATAAACCTACTGAACTACTGGGTGTCTATGTCTGCTGCTATGTTTTGTTGGTGTCAGTTAACAGATAAGATTTACAGCAGAGGAAGCGTAGGAAGCTAAGAATTACTTCTTTGCTATTTGCAGCCATACCTGGCACATGAGCTGTACATTTGGATGATTAACTTGTAGTACTTGGATTAAATGAAAGCAGAATGAGGACTGATCCAGGGGCATTAATATAGCGAAATGGAGATTCAAAGCAAAACATCTGCTGCATTTAAAACACCATCGTGACTATCAACAATATGTTTAAACCGTGGACCCAGAACCCAGATTTCAGATTTTGGTAGACAGTAGACAATTAAAGTGGAACTACTGACAAAATTAGAATGACACATATGAGGCAGTGTCTATAATTAATTAGGCAGTTGTTTTAGATCCTGAAGTTTGGTTTTATTACCTGGTAAATAAGCAGGTAGATATGTTAATGTTCCTTTTACAGGGTGACAACGTTGTTCATTCTGCAGTGAAATCATACAGCAATGTTGCCACCCTTTTTAAATTGATATGTTGACTACAAATAGGAGAATAAATATTTTGTATAACACATTTTAATCTGCTAAAGGAACATTTATTTTGCAGGGGGACAGGGTTTGTTTGGGGGCACTTAAATCTGTGTTAGGGGGAATCAGGGCCAGTTTTGGGGGTAGTTACTCAGGACCCCACCTTCTCTAGGGCCCCTGAAAGAATGTCTGGGGATGCAGGGAGCTGGAATGCCCCCTCTTCATATTAACCCTGGGCCCCATTTTGTCTAAAACCATCTTGGGAGCAATAGATAATATACTTACCTTTTTCTCAGGCTTCCTTTGTGTATTGAAAGACACCAACTCCTTCTGATGAAATCCTAGTGAATATTGAGCACTCCAGAATTGCAAAAAGACTCTTCACTTTGAGCTTTACAGTACTCGGTGTTCCTTTCCAAAGGAATCTTGCCAACAGAAGGATAATGTCACCTTTACCTAGGTGTACAGGCTGAAGCCATTAGAAAGGTAAGTATACCATCCATTGACCCAATAACTTTTTTGTTTTTATAATAATGTGATTTTCGGTGAAAGCAAAGGACACCTAAAAGCTTTATGGCCCTGGTCCAGCAGCAGTACTCAACAGACACCAGTCCCCCAATCTAATAACGGACTCTTTACCTATAGCAAGCCCTCACTAGGGGGCATTTCCCAGCACACTGTTGTCTGCAGATGGGCTGCCGGAGGACCAGGAGCCCATAGATAAAATAGTACCAAGATTCCAACAGAGACAAGTCCACAATACAGAACCAGAGGTCATACAGAGATAAACTATCCAACAGACGAAGTACACAGGGGCAAACACAAGCAGAGTCAGGGTCGCAGCCAAAAGGTGGGTCCAGGCAGCCAATGGCAGTGCAGGACTGAGTCGAAAACTAATCTGCCTCCAAAGTCCCCTTTCAGTTGTGCAAAGCCTCACAGTGTGTGCTGGGGATGCTGATACAATACATCCGGCTCCATGGCTAAAGGGAAGCAGGGGCTGCTGCTATTTCTTACTTTTACCTGCTGCAAATGTGAGTGTTTGATACTGTGATGGCACACAGCACGGGATAGCTGCACAGATAAGCATCTCCTAACAAAAGCAAGAGCTTTTGCTGTTTACACATTGTTTTTATGTTATAGCCAAGTCATCTTTCTAGTCTCAAATAGACAAGAAGAAGCAGCAGAAGACCGACAAACTCACCTCCCGACTCTCCTGATAGCCTGATCCATGTTGGCACATTTGACTTCAGTGGAGCTCCAATTGGCTCCTAGTGCTGCCCTCACTTCTCTAATCCAAGTGTTGCTGTGCAAAAGGTTACAAGAGGTGAATATCAAGTCAGATTTGAACATTTACACTTGCTGCATTTAACATACATACATTTTAATGCATATACATTCCATTTTTTGGTATTTTATTATCAGCATTGAATTCAAGTTTAAATCCTCTAACTTTGGCTAGATTTATAGTTTTTGTTTGTGACACATACTTACGTCTGATTTAAAGAAAACTTTACAAACACCATCTTCCTCCCCTTCTTAGCCCGAACCATAATCATAATTTATGCTATAAATTCATCTTAAATGGGTTGTGAATTCCAGTAAATTCCCTAATGAGCCCAGCTGAAAAGATCCACCCCTGACAGATATCTTTTCTTCCTAAAGAATGATTATCAGTAGCATGTTCTTAATTGTAAATTACACTCATTATTACAGTTGAATTAATACTGAAAGTTGGTTTTGATTTAGTTATATTGCAATGGAACAGTGTGAGTTTCTGCTTCATGGCCACATTTGGAGATATTTCTGCTTTCTGCACTATAAAGGAACTTGGCTATTGAGAGCACATAAGAAAAATACTGTATATTTTTATGTATTAGGAGGGACCAGCAATCACTAAATATTTTCGTAAGATTTTATTAGGGGACATAGAATTTAATCATTTTAGGATCTTAAAGAAACCTTGTTACTAACTTAAAAAAAATGTAGATGTCACGATCCCTACGCACAGGCGGTTTTCTCTTTTTTTTGGAACAACAAAAAGTCATGCATAGCCAGGAACACTATGTATGCACATAAGTGTCATGGTAGTTTGGGGGTTCCCAATGTTTTAAAGAATTATCAGACTGCCCAAAAAGCCCCGTTGATCTTTTTATTTGCTGGTCATAAAGCCGCATCGTGGGTTCATTTGGAAACTGATCTAGTCTCCCCATTAGTTATATGTTCTCTTCCCTGGCTCCCCCCGTTGCAAACAACGCCCCCGCTCTATCAGTGTTCATTTAAGGCAAGTTCTCAAAGTATGGGATGATATTAGATACTCCGTGTGTTTTATGTCTCCATATCTCCCACTTCATCCAATACAAAGCCCGGGCTAGAATCCCCTGAAGCTTTTAATTGGTGGACAACTTATAATTATGGCACAGTTTTTTCTCTTCTAGGGAGGCGTTCTATTCTCAGTTGGGAGGAGATCCATACGGCACACGAGCACTAAGATTTTTCGTTATCTACAATTGAAACATTGGCTTGACTCTATGACTAGAGGGA
Source organism: Pyxicephalus adspersus (assembly GCF_032062135.1). Taxonomy (NCBI): domain Eukaryota; kingdom Metazoa; phylum Chordata; class Amphibia; order Anura; family Pyxicephalidae; genus Pyxicephalus; species Pyxicephalus adspersus. Next base: position 58,745,642 of record NC_092864.1, read on the forward strand.
GGGACTTATTGGTCAAATTAACTATGTTTGAACGTGTGTGCTATAGAACGCTTCTCTGCCCAAAACCGATATCTATATTGTATGCAAAGCTATCGGAAGTCACTCGAGGCATTCTTACAAGTCACAGTGGGAAAGAGACTTAAGTTAGATTAGATCTGATGAAGAATGGTTTAGTACCTGGGCGAAAATGGCTAAATGCTCAACAAATGTATTAACTTTGGAATCCACTTTCAAAGTTATGATGCGGTGGTACATGGTGCCATCTAAAATGAAATATATTTCCCCCATGATATCACAATTATGTTTCCTGGGCTGTCAGGAGCGAGGTACAGACTGCCATATTTGGTGGTCCTGTCCTTCTGTTATTGGATTCTGGAGTAGAGTGTTTCGTTTGCTGAGTACTGTTTTCTCCAAGCATGTGCGTAGGGACCCCTGGGTAGCCCTTCTGCAATTTAAGCTTTCTAACCTTTCTAATGTTCAGTTTCAATTGAGTGTACATATATTGATTGCTGCAAAACAAACCATTGCAAAACACTTCAAAACTCAAGTTTTCCCTTTTTTCAAAGTTTCGAAACGTGTTGATAACACGTTTCTTAATGAAGACTCTCCAGTGTCCTGAATGACTCAAAAGAAAAATTCTCTGCTATTAGGGAACCCTGGCAAAAATATTATTTGCCAAATTTGCAGTTGATGTAATTACCCTCTAGGTATGGACTATATTTCAACTGGTGTTTTGTACGATGTCTCCCTGTCCTCTTCCCCCTCTTTTCTTTTATTTACTTGTATTGTTGTTTTTTTTTCTTGTTTGATGTTGTACTGGAAATTTTATTTTTGTACAATTAGTTGTGCTAAGACTTTTAATTTGCACGCTGTACTATATCTCCAATATTGTTCTGTATAAAACTTGTTTTAAAAACTTTAATAAAAACTATTGAAACCAAAAAATGTAGATGAAAGCAAAGAAAAATCAAGTATTTTTAGATGACTACATGAAGTATTTTTCTTTCCCATAATCAATGTACCTTAAATTTTTTTTGGAAATTTAGATTCATCCAGGATAAATCAACTTACAAACACAACCGCCTTACCCTTTGGACGCTATGCCCTCTCTTTTTCTAGGAGCATGTAAGTGCTGTTTGTGCTGGCAGCTCCAATCCCATTCCTGTAGGAATAACTTTTTTATTTAGCTGCCTGAGGTGTAAATCTTACAATTTAAAACTATGAAAAATGTTGCGGTGTTTCCCTTATATTGGATCCTTCAGTCCATGAACACTATCTGTTCCCCTTCCCAAAGCATGTATTTTAGTAAAAGAAAAATGCACCTAAGAGGAAATAAATATAGTCCAACAAACCATACTGCTGCCTTCTGCCCGCAATGCCAAAATGGAGATGATTTCACCATCCCTATGGAAATCTCACAAGAAGATGTCCTTATAATGGGCTAGGTGCAATTATACCTACTAGGATTTAATGATTTTGGGGTGGGGGATAGGTAACTGAGGAAATAGGTCCTGCAGCTAATTATTGGTATTATCTCAGTAAGTCACTGTAGTTCAAGATAGTTTTTAAATAGTTTTTTGTGAAGAAAGAAGCATTGCAACATGGCAGGGATTCATTCATGCAGGCTTAGACTGAACTAAGGTAAGTCAGCTGACAAGTCAGCAAATGACAAACTTCAGGTGACCTCCACGAGGGCACTTCTCATATATTGGGTCATATATTAGGAACACTGCAATAATATATTTGATGATACCAATGAGAATACAATTATTTTCTCCTAAAGAAAATTGCATAATTTCTTATAGCTGTGTGACTTTACTTCAACTACCAGAATATCTATTCCTAACCAGAGAGTTTCTCCAAAGGTTACTAGTGGTTCCTTGACCTCTAGCTGATCGACCTCGTATTTGACGATGCTTGCATAGTTCTGGGGCCAAAGCCATGTGATTGGACCAGGTACATGACACTAATGATACTTTACGTTGGCAGTAAGGGTGGCATTCTAATCACAACTGTATGAGGAGGGGGCTATCTTTCCACTGGCCACCAATGCCGCATGCTTTTTTTCCACTGACCTCCAATAAATTGGTCTTAGCAGGGGTTCCCCAAGATAATTTTAGGGAAAGGTTGGGAAAGGCTGCTCTAGACTTTTCAATCCAGTTTCTATATTTTCTTTAGTTGTCTTGCCATACTATACTATAAAAAGACAGAAAATAATTAGTGTCAATAGAAAGCTTAGGTATGGCGTCTTGTATTGCTCGGATGCAGGTCAATGGGTTAGTTGTACACTGTACCGCCTACAGAATGGCTGAGAGATATATGTCATCTCTGCTCTCGTACACTAATCACAGCAGTCACAACATTCCATTCTGGAAGTGACCCTGAATACTGAGGCCTGAAAGACGTTTTGTTCACAATCGCAGATCTCATCTGATTCTGCAGCAGGTGTCAGATAACTGTGGTCTGGTAATCCAGCAATGCGGAGTCAATTAGGTCAAACTCCAGATCCGTGCTCTGGTTTATTAACAGAGGAGAACATTAATTTCACAAAGTGGGCTCTGCAAAACATAAAGGGCTCAGTTTCTGAAAGGTTAAAAATAGAGATTTTGTATTTCCAAGTAATTGTCAATATCCAAAAAGCTAGAGTATAGCGAACCAACAAAACAAAACATTATATTGCCATTTGTATTCATTTTTCTCCTGGCTAAAAACATTTTAGCAAAAACAGAAAATATCTGTGGATTATGTCAGAAATGCAGAGTTGAACAAACGACAAACAACAATATCATTTTTGTTTTGTGAACTACTAAACACACCAGCCACCATGTAATAAAGATGGCATGTATGAAGACCTGCCTGGTTGACAACCATGATTGTCTCAAAATATACAATTGTTTCTCTACCTTTCAACATGGGGGAACCCTTTAACTATCTTTCAGGTGCTCGAGAACCCCCTGCTATAATTACTATATCCGCAGCTCACTGTATATTAGTGTGGTGGTCAGGAAGAATATTTCTTACATTGCTGGCCTTCAGGAAGAATGTCACCCTTACAGATAGCCAAAAAGATCATTGGTGTCAGTTAAACTGACCTAAGAGGCACAAACAGCTCATTACTCAGAAACCCAGAAACCTAGCCCTAGGGTTTCAACGAAACAGTGGTTGAGAAACACTGCTCTATACGGTGGAGTAGTGGGACAAAAAGGAACAGAAAGTGTTATTTGTAGGAAAACCATGTGAACTAAAAAGAAAAAGCCTACACAACAATAAACGAAGACCCATCATCTAAAGACTAGTAAACTATCTGCAATTTAATAAAGCCAAAAGTTACCCACCCAGTGATGTGACATCTACAAAGCTTCCTCACTAACATACTTGCTTGGACTTTTGGGTCCCCAGCTTCTCTAGGGCCCCATTTGACAGAACATCAGAGTGTGCATAGACCTAGAATTCACTGCATTCGAGGCCCCCCATTTTTTATTTGCTCAGGACCCCATTTTATCCAAAGCCGTCCATGTATGGCCCATGCTGTATGGTGTGGTGATAAACCTGGCTCTGTGTGAGCAGGAGCATCATCAGTGACCATCCAATGGCCAAAGAAAATCCCTGTCTTCTCTGAAGTCTACCATGTAGCCAACGGCAAGGATATCGCTTTCCAAGGACAGCTGTAAGGCAGACGGCTGCACACAGGTAACGGTGTGCCATAGTTGGCAAGTATACTGTATAGCTGCTGATTGTAGCAGAAGCTCACCACCCACCAACAAGTTTAGTTCTTTGTTTAGTGGGACAGAATTTTTGGGATCTGCAAGACCAATCAGGGGAGCAGAGCTGTCAGCTCTGCTCCTCTGATTGCTGTTGCAGCCCTGTACTATGTGTTCCTGGATGGAGTTTCTCTATCCAGGAACACAGTGTGAGTCTCCCAGCTGGCTGCTGATGAATGAATGCAGCGTGGGAAAAATCCGAGGATTTTTCCCACAGCCGCGTTTTTTCATAAACGCAAGCCACGTGACTCATTCTGAGAGGAGGAGTATCACAGCTGCATTTATGAATGGAGCTATGAGAATCCACCTCTCAATGAGAGACCCCCAGGCCCTACAGGTCAGAATGAGGGCTTGCCCTCATTCTGACTTGTAGTGCCTGGTGATTGCTTACTGACATTCCCACAGCTGTATTTATAAATGCAGCCGAGATAATCCTCCTATAGTGATTTCCGATGGTTTTGTGAAATTTCCAAATAATTTTGCGGACCCATCAGAACTTTGAAGAAATTTTCACGAGAATGCCAGAGTCCTAGCCTAGTCCTTACCAAACTGTTGAGATAAAATTTCTGTGACATATAGTCTTTAGTGTATCAGCTGACTCAAAAGCCCTGATTTATTCCAGCAAACCTGGAATGGATCTGATCCAGGATTGAAAACATTTGCTAACAGATAGCAAATGACCTTTGAAAAATCCATTCCAGGTTTGCTGGATTACCCAGCTTCACAGATGAAAGTGTATTCTCTCCAGCCTTAAAGAACTTTAAAAAATCAGGGCCAAAGACTTTGGGAGATGGAAAAGTCAAACAGCAAATAATAAGAACACCCTGTATATGCATGCAATGGACAAATATGGCTGATCAAAGTATGTTTAAAATATATACACAGTCCTGCTGCCACTAGGGAAACACCACATCCCCAATGGAGGCAATGGCACCAGCAACTCAGACCTTGTTTAGTCCCAACAAATATACATACAGACAAGGAGTCATTAGTGTTATAACATACAGTAAGTGTTTTATTCACATCTCATCCCAGGTAATTCAAAAGCATATGTCAGCACATTGACGTGTTTTGTCAAGGCACTGTTATTCCTGGTAGTATGAGACATGTCAAGGCACTGCAAAGTTCTTTTGAATTACCTGTATTGTATATGAATAAAGCTTTTACTGAATATCATACCATTGACGACTACTTGTTTGTGAGAATTTTATATATAAAATATATTTACAAACTAACCACAGAAACAGTTGTAAAGCCATAACACCATATGATAAGATTATTTACATCAAGTCAACTCCTATTTGATGTATATCTAAAAAACATTGAAATCTCTTTAACATAAAATAAATGGAGGTTGAAAAGAATATTAGAGAAGGTCTTGTGAGCCATTGAGAGACATTATATCGCTGTGCAGCAGAGCTTTTTCATTGTTTTGGTCTATCAAAATTTTATAATGTGTTATCCTGGCTTCTGTACAATGAATCCTCTGAATTCATCATAACTTATAAACCTGTTAATGATTCCTCCAAGCCAAATTCCACCGGTCATTTCAGTGTTTGTATTGAAACATTCCCATCACTGCAACTTATTATAATTATGCGCCTGTGTTAATATTTCAAGTTAACACTTAATAAAAACAGATTAATAAATAACAGTGAATCGTGATTGTGTTTTCTTAGTACATGCTGTGAACATCTTCTTAGCACCTTACATGAACCTGGTATACCTCAGCTTGTCTCAGACATATAATATGGGAACAGATATGGAAACATTGCCATGATTTCACTGCCAGTTTACAATAAAGGACATCAAAAGCAGAATATAGTGCAAAGATATTCCCTGTTCAACCTAAATTAGGTAATTGTATTTTCTGGTTTGTTTTACTTAACATTATTTGTGCAGCATATGTACAATTGATAAGAAGTTAATCTGTGCCTGGATCTTGCACACTAAATAGTTATATATATTCTGAACAAGCCGTAAATGCACTTAAAAAAAACTCTAATCATTTCTATATAGATAAGCAAATTAAACTAAAGAATATTCAAAGTTCAAAACATAGGCACTGTGTTTTTATGAAAGCTGATCCTGGTAGGTTGCCAGCCCTATAACGCAAACAACTAGCGGGTGTTTCTAAGTTATTAGAAACTAAATGAAACAGGAATCTGGAGTTTAAATCTTGAGGTTCTTTGAGAAAGAATACATTCAGAAAAAAATAAAAGACTGGGAGAAGGAGAAGCATCTCAAGGAGCTAATCGGTTCTGCTCTGGTGTTTATATGCTCAGCAGAAACATAAAAGGAGGGAGAAGGGTGGCAGAGAGTGGAACTATGATGATACTTCTCTTTTCACTACACAGTCACATGCCAGGGGATAGACAAGACCTGTGTCTGAAAGTGAACTTTAGCAGAGGAACTCTGAATGGTTTTACAATATATGTGCACCCTTTTTATTTGCAGGATTTGCATGGTAGTGTGGATCACCCCATATTGCTGCATGTTTTTTGGATGCTACAAGCAGCATCCATGGGTGGATTGCCACCCCTACCACCCCTATGGACTTGGAGTGGTGCTCTCTGCAAATCCTTAAAAAATGTGCAAGTCTTTTTTCCAGAGTTATGTGTAATGCTATGCTAGCATGTGAAATTTGTGCAATTGTCCAGTAATTGGAGCATTTTTATACATTTACAGTTTTTTGGATTGTGGTGTCAGAACTCTCCCTATACAACACGTTGTTAGTAAATCCAAAGGAGAGGAAGTACATGGGTATATTCTGATTGCCACCCTAAAGCCCATTTCCAGGCAAATGTATTTATTTTTATAGATTTACCTAAATCCACTATACAAATCCCTTGCCAGCAACATGTTCAGCTTTATGGGATGGATAATCCAATGCTGCAGATTTGCTTGCACTGACAGTCTACTTGTGTGGATGTCACAGCTAATGCATCTTCTTCTGGATCTTCAAAGGATACCATTGCTAGATAGCATATTGGGAGAAGTGAGCTCTCCATGAGGGACTCTTACTCCTGTAAACAGAATACATATGACTCAAGTAGTATACTTTTTGTGATTTTACAGCTATTGTCATCAATAAAGGACCAATGAAGGGATTTGGTAATGTGAAGGTAGGACCCAGGTTAGCTATCAAAGAATAAGTTGAGATTTTCTTTCTTCTTTACTTGCCTACATCTTTAGATCTTCTGATCATTTTGGTATGCATTTTTCTGAAGGTAACTTCTACTATGTTTTTGTTTTTTGGTATATTCTCAAATGCCCAAATTAATGATGGTTTTGACATGAACCTGTAGGGGATACTAGTGGGAGCTTCAATTTCAGACGCCAGATAGACATCAGATTACTGTCAATTGAAGCAATCTCTACAGCGCTGTTCTGTTCTATTAGGAGAAAAGGGAAAGAACAACTGGGCAGCTCTGCTATGTCTTCCTCCAGGAAAGTACAGCAATTGTTACTGATTAGTTGTTGAATCCACCCTGACCACATCATACACACACCAGATTTTGGCCCAAGATGAGTATGACTGTTCACCTCCGGCAACAGTCATCCGATGTGTACAAAGCTTTCTTCTTATTGAATCTCTGCATTACACTAAAACCTTATCATCCCTTTCATGCTCATGCTGCTTTTAAGTTTGCATGTACCTTCATTTGATTCAGGAAGGTATACACCATTTTACCTTTTTAGGATAAAGCAAATTTTTGTATTAGTTCAATATTTTTATGGGATTTGTATTGTGTGGTTGTACATAATATAAAACATTAGTCAAGTACACTCTATAAAAAAAACTTGATATAAACTATATTTTCTTTTATTTCCCAAGAACTTTACACTTGAAATAAAATGCGAGTAATGAAATTTATGTGAAAGCGAGTGTTTTGCAAAAAATAGGGTTTCAAATAAGAATGTCTTGTACTTGAACACAACATTAAGATCTTTTACAATGCTTGGAATATTTATCTCACTTTGTTCTCCTTGTACCTTTTGAGCTCAATTAATGCACCTTAACCTGCTTTATCCTTCACCAAGTAGTGCCTTTTATAAATATTTTGTTGGTAAAATGCTTCATAAAGCTTCATCTCCGCTGTCCTTCATGTTTTATTATAAAAGGGTCACCACTTCCCTGTCTATAGAGCGTTCTTGTTCATTGTTGGGCAGCAATACTTGTGACGTTTTTATAAACCCTATTTCACTTGTTGGTATTTCATTCAATGTATGAAATCTAAATTACTTTTGGTGAACTGTTATAATGCAACAAAGTGTTAGTGAACTTTTATACAAAGTGCAATGCTTTAGCAGCAACAACAAAAAACATGACTTGGTCAGGGCTGAGTTAAGAAGTGCAGGGTTTTGTAACGACCTGTGTGTTACCAATATACCAATCTTTTAAGAAATAGGAAGAGTTTGACAGCTTAGCACCAGCTGTTCTCCCAACAATCCCATAGAACACTATGGAGGTGGTTGGAAACTGTTTTGTGCAAAGGTTTGCATGTGGTTGCATTTGGGGTTATGGCATGGTTCTTGGAAGCAAAGCATTGCCTCTGGTCATGGGGTTCCTTCTCTAGAGGAAGAACTGAACCACAACCGCACTCAACTGCACAACAAAGTGTTCGTCAACCGCAACCATAAGTTAGTAATGGGCTCTCCTGTTCATTGGGAGAAACTTGGACACATCTTTTTTGTGACAATTATGTGTACACAATATTTATAAGACATAAATGTGTGATATTCAACCTAATTTCAAAATATTTTTTCTTACATTTTCAGATATCTTTGCCAATCAATCTGAGATCTTTGAGGTCTCATATATGTAGGTCATCTTGTCCAGGTAGCTTTTTAGATCATTTCAACATGAAGGGCTAGATCAGAGAAGTGGTGAAGTTGCAGTACAATAACCTTAAACCCATGTACAATTTCCTTATACCCATGAACAACGCCTGGGGGTGAGATGCTTCCTGTAACCTCACACCCATGGTTGCCCATAGGGAACGAATAGGAGTGATTGTGAGCATTTGATTAGCACCAGTTTTAATCAAACTGTCAGGTAGACCCACTGACAAATGGTTCTGTTCATTGTCCAACCTATGGCAATGAATAAAGCCTGGGGACCTCCACAGGGTTCTTTTTAATGTTTTGTGTTCCTCCAAAATTTCTCACAAGTTGGGAACTGCTGAATTCGTGTACCTTCAACGTGTCATTCCAACATGTTTTTTAAGAAAAAGTTTAAGTTTATAAAATGTTCATGTGGTTGGGGCAGTCAATAGGCTAGCAAGGTTCCACTGGATTAAACAAACCCTTAATCTTTATGCTGTTTTGAAATAGCCTCATCCTTGTAAGGAACATTAGCAAAACTGGGTTCTTCTCTATACACATCAATACAAAAGATAATTGCTAAATTTTTTGGAATCTACTTGCTCACATCTTGTCTTTTTGCTGAAATCATATATAAAGAATATTTGTAGCCATTGGCTTGGGGCTTGTTCAAAATTGCAGTAAAAAAAAACTGCAGGTGTTACCACTCCTGGACACCTACTGTGCACAGCTGGAAGTCCATTTTCATTTTCAGCTTTTTTTGCACGCATTTTCAACCTTAAACGCATTTTCAAATACCTAAAAATGCCTATACAAGCAACAAACCGCCCCTAAACTCTGCATTGAGCGTCCAGGAAACCAAATGGAAATGCTGCTGCCTCCTGTCAAATGAAAGATAATGAACAAACCTATCCAGTCCAATGTTACTGTTTTTGCAAGTGTTTTTAAGTGGCAAGAACAATCTCCTACTACCTTCAGCAGTATTTACTAAATAATTTTTTGAGAGTCCAATTAACCTTAGTTATTTTTTTTTTGCAATTTGCCTTAGCGTGTGCATGCCTTAGGGTGGGTAAAAGTTTCTTTTTTTCAAAGTCTTTTGTTTTGCTACCCTACCTTAGAAATGCCATATGTCCCAGAAAGGTGCAAAAAAAGTGGAGTTTGGGTAATGGATTTATGTTTTATGCCTCGATAATTCTATGATATGAGTAAAGCAGCTACAAGGATGATTTGGCCACTGATGTATTTATATTGCATTAGTAATTACTTCAGTCTCTGTACAGGTGCCAGTAGATCAAACTGCCCTATATGTATCTTTTTGTAAATGGGACTTTGAAGGATGCTCTTGCATGTGGATAATATCTTATGTTCTAAATATAGCTAACATGCCTTTGACTCAATAAAAAAACCCACAGTTTGTGGTCTTGAATTTGCAGTTGGAGGCCGGAGTCAGCTGAGAACAGGTGCAGAAATGTGCTGCGGAACATAACAGGAGTTAACCCCTCTGCTGCCGGGGCTAAGGAGACGTGCCCCTGAAATATATATTATATTTTAGGAAGCTTTGAATAATTGTTAGTTGTTCATATCTGTAACACATTCATAGAGTAGAACTCCATGCAAAAGACTAAGACTAAAGACAAGATTAGGACTAAAATGAGAAAAGGAAAAATCTATTTAAATGATACTGTCTTTTGTTTCTGAATCCACTATTTGGTGAAAAAAGGATTTAGATAATTAAATAGAAATAATGTCTTGCTTCCGTTTAAGGAACATGGGCAATATACACCAGGTGCTTTGATCCAACAGAAACTCTCACCCATGCAGGAAACCTGCCTACCTGATAGCAAGTTGTTTTTCCAATAACAGAAGGCAGGTTCTTTATTACAGAAGGGACAGGTAATGTCTCTTCTGTAATAAAAGAAACTTACCTGCCTGTTCATAATCTTCTCTAGATGGCCAAACATCCTGAAGCCAGAAGAGGGCCAGGTTAACATATTGGCACCAGCCAAAAGTGAGGAATGCACATAATCTAGAATGTATCTCATCGGTTTGGTACTGTCCTTTAAAAAGTAAGAAAAGCCTCTTCAGAAATAATTATTATTTTTGGAATTTCATCTCATGTTATGCGGAGTATATGGATATGATATGTTTTATGTTTCCATTACCCAGCTATTTGGTATTGTAACCAGTGACTTCACTATTCACTGAAGAAGAAGATTCAGGAAACTCGGGAAACTTGTTGGAAGTTTATATAGCCTAATATTGTTTAGTTTGCTTGTAATGGTATCATCTGTATAGTGACCACGTTGTGTGGAATAATTGAATAATCTTTTGAATGTTTGTCCTGATATCTCTTTTAAAGTTGTTGAATAAAATGTTGAAATTTTAGGAAAACACTTGCCAGTAATTCCCTACTCTGCTATCCCTTTTATAGGCTATATAATTAATAAAGGAAAGCTTTTTTGTTTTAAAGTATCAGGGATATGGAAATCCACTGATCCATTGACCTATTAGGGGTTATTCCACCTATTTATCATTTATGAACAAATGTGGTGCCTGCATATACCTTTGTGTCCTCACAAGCCCTAGGATCTTCACAACCTCTCATTTGAAAGTAGTGGCTAGGGATGAGCGAGCGAGAATATTAAGTTTGATCACACGGGGAATCAGGCCTTTCTCGCTTGCAGAAAATGTAAGCGAGAACAGCCTTCTGATTCGCCGAGAGGTCACGGGCCGCATTCATTGAGAAGATCCCCGGGCACTAGAGGTTATTTAACTCCTCCTTATTTAAGTCCTGTGAATCCTCCTGGTATAATTACCTTGATCTTCCAATAGTTTTGTGAAATTGGTTTGCCAAAATTTCGCAGAGCCATCGGAAGTCTGAGGAAATTTTTACAAGAATGCCAGAGGCATTCTCGCTCATCCCTAATATTGACTCCTTCCCCAAAAGTCAGGATTAATACTGGTTGCTAAACATTTGTTATCAGGATCCCAGAAGGCTTGTACATTAAATCAAATCCACACACAAAGATCAGAGGGTATCACCTGTTTAATTAGGTTTGCATTTTGCCATTTTTCCATTGCAGCTCACTTTCCAATATAACAACGGTTAGTGAGTTGTGTAGCTAATAAACTCCTTTACTGCAGTTGAAGGTAGTGTTATATTTTATGGTAGACAAGTTAAATGTAAGGTTCCCAATATGGATAACATTTCATGTAATACACCATCCTAAAGTTATAATGAGTGAGATTGAAAGTGAGAATATTTAGGATTCGCCAGAAGAGGTGAAATGAGGAAAAATCTAATTGGAAAAAAAAGGAATAAGAGGAATCAGCATGAGATGTCAAGGAAGTGCTTCTCAAATAGACTTGTAGATACAGACTGTACTCCCATCCTAATTCCACACTATTGCTGTGTAACAGCTAAAGAATGAGCTGAGACACACTCATCTCATATAGGAAGGTTCACTAGTTCAAAGCTGTGTAGAATTTCTATTTCTGCTCTTGATGCCAACCTCTGATTTGTTTCCTTTGGAGTGTTCCAGCCATCTCACTGGACTGATGTATTATTCCTTGTCGAATGTGATGTGTTTTCTCAGCTGCAGCCTTCCTCTGCATGTTTTACACAGTACCAAGCTTTGCTGTCTCAAAACTGTGAAGATGTGACAACTCAGTGCATTCTTACACTCCGTACTCATTAACATGAATGGCGCTTTCTTGCCAATATAGACTGTACAGGATTGTCAAAGGCTCTGGACATTTTCCACATATAGCAGTCTTGCTGTTTTAAAAAGGAAACTAAAATTACTAGGGTTTCCATTTTAAAAACAAGAATGGCAAGCAAAGCTATACATATAATACGATATGAAAAGAATAAGAGCCATTTGGTCTGCATTGACTTTACCTTACAGGAGAAAAGGTGCAGATTCGCCCATCGGTAAACTTGGTAACTTTAGACCCTCTCTTCATGATCGCTGTGTGTTAAGGGTTACCTGGACTTTCCCACCCTATAACTCCTCCTTATATAGGAATAAAGGTGCAGGCATTTAAAGTAATATTGATGTGTACAGAAATTGTGTATATCATGCCCACATTCCAAACTGATGTTGTCAGTTTGCACCATGTTAGGCCAGCTTAGGAGAAAAGAATAGCTGATTAGGATCTTTGGAGAAGGAAAGGTGCAGAACACCTTGTATATGAAAGGGGTATTGGTTCTCCAAGCAGAAATCCTTGCGTTAACTTTTCCTAAGAAAAAAAACAACTATATAAGTTTTTACAGGAATATCTCACAAAGGGTAAGTTTGAATAAATTGAAAATACACAAATTTTGGGTGAAAAACAAATTGTTTTTAGGACACTCCATCTACAAAAATTTATCAGAAACCTTACCAAGCAAAAGTCCTTTAAAAACACCAGTTCACACTACCTGGGTTTATTTTCATGATAGAGAAGTAAACAAGTCATTTGTGGAAATCTCCTACAAAAAGCTTGGAAGAGCTAGAAAACCAGAGTAACTTGGATAATGGTTAATAAAGAAATCACCAATTTTTGTAATATACTATGCCTATGCTCTAGTCTATGAATAGAACACTAGTTTCTAGATTTTGCCAATCGTGTCGTTTATAATCCCTCCTGACCAGATATACTAAAACTCTACTAAACGACTATAAGCCCATGTTTTCTTCGGGTCTCAAATCCCATTCCCCAGCTCCCTTATCCCTTTCTTTCATATTAATTTTATAATATTCTTTCCTTCCTTTATAATATTTTTTCCTACCTTTTCATTACTCTGTCATGCATAAAATATAATGTAAATAATGTTGTTAATGTAAAATATAGCAAAAATAATGTTGCTTATTTCTGCAAAACTTGGACCAGCCTCAATCACCCTTATTATTAACTTGCAATTATATTACGCGGCTCTTTACAAAGTCCATAGTCATGTCACTAGCTGTCCATCAAAGGAGCTCACAATCTAATGCCCCTACCATAGTAATATATCATTAACACAGTCTAAAGTAATTTTTTTGGGGGTGGGGGTCAATTAATCTACCTGCTTGTTTTTGCAATACCACCACCAATGGTGTGTAATGGTGCCATAATGGAAGATCAAATCAGTTATGGCTTCAAGCTCAGTTCAAACTCAGTCACAGTTTTTTTGTTTCTTATAATCCTAAAAACAAGTAACATGTCTGTGTCAATGATGATTAAAATGCACCTTTGGAGAAATATGGTTGAGGAAAGTGGGGAGACAAAACAGACAATGGGTTGATTTACTAAAGGAGTTCATGCTCTTAATTTAGCAAGGTGGATTATTGCTCTGCAAGGGATAATTCTCTTAGCATAATGAAAACTAAAAACTAACTAACTAACAAAACTTTGCTGACTTCCGCTATACAGTCATATAAAACAAAAATTATGTTTTTCTCTCATTTTTTTCATTTTCACTTATTTCATTTGATCCACATTATTCTTTGCAAAATAATTTTTAATGCACTTACCAAGCTATGTGCATTATCCCTTACAGAGTGATAATTCACTTTGTGAGGTGAACATCCTCTAACAGCTTGACCCTCTTTATTTATTGTCATAAAGATTTTAGAGGAATTTTAAGAGTGAGATTAAAAAAAAAAAGTCCAAGGATACTTCCTTCTCTTCCAGGCCCTTTTTTCAGTGTTGGTTTGTCTCGCTATTAAAAATAATTTTAATGCATTTTGACATTACAAAATGAGTTCAACTTTCTTTTTGTACAAAAAGGCTTTTATTGTATATTAGATTGTTGTAATAAATACCTTTTTTATTTGCAAACAACTAGACAAACATGTTTCAACAAGAAAGAATGCATTTTTTCAATAAATTCTTTTCTCCCATTTATTTTAGTCACAGGACCCTGATTATGTAGAGGATTTTATATATATGGCATTAGGTAAATACTTAAATATATTTAGGATTTATCTTTACCTGACAGAGGCTAAAATAAACACAAAAAAAAAAATCCCCAAAAAGTAGTATTCTTTATAAGGTATAATGTAAACTGGAAATAATTTGTTCAAAGTTTTTTATTTCAAATTTTACTGAAAAATTAAGCAAAAAATAATAGGTAAATATGGTGTAATTTGCTTTACATGCACAACATATTTATTAAGAAAAGCACCCAATTTTTATTAAACAACTTTTTTTAAAATTTACCTGCCATGATACAAACAAGATATACATTATAAAGCTGGTGCATTTTTCTGATTTTCAGGATTAAGTTGGAACGGACTTAAAGAAAATTTTAAAAAATGTCCACTTCTTGACTCAGTTGTCATCCTACTGATAATATTTACAGCCACAACAAAATCCTCAATACTAGTAAAGTGAAACTTGGCTGGCTCAAAAAATAAAAGTTCCATACTTTCACCAGTGTTTGATCCAGAACAAAGTACTACTTTCTCAATTCATAGTCCCACAATCTTCCTCCCTGCTGTCTTCGGTAATGACAACACTCCCTGAAGACATTCCTATGCAAATGTAATAAGAATCATGTTGTCTCTCTTATTAAAAATATCCTCACTCACAATGCAGGACTAGTGGCCACCAATACAAAGCGCTACACATTATATACTGTAGTACAAATTACATTCCACATTTTTTCACATAGAAGATTTCATCCCATTCAACAAATCAGTGTTTTAAGGTCCAAGTCAGTCCCAATTGGGAGTTGACCATCAAGCACCATAATTTAGAGCCCAATATATAACAAAGATGCATTAAATGTGGGTGCCTGGCAGGGTCAGCCATGTCATCAGGTAAATACTATAATATACACATATAAAACAGACTTATACCAGAGACAATTACTGGAGAATTCTTCTCTACTTCCCGTTCTTACTAGAACCATTGCCAGACATGTCATCAGGTAATTACAAAGGGCCTGGTTTAATAAAGTTCTCCAAAACTGTAGAAGACTTTCATCAGTAAAGCTGGGTGATCCAGCAAACCTGGAATGGACCTGGTGCTTGATTGAAACATTTGCTAACAGGTTTGCTGGAATCCTCTCCAGCCTTGGAGAGCTTTTTTTCATTCAAGCCCTATCATAGGAGATCCTGGGTGAACCAGCAGACCTGGAATGGAATTTTTAAAAATCATTTGCTAATAATTGGCAAATGTTTTCAATCCTGGACCAGATCCCTTCTAGGTTTTCTGGATCACCCAGGATCAGGGCCAATCTATCATATGCAGATTTAAAACATATACGATGAGAATGTAACTGGAGACAACTAGTAGATGTTTGGATGGTAATTATGCTCTAGAAAAAATACTTATTTCTGTTCTCTGCACAATATCTATATACAGATTGATTATACATTTTTATCCCTGAATTTACTTTCAGAATCAAATAATACATATATAGAGATTGCTTCATATACTGACCACTATATAGAGGTGGTTACTATGACCTAGATGACAGAAAATCAGTGTTATTTTGCCATCCGTTTCCTTTTTGTGGAGATTTTCACATCCTTCTCCATTAATTTAGAAGTAATAGAATGTCAAATTAGGGAAATGCCTACTAAGACAGTCATCTCTGTTTAAGGCAATTGAAAAATCTTGAAAATGAAAAGTCTTCTTTTGGACAGTTGACTATGGAACAGGTGTTACTAATAGAAGATTTCGCTTCTACTCCTGTTCTGTACCCACCGTAAGAATATACCATCGCTTCCTGTTCTGGTGATAATGGTAATCAGGACACATAAAGAGGATGAATTTACCCAAATGGAAACATATATTTACCTTTTCCCTACTATGCAAAATTAAAGTTTTAGCTGGACTTTGGGCTAAATGCATTGTATATGCCATACAGAAAAAGGTAAAAAAAATACCATGTATATTACAAAGGCAATAAACATACTGGGTGATGACAACGATGTGAGAACATAAGTGTAATGAAGAGAAGTCAGATCAAACTAAAATCAACCTAAAATGACTCGGAATATTATGGATCAGATTTTGCAGCAGCTATGCCAGATTTTAAATCCTGTTTAGTGCTGATATTGTGAACACTAAGGGCTCAATACCTGCTTTGCTGCTTGCCAAGAACACAGTGCAGAGCTCTTCTCCAGTGGCCAGACCTGGCAGGACATCTAGATGACTTTGTGCTGCTCTATAAATTAAAGAAAACTGCACAAAGCCCTAAATTGTTGTAGGCTAATTTATTAACTGTTTCTTTTTCCCACGGGATCTTCCGTGCATTATATTGTTTTTATTACCTTTGCCAGCTGCTTTAAAATAATAAAAGTGCTCGTAGTAAATGACGGGCAACGTTATTACCCCCACTTAAAGCGGAACTAAACCCATGACGACTTACCTATCCACTTTCCGTTACAGGGCACTGCCATCTTTTGTCTTCTTTGCTTCCTAAAGATAATATTTGGCTATCTTGACTGGCGGTGCCGGGATGACGAACCTCCTGTGCACCTGCAGGTGTTCATTCATTTCCAGCAGGCCCAAGAGAAGTAAGGATTGCTGGGTTTCCCTGGAAACCAACATTGAGCTGCACATGTGCAGCTCAGCAAATCAGGTAAAATCTGCTAAAACCACCTTCCACCAATTCCACTTTAATATCAGACTGTTGTCATAGACATAATCCCAAGGAGTACTGCACCACGTTACCTGGGTCCACAGTAAAATACTGCAAGGGGCATCATGATGTCCGCTGTGCTCCCTGTGTTGGTGAAGGCTACTGCCGCTGCAGGGCATAAAGAAAAAGGAGTTAAATATGTCACATGACTGGTCAGAAGACCCATGAAATAAAGATATATATGAAGGAATAAAATTAGGAAAAAATACCAGCTGCAGAAAGGTGTTGGGAGGGAGAAAAGGATGGGGTTGGCCCGTTTCTAAAAGTGAGAGTCTTGCTTAACATATACCTAAAGATAAAAGCCCTTAGTAATGGGTCAACATCAAAAGATGTCTGTGTCATCTTTAAAACCTATTTAGTCAGTATAAACACGTCAATATTTTTTTTTATTTTATTGTCCTAGATTAGAAACAGGAAACCACACTTAGTACTGCAGCTGGCAAGGATGATTACTAGTACCAAGTCATAATTGTGGTGATCTTGCTGGGTTGAAGTTCATATTATAAGCCCATTAAGACACATTTAGACATCATTTTGCCTGATACACACCTAAAGAATGACCCCCTATTGTGCAAGAATTGCCATATGTGTCATGCAACTAAGTATAACTATTTCTAGAATGGGCCTTTGGTGTGCTGTCTGCTTTGCGTTCAAAGGCTCTTATGCGGCCAGCTGTATGGGGAAGATGGAAAACACTATTCTTGGAAATAGGCACCTGCATAGGAAATATACAAGTCTTGGGAACAGGCACCTGGATAGGCAAGTGAGGGCTCAGGAGCAGGCGCCTGCATAGGCTATATCAAAACCTGGGGAGCTGGAACCTACATAAGGAGGACAAAAAATCCAGGATCAGGTGCCTGCATAAAAAGATAAAAAAGCCAGCACGCATACTAGGAAAATGGAAGGTTTAAAGCATACCTGCCACTGTAGGATGATGTATGCTATCACTGCTAAACTCATTATAAAAAATGCTAAACTCATTATAAAAAGGTAAAGAATCAGAACACCAAGCAGGATTGAGAACCAGATCAGAAATGGCAGCTAATATGAAATATCTTTTTTAGGAACATACCCTCATAAGAAAATTTCAAGTTTTGGAAGCCAGCACCGACGTAGGAAATAAAAAGCATGCTGCTATCATTAAAGTTATGTATTACCCCTGACTGTGAAGGGGCATCATAATTATATAAGGAACAATCTACAGTTAGTTTAACTGGCCTGGTACTTCACAATCTGCTCTAACTTTTAAAGCGAAGCTAAACCACAGACACTTAGCTAATGATTGCTGAGCTTTACTGAATTCAAATGTCTGTTGGTGCTTCTGTTTCTTACTAGTGTTATTTTTGTACTCCCCTGATATTGCATTCATCTGCTGTACCCCTGTCTATGTTTATCTGGTTGTTGCATTGCCTTCACTGTATTCCCAACTGAGTCTCCATTCCATAGTTTGTTTTTAATGTTCAGTTACAGCTGACAATGATCTTTGGTTACTCACCTAATTGCTTCTTAGCTAATTGTTGGTGAGGAGGCCCTTAATTAGGACCATTCCAGCATTTTATTTTCTGGAACAAATAAGTACCACTAAAGGTACATCAAAAGGTGGCAACTAAAGGTAAAATTGACAGCTGAAGTGGTCATCTGAGACTAAATATATCTAAACCATGAAAAAATAATATATTTATTTTACCAGTTCTTAGATTAGTTGATGAATTACATTTGCTTTACTTTATAGCATTTTTGGTCCCAGTGACATACGTTTTGTCCTAGGGTAACAACATTCACTCACTGTATATTTACAGATTTATTTAAGTTCTACAAGTCTCGAGAAAATAGACTATAATGGGCAAATCTGGGTGATCTTGGAACTGGTTTGCTATTGTTTGGCAAATGTTTTCAATCCTGGACCAGATCCATTTGAGATGGACTCTGGTCCTCATAAGCTAGCCGTGACCAGCCCACTGAGATTGTAAGATCCCCCGAAGGGAGACTCACACTAATAGAGAGCAAGTAACCATTAAGGCCAGGGAATGTCAGGGCTAGCCCTGAAGGTACCAGCAACTTCAACTCAACATGTGAAAACACAGGGACACAAAAATGTACTAATGATAAAAAACAAACTCCATAAATAAATAGGTGCTCAGGAGTATAACATTTCATATAGCTACTGAGATTGAAGAGGACTATATAAAATCTTCTGGGTCTACTGATATCAAATCCAAGATTTTTTGGACAACTACACCTACAAGGCTGTACAGTAAAATAACATGCATAAATATTTTAAAAACACAAAATACTCTTATGGGAAGGTTGTTGCTGAAATGAACGGCCTGGTGACAGGGTCTCTTTAGGCTACACTAGTTGTCCCATGACCGCCAGTTCTCTTTACCTAGAAATGTTTCTGTTCTTATTGTATAACCATCTTCTACCAGATAGCTCGGATAACCAGCCACAAATTTGAATCAGAAAGACAACCTGACAAATGGAAGCAGTTATTAGATTAATAGGAAAAAAATCTGCTTTCTTTATTAAACAAGAAAATATAAGTATTTAATTTAAGCCTATTTGGGATTTTCAATAAGAAACAAATGTATAAAATTGAATATATATATAGTATATAAAACTGGATTTACATACATACGGATATACCATATGCTTTTAATTATAAAAACTAGTTCCTCAATATGCCACACCTATTGACTGATAAAATTTCTCCATAATAAAACATGAAAGTGGATTTTGTCCTCCTGAATGCAATCTTTTCATGACAGACAAGTAATATTAATCCCTTTACAGCTCCCTAGTTTATCAAATGTTATCAAATTATTAGAGATAGGAATTAGTTCAATTGTGGAAGCTCCATATTAAAATGTCCTTGAAAAAGCATTTAATAACCTATAGGACCTAATCATGTCTCTTTATTAATGCAACTGATATCCTGAGCTTGTAACAATGTTACCCAGCCCTTAAGTTTATGATGATCTGTGCAGTAATATATTTTCTGTCTGTAAATGCAAATATATTTTTATTGCCAGCTATTATGAACTAAACAGACTTTCCCTGAAGATACTAAACCATAATGTACTCCCACAGCACATTTCAAGTATATTAATCCACTATGGCAAGACTGATAAGAGTCTGATCCTACTTCACAGTAATGAACCAGTCAAGTTACATGGAGTCGTTGTCTTGGCAGTGGTATTACCATGAAAGAAGAGGCTTTATGATTTAGGTAATGATGACACATAAAGGACATTAGTGAATAAAGGCTCAGTCTAATCAAAACTATATTTGTTATTGGTAGATGATGGGGGGGGGGGGGTTAAACCAACTGACACTGGTATCTCAGGTTTTGATTAGCTCGGCATGCAAAAGTGGCCGGGAACATGTTCATGGGAAAAGAAAAAGAGTTGGGCATTATGCCATGGGAAGCCTCCAGGTTCCACTTGTACTAAAACATGGTTTTTAGGTAGACTGACTCCTTATAAAGCACTATGAGTCTTAATTTTTGGAGTTCTGTAAAAGCCTTACACACATGATTTTTCCTAATATTGTTAGTGATGGGTTTCAATTGGGGAAGCGTCAAGATCATGGCAGTCCTCTCCATTTCCCCTTCTGTACTGAATATTCCACAAGTTGTTGCCACAGTCTCATCTGCTTTCCATGCCATGTCATCACATGCCCCTTGGTCTGCCATAAATCACCTAATATGACCAGCAGGGAACAGCTTGAAGCACTGTGGTTCTATTATCAGCTGCATCTGCTTCTTATTAATTTATGCAGCTAGAAAACACAGCAAACAGCTTCTTGTCTCATCAAACACTGGTTCTCCTCAACCAAAACTCAACTTACATGTGCCATGTAAATGTTAATTTTAGGCTCTAATATTTATATGGGATATAAGCTGTTTTAAGTGAAGAGTGGAAGCAAAATTTCAGGTAATAAAATCTTTAGAGTTACTGCTACTTGCTGTGCTCTCTGGTTGTATAATTAATAAGGAGCATATGTAGCTGACAATGGAATGTCTCAGACTTAATATTTACCCTGTTGGTCATATTAGGATATATATGTTAGACCAGAAGTGGTTACCTATGATCACATGATCAAGGGAGTTATAGGAGAAGAATGAGATTGGATTTAACAAAAAGAGCCTGGTAGAACATACCAATTAGGAGAAGAGAAATAGAAAGAACTCATATGAGCCTAATAGCCTAGACATGAGAAAGTGTAGGAACAGAAAAAAATTTTTGTATTGAAATTTTTTTACATTTAAAGTTGAACTTAATTGCTATTGGTTGTTTCTAGTTTTGGGTAGGTTGCAAGAGTGAGAGAATCTCTGTTGAGTTTTTTTTCTGTGCATGAGTCCAACATGTAGATTCATTCCCATGCCGTCTTGGTGATCATGGTGAAGGAAAACATTTAAAGCTGAACCTGGGGAGGCAGGTATACAAGACACACATCAATGAATGTGTCGTTTAAATCAATTTAAGCATTGTAAGTATCTGAATATGACCTGGAATCAGCCTATTGCATTCCCAGGACAGCAAAGTTGAAGTGTGAGAAAGAAAGAACAAGAAGCAAATTAGTTTATATGGCATTGTATACCAGCATGCTTAACGTTGTGTGACTGTCCACCATCCCCATTTCAAGATATATGTATGTAGTCACTAGGGAAGAAAGTAGAAGTTCAACCTCATTGAACATCTAATCAAATTCCATAATTTTGAGTTGAACTGTATGAAATTAAAACTTCCTACCAAAATTCAACTTTTCTCCAGATTAACAAAATCAGCTGAGAGTGTCCAATGTCCCCTTTTTGGCCATTTAGAGAGCTTGTTGTCGTAAATTGTTGCCTTGTGAATGCACAAATGGACTCATCACAACTAAATGTTGTCCCTAGAACAAAATTTGAATTGTTTGAAGTTAAATAAAATTTTCAATAATTTTTTACTATTGAAATTTAGTCAAATTCAACCATTAGGACTATCTAAATTAGAGAACATTTACAAATAATTAGAATAACATCTATAATGGCATTGCTTATGTCAAACCAATACGGTTGTGTGAGAAGCTTTTCAGATCTCACTGTTGCAGTGCTATGTTTGCTGAATGTATGGACTTTGTTGTCCGTAAACCAAGCCGACTCAGAGTACTTAACTGTCAAGTGCGGGCATTGGTGAGTCACCAGTGTCCCAACTTCTTCTTCTTAGAGTGTGATCAATGGACTACAAGGGACCTTCAAAAAACAACCACACATCTGTTTGTTAAGAATTTCAAAAACAAAATCATAACTTTTCTACATAGTCACCTTCCTTTTGCGATGCATTTTTCCTAGTGTCGCACCGACTTTTTAATGCAGTCAGCAAATATGTTTTTGGAGTGTAGCCACTAATTCAGTTCCAGGGTTCTGTTTTCATTCTTTGTAGTCATGGCTGTAGTTGGACATCCAGAGCACTCTGCATTTGTCACACTAGTAGTTATAGAACATTTAAATCCATTCATAGACGACTATACATGACAGCATTTTTTCCACACTGAGCACACATGCAGAGATGAGTTTGTGCTCCTGCACACCTTCTGCCCACATAAAGTGTGTAATATATTGTTGCTCCCCTTTGTGTGCAACTTTCAAGATTTGCAGCCATCTTCACTGCAGTGTGACAACGCTTATACTAAATTGCAAGGTCAGCTGGCATTCCAGACAGAATAATCACATGACACTCTCAGACAATTATTATTACTACTCCCCCTACCATCACCATTTTCAATGGAAAGTGCGTAAATGTTTTGAAGACCTCTCATATATACATTATGGGCCATTATTGAGGAACTCCTATTCTTGAAGGCACAAAAAGGCTTTTCATACTTTTTTAAGGCTTCTAACAGAGCAACAGTGGGTAACAATAGCTGTCCCTGACACATGCAAACCTTTTTAAAAAATAGTTTTTAACTTTACATTTTTATTGGTAAAAATTGTTTCATGCAATGGGAATGCAACTTGATGTGTATAATAAGAATAGCTGTCAGGTCTGCACTTGTGTGGGCAGCTCCAAAGGGGAATCTTTAGTGAAATATACTTTATTAGGGGCAATAAATTGCTGTCCTGACTTATAACTAAAGAAAACAAAGGGAATAATAAATGACAGAAATAAAGAGACTATATATTTCATTTAAACAAAACAGAAAATGCCCTATTTTGCATGGAGTAGATTGGCATGCCCGGATCATTAGCTTTTCCACAGCAAACAAAGGATTTATGTCATATTTAGTATCAACTTGCTCTGGAAGAGTAAATTCTTTTAAAAAGAATGATCTGTTTTGGGTCAAGTGTTTGGCAGAAACAATCTACTTTCCAGAGCTGTGAGAATTTTATGCTTTGCTACTAGGAAACTTTAACAAAGCTTAAGGAATTGCTACATGGTTTAACTAAAAACAAAGCATAAAATGTGTGTTAAGGTTTAACATGAAGAACATTATATTATGGCTTAAATTGAATAATTTTGCCAGAACAGTGGGAAGATTTGCTCAGAGGTCTGGTTGGCATGGAGATCAGAACAATATTAGTGCAGTTCAGAATGGTCTGTGATACAACACTTGGCTACCACGTGTGAACCCGTGATCAACCGACAATAAGCAACTTTAATGGGAGGAACCCATGTAATGGAGGAAATAATATATTTTGTACTGTGTGGGGACTCAGTTACTCTTTAGATATTAAAGCAGACTGGGTGATAATTGGAGCCATATATAATGATCACACCAACACCTGCAATTGCTGTTTGCTCTGACCACCTACCTAAAGAGCTAAGTCTTCCATAGGAGCTAGAACTCACTAGCTTTGTACAATGGATTGATGTGATTTCATGGACAAAATATCACTGGCTCTTAATATTTGTAATATAAGAGATTGATAATAGTATTAGTAAAAGGTAAGTTTTAAAGTTTTAATAGTTATTAACATTGTTGATGCAAAGAGTATTCTTTTATCACAAGGGATCAAAAAGGATTTTTTTATTGGAGGAGGACAGCTCATGCTTTTACAATGTGCGATTCTGGTTACAATTCTGAACAAAGTGACTGACAATACATTTATTTTCTTTCTTTGAACATGTAAAAGTAAAACTATGTACACCTGTACCCATTTCCCTGAGTGTGGAAAAGGCAATCGTGGCCCCCTTTATTAAAGGGGACCTGTTTTAATGATGATCTATAAGCCCCCAAAACCCCAATAACCATCTTTGGGGATAGGTTGTGGGGAAGAGACACTCAGCTGTTGTCCCATTGTTGAGGGAAGGCATGGTACCTGATATGATAAGAAAGGTGGAAAGGCATATGTTTACTTCCCACCTCTTTGCTGTTCACCCAAGTTCTACACCTAAAAAAGGGGGATCCCACCTCCAATCTTTTTTTTTCATCATCATATAAACAACACTGCATAAAAATGACATGTAAATGTATTTCACGTTATTTTTCTTCACATGGTGCTTCCGTCGATCCAAGCCTTTTTGGTGATAACATTATGTTCAGGAGCATAACATTTAATTCGAAATGTTAGCAGCCAAAGTCTGTAATAAAAACTCAAATTTTGATCGAATATCTGTGTTATTTTGTTCTTGTGGAACATAACCAAATGGCGTATGTTCATGTCTAATTTACAGATGGACCAAACCCAAACAGCAACACTAGTTAGGGTTTTGCTTTTCTACCTGACACACTATGTAATTATAGGTCCTGTACAGCAAGAGGAAAAACAAGGAAAAAATTGTCAAAGAAATTAATAAAGTGTTTGCCAAAACACTCACCTAAGCGAATTTAATCTGGAATTTAAAAATTTTTTGTGGGCTGATAGAAAAAGAGATGGCGTGTAAAATTTGAACACATTTGAACATTTGAAAATATTCAAAGGAAGATTTGCAGGATTTTATTTTTGCTGGTGAATTGATCTTGGAGACAAATTGGGTGAATCAGATTTCTTTTTACAAAAAGGAGAACTACTAGTCATAGGACTGAAAACTACTAATAAGGTGATAGGACCTTATTATATTATATTTCTTTATTTTTCTTGCATAAAAAATTTAAACATTTCTAGCAAAGTTCCTGCATTTGTGAAAATCAAAACCTATATAGATACTAGGAAGGGTGATCTTGGTGCAGAAAGGGGATGAATTAAATAAAAACAGTGGGCCTAGGGCTACAGTGGCAATGCAAAAGGCCTGCTTTTTCCAGTATAAAAACTGGCTTAATAAATACAAACAACTACTGGCTTAAATTATTTACCATCACCAACAGATCTACATTCATGCCATTCTAGGTTGGGACTAATACCATTGGAAATATTTTGTGTAGGAGAAGTGGTGTTGCTTGGGTGTCATTGATGTGCTTACAAGCTCCAGGAGTTTCAATCCACTCCTGATTACTAAGAACCCTGCCTAACAATAAAACAAAATACTTTAATGTGTAACATAGCTGGTCATAAAGAATAGATACCTGTCAGGTATTTACGAAAGCTCTGATAAATATTTTTTTTTCGATAGTTATTTTGACACACCAGGGGAGGTCCATATGGATGGAAGAACAATCAACTAAATGAGAACATTCCCAACAGTCTTTTGCCCTGGTATTAGCATTCTTGTTGAGATCTGCTTTTGCCCGCTGAGTACATGATCCAATGCCTCTTTTCAAATAATATCTGCACTGCTGTTTTACATACAGAAATGAAACCTCAAGCAGAATCTGATCTTAAATCAGATCTGATACAATACATTGTAAAAACATCCATCTTGAGCTGTTAACTAATGTGACATGATTTAAACCTACACTAATAATAATTATTTATTGATTGCCAGAGTTGTAAACTTCTACCTGCCTGAAAATGACACATGCTCTACAAGACATGAAAGATTATTAACGGCCTGCGGCACAGCAGAAGTCTCCATTGCTTCCTGTAGTTTTCAGAAAACGGTTATAATGTTAAACACATCTTACATACAGCTACAGGAGATTACATCTGACAGGTGAAGATACTCACTATCGGTAGTATCTAATATCTTGTAGTTTATTAATTGAGAGGTTGTTCAATCTGAATAAGTCAAAAGCCTTCATATGTAATCACAATTAGGCATGAAGGTCAGCTTTATCTGATAATTCAGATTTGTGATGTTGCTTTGCATTTATTCACTGCCTGGCCAAAGAAAGTCTCCAAGTCTTTGGGTCCAAAGTTATGATCTGGGGCTGCTTTGTTTGGTTAGGTGGCCAAAAAATTAGATCAACTGACTACATGAAAATAAAGAATGACAAGGTTTATCCATCAAAGCATTATTTCAGTTTTTGCTTTATGTAGCTTCTCAGGGTTGTCACTCAAAGTGCTGGAGACAATGTAATGAAATTGGCACATTTGTACAAATGTTCTGGAGTTGCAAGAGCTTGACCAGTTTTTGGTATTCAGTATTTGCACTTATATCCAAAATAACGGGTTATCCAATTATTTAATTTAACTTAATTATTTTCTCCAAATTTTAGAACAATTGTGAATCATATTTTATTTGATGCAAGGTTAGCTATAGCAAGGAACATGGTAAAGTATTAAATCCCCCAAGATGTCAAATATAATAGAGAAAGTTTCAGCTAATTATCAATATGAGAAAGCAGTAACATGGTATTATCAATCCTTTAAATAAATTGCATGTAATACCAAAAAACAAAATGCTACTGAATGTTATTGGACACCTAGGGTTTGAAAGTGAACACCCAGGAACAGTTAACTGCTTTGTTGACCAATGCCTGTCTGATTCTGAAAGGGCAGAGAAATAAATCCTTTTAACACTTTTTCATAGAGAAGATTTTCCAATAGGGACATCTGTTTTGGGGTCAGCTCTCTACATAGTAGACAGCAGACGGTAAAAAGTAACTTGATAGAATTTTAACTCTGCCTTGCTCTATACAAAACTTTTTAAGTAATTTACTGCTGATTTTAGGACAATGGGTTTGATTTATCAAAGCACTCCAAGACTGGAGAAGATAGACTATCATGGAATGGATCTCTTAGAGGATTGAAGACATTTCCCAACTAAAAGCAAATGATTTTAGGAAATCTATTCTAGGTTTGCTGGATCACCCAGATATTCCCATGATAGTCC
Source organism: Pyxicephalus adspersus (assembly GCF_032062135.1). Classification (NCBI taxonomy): domain Eukaryota; kingdom Metazoa; phylum Chordata; class Amphibia; order Anura; family Pyxicephalidae; genus Pyxicephalus; species Pyxicephalus adspersus. Next base: position 58,772,983 of record NC_092864.1, read on the forward strand.
ATCTTCTCCAGTCTTGAAAAGCTTTATTAAAGCAGGCCCAATAGAAAAACACATGCATTGTATATGACACCTAACAATGCAAATACATTTAAAGGAAACTAAAGAAATGTTGGTGTTTCATAGTCCTGTAAATAGCATTATGACCTAGTGAGATGGTCAATGTTCCATCAAGAAAATGATAGACAATGATGACAAATTTACTTCATTATTTCTTTTAGGCATTGAAAGCAATGCATGGAAACTACCAATGGGTTTGAGTAAAATGTTTACCAATAATTTGGCTGTGGTTGTAACTACAAGTATGCTGTATACACTTATTATTCAAGCACAATAGCACAAACAACAATATTGAGGGAATATATTGATTGTGCGAAGGAGAAGCAGGCATTACTGATGTATTGACTTAATAAAAGCAAACACTAAAGAGTACATTTCAATCTGTATTTTAATTGGTTAATGACATTTTGGGGGTGATTTTATCCCCACCCAATCTCAAGCAATCCCACCCAATCTCAAGCAAAATTCATGATTTTGTATTTTTTGTGCATGTAATTCCATATATAAATTCAATACAGTTTCTTTTTTTATCTGCTAAGAAGAGTGAAAATGCTAACAAATGGACAGATGGAGACATACCTTGTACTTTATGTAAATTGACCCTCTTAGGTCTCTAAATCAACCCAAAGTAAGCTTACAACAAAAGTAGGGATAGTACAGCAGGCATTAACTCCCGAAGAGCGTCAGATGCTTGTGTCCAGTGTCCTCCAATCCAATGCCCCCAATCTTGCACTGCTTCCTTCCTTTAATGTCTAAAATACTGCAGGAGCTTGTAAAGTTTAGAAAATGAAGCACCAAAATAAGCACATGGGTGTGTTTTAAGCAGTAGTGAGGTCATAGTAATTGTATCTGTATCAGCACGACAGCCTAATAAACAGGATTTGGACCAGTCAGACACCCAACATGGTATGAGAAGAGCCCTCCACTGGTTCCCATGTACAGAAATGCTTATATTCATAAGATAGTGGGGACTAACTGGAGGGAGGTAAATTGATGAAAGGTCATATCATCCCAAAATGAATCTATGTAAATATATATATTATTAAACATTTTATATTTACATGTGCAGAAATGGTATGTGCAATGAGTATTTTCAAGTCTTGCATTTCTAAGTTTATCTCTATTCAAGTGCACAGCCTAATATGGTATAGAAAAAATACACCAACTCCTTGCTGTGCCCTTGAATATTTCCTTTGCACGTTTGCCATATGCAACAATCTTTAGGTTGAAGTATCATACAATTTAAATTTTATTGGCTCTATTGTGTATCTTTTCTGGCAAATAGCTGTTCAGCTGTGTAATAATGTGTAAAAAATGTATGCATGTGCTGCTTTCCACTTTAAGTATAAGCACATCAATATACGGGATTCTTTGTTTGTGTCTTTAGAAAAATGATATAGGTTTATTTGGGAAACTGGGTCACTAGGCTAACCGGAATATGACTGCTCCAGTAACCTTGTATCCAAATCAGCGGATCAGTTTCTCTATTGACTCACTGGATTAAAGTATGAGTAGGAGCTGAATCCCAGTGAAAGTGACACAGAGCATGTTCTTTTGTCGCCAAGAAAACAAAGTCAGGGGATTATCTGGGCCCTGATAATATGCAGCTCAGTGGTATTGGAAAACTCCATCAGGAGATCATCCTGAATCATTAAATTTCACTCAGTTTAGAAACCTTTCTTGGAAACTTAATTCTTATGTTTCACAAATACACCTTTATCTTACATCTGTATCTCTAAAACGGACCGCAGCCAGTGATCCTCTACACATGGGTGAAAATTAAGTAAAGTGCAGTTTTAACAAGACTGGGTCATACTTTGCAAACACATTTTATACAGTAAGGTGGCAACATGGAGGTCCAGGCTTTAATTTGTAATAGGCAATTGCCTCCATTTTATACTATCAAGGGGTATTGTATGGTGATGGAAAACAAAATTATTGTTTTCTTTGCTTCTTTCAAGCAATCAAATAATATGGCGATAATAATTCAGGCACTTCATATGTAACAAAGCATGAACAGCAGTGCAAACATTACCAATGAAAAGTTCCGGGGTTGAATCCCTGCACCCCTCCTGTTAAGCATTGCCTGTTTATTACCGTGTCTTGGCTGGTTAAAAGAAATTGCTGTTTTCCACAATTGGCAATAGTTGCAGTATGGAGGAACACTGTAACTAGTATAAGGGTGGAAACAGTGGAGTGGAGTAGTACAAGACCGGCAATAAGATGTATCACTCACTACTATTCACTACTGTACAGGCACCTTGTTCAGATTATTGTCCAAGCAATTACCATGTTTCAGTAGTCTATATTAGTTAGGAAATGCATTATGTCTCTGTAGTGGAAGTACCTTTTGCCATGGATGTTGGAGAGCTCTAGAATGAGGCTGTGGGGAACAATAGTGCCCTGTGAGGAGTGGTAGATAAGTACCCAACGGGGAAAGGCAATTTAGCTCAGTAGCGGGTATTGGAGCACAAGGAGTGGGGAGGAACATTGGCATCAATGGAAAATTCTTACCTTACCCTGCAGTCTGCAATTCATTTTTGCTTCTCTCTTTGTCCTCCTCCTCTTTGCTAGTATTATACAGATTTTTCCAGGTATGAAATCACTCTGTCTTTACAGAGCTGGTGCCAGGTGCTGAAACATGGGATGCAACCCAGTTGTTCAGGATACTTGGATTGTTTTAAAATCTCACGACAGTTTTGCAGAATCTGTAATGGTTTGTGGAGTGTTTTTTTTAACCTTGGATAATGTGACTAAAGGTGGAGAAGTAATATTTATTGTCAATAAATATTTATTGTCAATAAATACTCAATTAATAGACTTGTAGAGGAATGCCAAACCCATTTGTACCAAACAAAAAATCATACACACCGGCCCATTAATTGAAACATGATTAGCCTAACAGCATAATAATCAGTGAGGGTGTCTTAAATATGTTTTTCATATTGCATTAAAAGTCATGCAAGATTAATACACCATAACAAAGAGAATCCACCTATATATTCATCCCCATTTTAGTATATGCTGGAGGACATTACAGTTCACTGGATTGTAATTGATGCACTTATGCCAGTCTTTTGAGATCCACCAATGCACTCATTACCTCTCCATACACAATGAGAGTTTCACATGCCTACCGTAAAAATATTTGTGTCCTGTGACAATCTTGTCCTTTGTATGACCCCTTTGTTCCTATATCTAGAGGAACTGTAAGTAGTGATTGCTTATTTCATTCTTTTCATATCCTGGCCACAATGCAAGGAATAAAGGTAAATGACAGTGCGTTGGATTGTGCACTCAGTTAAATTATTTAACAAAAAATTACACAAAACTCTCTTTTCTTTTTACAAAATTAATGGAAAATCCTAATAAAATTGTTCCGTCATTACAATGAGTTGTAAACAGTAAGAAATAGGGAACATTCATGAGTTTGTGATCTCATTGTGACGTTCTAATAAAACAGGAACTAACTATAAAATAAAACAATGTCTAAGCTTTCCTCTAAATATGAATATGAGCGATTAATACAGCTTGGTATTATGTGTTAGGACATCATTTAACAACAGTCATCTGCTTTTGTAGGAGGAACAAGCCTTGATAATAAAGATAAGATGATGTTTAGATAAGAACAGGGTATTGCTAGATAGGGGTTATTTATTGAAGGCTTTTATTACAACCCGAGAACTGAAGGTGCTGATACAAAGCAGCTAATTATTGGTTAATTATGAACTTGGGAGCATTTAATGATAAAAATAAAACTTGGGGCTAGGGTAACAGACACGTTTAGACTTTGAACAACACATTCTTTTTAGAACACCGGTGCAATAATTACTAATAAAATAAATAGATAGCTAACCAGTAAACTGATAATTAACTGATCTGCAGTGCTTAAGGTTAAAGGTATTAGACCAATTTAATGAGGTCACTTGCTTCACTACCTTTATTACAGTTTTTTTTCTCTTAGCTTATCACGTACATGTAGTATATGTCCATATTTTCCATTGTAAATATAAATGTAAAATTAATAAAAATAATGTTACTGCAGTATTTTTGTCTCAAAAGTCTGCTTGATAAAATATCACTTAAAGAAGACCTAGGCTAAAAAAAAACAAAAAGTCACTGTGTTTTGCACGTAAACCCTGGCTATTGGTGGCTTTTTGCTTTAGTTTTACACTGTACTGCACATGTGCCATATAGCGGAGCCACTGGAGATAATGTAATGTGTGCATGTGCAGGAGTTACATCATGAGTGGCCATGCAATGGCTAAAGAGAATTGCCCATCTTCTAGGAAGTCTGCCATGCAGCCGCCATCACATGTGATGATTGCAGGTCCTGGACCTGTCATTGCCAGGGTGGATACAAACAGGTACCTATGTTCCATATTCTGTAAGAAGACTATGCATATTTGCTGATTTTGGCAGAAGCTCACCACCCACCAATGTTTAGTTCCTCTTTCAGTTAAAACATTAGGTATGGTTGAATTATCTTGGCATGCATCACCTGCTAGCTTCATATGTTTTGAGGACTCCAGAAGGACTCCATGGAAGAAACAATACTAAAGCTATCATACAGTGTTGGCCTATAAAATATTGCCATTTGTGAAGCTAAATGAGAAGCTACATTTACCATACAATGTG
>NC_092864.1:58784229-58804184 GCF_032062135.1 Pyxicephalus adspersus
GGTTTTGTTGTTTCTTTGGATTTCTTTGCTTTGGGTATGATAATGTCCAGTTTCCCCACAACTGTAGCACTTGACTCTTGCTGGGATTCTCCAAGCAACTACCTTTTATAGGGTGGCCATAACAATTACAGCTTTCTGAAATTCAGAGATGGACTGTTGCATTTTCATTTCAGTCAATACTACTTGGGCCAAAAACTTTTGTATCACAGGTTAGAGTAGCGGTTGAATCCTATACTCCTTTGATGGTTCACAGCCTGATCCAAAATCAGATCCATCTTCATCCTTTTCCCAGTCTTCTTTCCTAAGAATTTTCTCCCACCTGGGGAGAATGCTACAAAGCTTTTTCTTGGTTCTTCTCTTCCAAAAAGGCTTCCTATTTCCTACCCACTTTCACTAATCTAGGATAGGTAGGGATATTCCTGGAGCCTTTTAACATGAACTGTGGAATGGTCTGAATGAGCTTTATTCAAAACTTGTTTGAGCAGGACTCCATTGGTAGTACTTGACAGTCATTCTATTTCTTTTAGATAATCTGATGCAGTTAGAAAGCAGCTTTGTCCATTCAAACAATACAGTCAGGTAGATTCTCTACTTTATGTTTATATGTACATTCAGACTTGTATATTATCATTGAATGCTTTTCTTCTCTTTCATACACATTATATACATTCTTCAAAGTAGTCTGAGCCTGACATTCTTGTTGTTCCAACTTTAAGCTATTGGTAAAACCAATTTTGGTGTCCCCAATCACATTCTGATTTATAAGGCAGGTCTAAATACTGGCTCCTAGAAACTCCTTATAACATGCTCAAGCACCACCAGCAAGTGTGTACAGGATCGCTAGATTGCAGACAAAGGGGACTGGGGTTATGTGGCTCATTTCAGCAATGCCTGGATTGGAAGAGTCAGGCTATGCTTCCTGTATGCATTTCAAGGGTAAATTTTGGCTTCAGATTATTATATTTTTTAACATCATTGACATCACATCTGCTGCATTGGAAGCAGGAATCACGCAAGATACGGTCATCTTAAAAGAAGTCAATTTGAGTATTCACAAGCACGGATAATACATATTTATTTTATCACTAATCTAATTGATTGAGAGTTTTGAAACACTATCTTCAAATCTAGTAGACTGACCAATTATTTATGACATCAGTTAAGAAGTTAACTAAAACTTTTAAACCTGTCCATTTTCTAATTCGCCACAGCATGTTTATAAGACAAATAATATTTACAGAGGCACAAGTGACGTGTGACCACACATGTTACAAGGCAAACATTGCGCGGCACACTGACATACACACAGGCCTTCAGCTATTTCCAAAAGCTCAAATATTTGTGCTTTTAAATACACAAGAAGATTTTTATATATAATGAGAAATAGGAAAAAGAACTATTATATTTAATTTGCCAGATTTTCCTTTCTGTTCATTGTTATATGTCTAGTCCCTACATTTAAAAAAAAGTTAAAGTAAGAGATAGTAACAGAAGTTATGTTAGTTTGCAGCACATTTGTATGTATTATTTTTTTTAAAGCTGAACTCCAGATATACTTTTTACTTTTTGCACATTTATAAATAGCGTACTGTGACATACCCCAAGCATTAGAAACTGCAGCAGAAATCTTGAGCCCATTTAATTTGGTGTCTTATAGGCTACAGCATACAGGCCATTCCTCCCTTTCTACATTATGCTGGCCTTCCTCTTTCAGTTATTTGCTTTCTGTCCTGTCAATTATTTTTTCTTATTTTCATGCCTGTACAATTCCTTGGGTGGTTTCTATGCAATCTGTTCAGGAATGATTATGGACTTACACAGTGTGTGAGAGGCAGTGCTGGGATTTTTTAAAACAATCCCTGTCCTTGATGAAGTTTACTATTCTGCTGTTATGGTGTTTTTTTTAAACACAGAAGTCTATTATACTTGCACTCAGAGGAGTCACAAAGCAGGTGAGCCGTGGTATTACAGGACTGCACCTCTTGTGCTAGCAGACACAATTCAAAGGAGCTGATGTCTTGGATTTGTTGTGCTGTCAGCAGTGGCAGAGGAGAACTGATGAGATCAGTGAACAGCTGTTTGAGAGGTGAGCTTAACATAAGGGAGATAGGTATGAAAAAAAATTAGGTATGCTCAGAGTTCATTGGTAACACATTAGAAAGGGTTGTTCTGATTTTACTAAACATGAGATAATAGTTTGCTTGCACAACAGAATTTATAGAATGCCTGTGGATTGAGAACCATGTATGACACTGAAGATAAACAGGGTAATTGTGCACTGTCCTTCTCAAAGTCCTTATATTGGATACAGCTGTGGGATGCTGACCTGTGAGAGAAGTAGTGAGATCAGTTCCTGTCTTCCCTACACCGACACACCTTCTGCCTCTGATTTGTCACTGCTCACAGAGACTGGCAGCTCCCCCTATCTCCCAAGGTTGGTAATGATTTCACAGGGGATAGGAAAAGGTATTATACAGTGCAGGATCAAGGGAATTCAAAAAGTACCAAAGGACAAAACAGAGGGAGAGGAGAGTGCGGAGGAAACAAATTCTAATTTAACTGCCTATCTACAGGTTTCATTATATTATAATTTATAGATCCAGAAAAAATATACTGATTGGGAGTTCCTACTTTTTTGTGAATTCACAATGTCAGTGACAGTGACAGATAAAAAAGGAAAATGGAAGAATAACCCCAAGAACACAAATGCTATATTTGTGGCTTACCAGCCCTTAGATCTAGTGATATCATTAGCTTTCTTATATATGATGCAAGTACTGAAAATGTGTGTTTATCCTGAAAAATCTAGGTAACTTTCACTGCACTGAGATTAAATCTTTTATAATGATATCAGCTCTCCCAGCTATTTTCTGTGAAATACAAAACAACTTTCCCACTATGTAATAGGGATAGGGAGAGGGGAGGTGCTTGTAGTCTAAAGCAGGAAAGCAGACTAGGCTGATGCTCCACAGATACATAATTGTCACCTTAGGGCAGAAATTATGTTGTTGGCATGAATACTAGATAAAAAAAAACTAGTGAAGCCACCATATCTGAGGACCAGTAAGCCAAATTACAATATTAAATTTTTTTTAGTTTAGGTATGCTTTAAGGTAAGGTATTTTAAGAGTGTACTTTTGCCCATGTGTTACACATGTCTTGTCATGATTGCCTATTTCTTGCTTTGATATGGTCAAGATTACTTGTTTCCTGCCTGTGCACTGTGATAATTCCCTGTTTGTTACAAATAGTAACAATTGTTATTTTGTACAATTTCTCCTAGAATTTACCTTGTAGTCTTAGCTCCACCCTACACTTTGTGCTAGTCTTCTAGCCATAGCTTAAACATATTGTAATGATTATCTTTCTTGCTTTCAAATTTTAAACTATTTGTCCTAGCTCCTGCCTTGTAGTCCAAGCTAGTGATGAGTGAAATTTATTTTCATGACATTTTTTGAAAATATGTTTTTGTAATAGTCATCAGATCACTTAGGTTACTGGAACACAAAGAGTTACTGGAGAACAGGGTCACAGCAATAACAGAACCAACGGGTCTCTGAAGAACATGGTCATTGGAAGACAAAGGGTCACTGGAGCATAAAGGGTCAGTAGAGCACAGTGTCAATGGAGCATGGGGTCATTGAAGCACTAATGGTCAGTGAAGCATAAAGGGTCACTGAGGAAGAGAAGGTCACTGGAACATACAGGGCAACTGGAGCATGGGTTAAATGATCTGTATATTTGCATTTTACCTTCCTATGTTTACATATTTAGGACTCTTTTAAATGAAAAATAGGATTTTTGCTGTTTGCAAAAAAAGCCTAATTTTTGCAAAAAGAAAATTTTCTTCGTACAAGAAAATCACCTGTTTGACTCCAGCCTACACTTTATCCTAGTTTTAGCTTGCTAGACCTAGCTCTTGTCTACACTACTCAAACTAACTCTTGCCTACTCCTAATCTAGCCTTCTGGCCCTAGCTTATCCTTTGGCTTTGATTTAGCCTCTTAGACCTAGCTCTAGCCTACTCTTTATTCTAGTTCTAACATCTTAGTCCTAGCTCTTGTTTACAATTTCTTGTATTCTATTCTATACTAGTCATCCAACAAATATTTAAATGTGCACTCGTCATAAGAATTGTTGACTTCAACGTCGGAATAGAACTATTGTCTGATCTTATTGGACCAATGGTTAGAGGTTATGGTTAGGCGGTTTAATAGAGAGATTGCCTTTACTACCCTTTTTTGGGATTTGTAATTTAGAAGAACCAGGGCCATCACCAAGAGGAAAACAGAGTCATATCACAGGATTGAAAATACCCAATTATTATCATTCAAGAAGGATTTTTATTTTGAAAAACCTTATTTTTATACACGTAGTTATGCATGTATTATTAGAGTTGGTCGAATATCTCACTATTCGATTCGACAGCTATTCAAATGAATATTGAGATATTGTTCGGGTAATCGAATGCCGAATTCAAACACCATTGAAGTCAATGGTGGGAGAATTCAGGCTATTAAGGGCTGCAAGAGCAATCAGAGTCATCTGCAAGAGCAATCAATCATACTAGTTGTATGTGTTCTTGGATAGAGTTTCTCTATCCAAGAACACCAGGAGTCCTGTGTTTTTGGATAGAGAAATTCTATCCAGGAACACATACTACAGGACTGCAACAGCAATCCTGATTGCTGTTGCTAGTAGTATGTGTTCTTGGATAGAGTTTCTGTGACCCCAAAGTTCCCACGGTCATGTAACCGTGGGAACTGAACTGTAGATAAACTCTGCCCCAGGGATCGCACACTCTTCTCAATGATTGCAGACACAGCTGCAATCATTGAGAAGATGCCCAGCAAGTATCTCTTACTATGTACCTCCATCACAGTAATATGATACATTTGTTATATTTTTCTTGCAGTGGATAAAAGAAAAATGTAACAAATGTATCATAATATTTCTGTGCTGGAAAGTGTGTAACCTGTAAAAAAAAAAAAAAAAAAAAAAAAAAAAAAGGTACACACAAACACTCAATAAATTAATTTACCATTACTTTTTTTAACACGTTTTTCCTTTTTTTTATCCGAAGTATTGCTGTCCAATCTCTTTTTTTTTTTCGGGTCGGGTCTACCCGAATTCGAACTGCCATATTCCGGTCGAATATAAGGACAACCTGAATTTGAACACCAACACTATGGCCTTGATTTATGAAAGCTACCCAAATCTACCATTAAATCAATATTGTTATTATCATCATTAACATCCTTAATTTGTATAGTTATATAAATATGTTAATACCATAATAATATATTACTGTAATATTTTACATGGCAATTTTTTTGTGATTTATCTGATGGTTGAGCTTTATACTATTGTGACGTATTATAAAGTTGTAATGTTTGAGATGCATTGTGTTCCCGCCTTTCCCTCAAAAAATTCAGAAAAATATTGAAATACAAAATAGTTTGTTACATGTATGGCCAATACTGTTTTTACTGAATTAAGACTTCATATAGTTTATTGTTAATGGAGCATTGTCAGACCTCATTTATAACTTAGGGCATGATAACACCATCACATTACATCATCTTACATTCACACAGTAACGTCGGTATATTGGTACTGCACATGGGAAGCCTTTCATTGACCCCTGCTCAATTTTGCCCAGATGTCAAATCTCTCTTGTAAGTGATATACACATGGTTTACATTGTTTGCTATGGGCTACTACTGTTTGTCTGTCTGAATATGCTTGATTTATTTGCTAATAATTCCAAATATTAGTTGAAATATTTATATATTAATTATTGTGGTAAGACATCAGCCACAACAGTATTTCAGAGGCCAATGTTTATCTTTAGAAAATGCATGTAAAAGAGAACAAGAAAAATTGCAAAAGGGGAATTTAATAGACTTGGTTATAATCTGTTTTTCAGTTAAAATATTCAGTGTTTAGTATCTTTAGTCTTGGGGTTTACAAAGCATATCCTATTAGTAAATTTGTATTTATTTTGACTGTTTTATGAGTTTAATGTAGGGATTGTAAATTGCTCATTAAAACCGGTTATACATTTGCTAACAGCAATGTAAACATGTACAAACTTAAGACTACTAACAAAAAGAATGCAAGGAAGGAGCTTGGGGTACCCAGTAGTTATATAAATATACATGAAAAAAGAGCTCACTTAGCCATAAATCTCAGATAACAAAAAGGAAACAATGAAAATTAGCATTAACCCAAACACAGCAGCAAAAAGCAAATATTAAAACGTAAGAGCAAACCTAAAAATTCACCAATGCAGAAAAAGAAAGTAATTGTTTTTAAATATGCATTCAACATGACTCCTACCCCCAACTGGATATTACTGGACCAGTACCATTTTAGGAGAAAATCACAATTTTTATTGGTTTACAGTATATTTTGTTTTATATAAAACACCTTTTTTTGCAATTAACATACAACACAATAACGAATTGACATATGAATTGAAAGATATTCATAGTATTATACAAGTATGGCTACTGAGACGTTTTGGTTTACCCCAAAATGTTGCAAAAATGCAGTACAGAGTATTTTTTATGGAGATGATGAAAATTTGAACTAAGGGGCTGGAATGGAACCAATAAATAAATGATGCGTTTTGCGGGAAATCCATTTCCTAAGACCAAATGTAGCCAGTACAGTATGTTGTCTTTTCTAAATAAATAAATAAAAATTAATAAAAAATATCTATAAAAATTGTTTTTTTTATAGATTGTCTGTTTATTTGTTTGTCTGTTCATTTATTATTAAATGTACTGCATGGGCATTAGGCATCCTACTTCTTTCTTTGTGAGTTCTAGATAACAAGGTCTCTTTTATTTTTGCTTTCTATGGTTAGAGGTAGTTGATTTTACCACTTTAACTTTTTGAACTTTATGGACCAGAGCAATATTTTTATTTTTGCCATAGGCCTGTTAATTTGGTCATAATTTGTCATAATTAGATTTACGAAAGTATTATATACTTTTATTTTATGGGGGCACAAAGTAGACATTCTTTAGGAAATATATTTTGTTTAGAGCTTACAAACAAAACAATGTAAACAATAAAAATGTGTTTGTTTTTTCTTGTGACCAGTGTTCTTTTTAATAGAAAAGTAGTAAATACCATTAAACATTGTATTCTACAATTTGACAATAAAATTGGGCTTCTGGTAGAGAGAATGTCAAAATTATTTGCAAATAAAAATTAGGTTTTTTTATTGTTTGAATTCATTTTGTGCATTTTGTGCACTAAAAATGAGTAACTAAAAACTAAGCAAAATAAAACAAAAAAAAAAAATATTCGTAACAAACTGAAATGAAAACTGCAAAAATTTACAGACCAGGGTCTGATGGGGAGGAATATTTTAATTGGGGTTAATAATCATTTTTATTTTAAAAAATATAACTTGGAAGGGGTTTAGGTGAAGAAGTGACTATAATTAACAGGATATGGGGATGCACTTTTTAGAAAACATGCTTTATATACTTTTTATTTTTAAGAACTTATTTACAGTTATATTGCAAGATTAATATAGGGTGACATTTAAGACACGTGTAATGTTACTTTATCTGATTTTGCTCAGATTGGGCTAAGATCTCTCATCAATAGGAACTCCAAAATGATTGTGCCACCAAAAAGACTTCATATACAGGTAGTCCCCAGGTTACATACGAGATAGGGACTGTAGGTTTGTTCTTAATTTATATATATATATATATATATATATATATATATAGACCCCCCCCCCACCCCATCATCCCTAATGTACGAGTATAAAAAGGCAGTTTAACTGTCTATAGTTAATAAAGCATCTTTGAAAAAACTCCAACATTCAGAGAAGAGAGTCTGGCATTAAATATGCAGCAAAAATTATCTAAATTTATGTAAAATATTGCTACTGTATTTACATCCATTGTTAGCGGCTCAATTCACATACCTAGAATAAAAGTGTAGTATACTGCATCCATCTTACCAGTTCCTAGAAGTGGAGGCACTAAATTTTTGTGACCTTTATTTTCACTTCACTTCCAGCTGCCAGTAACATCATAAGTCAGTAAACTCAAGAAACCAAAAGTCAGAAAGTAAATGAAGTTTGTTGGTAAAGTGTACATATAGTCTAAAGTTTACACTGAACACTTTATTGTCTAAAACAGTCACTAGCTATATGTTCCTCGACTCCCTGAATACTATTTAGATAGATATATAGCCTTTGTTTGTTCTGATGGGATGTTGTTTGATGTTTTATTAAAATCAGAACACTATTTTATCAAGAAATTCTTCATTATGTGTCAAACATTATCATAAAAAAAAATAATATATCTTCCTGATCCAAATTCTAAATGTAAATACATATTTTAGTAAGACCTTTTATGCCTTTAAATGACATTTTGTGCTAACTGTGTTTTAAATAAAATGTTATTTCAATAAAATGTGATCTAAGTTTAATTTATTAAACAGAAATACCCTTGAGCCTTTGACCCAAGCCCTAAGGGACACATACCAAACTGTAAGGAACTAAAAGTTCTTCTGTAGCTTAGATACACAGTTGTTTTATGACAGGTATGAAAAAACGCATTCGATACATGTTGTTTTAAATGCCTTTACTATACATATGTGTTAAAATCTGTCTTTGGTTTTAATTTGTTTTTTGCAGTCTCAATAATTTATGATGAATTTAGCCAACTTTTACTTTTTTGTATAAAACAAAAAGGTTAATAATTTAGCCAAGAGAGTGAAAATCTACATTTTTATATTTAGCTAGTTCTTGTGTTATTAATTTTCACAATTTGCTGTGAACAGATGTCTTCTCCTTTCTTAATTATTAATTTCATTGCACCTATTGAGCAGACATTCAGATAGGCATAACAATCTGAGGCAAATTAAATGTCATCGTAAAAGTAGATTTAAAAATGACTCTTAAACCTGCAGGAACAATATTTTAAGCAACATTAATTCCAAAGACGACTTCATGTGGGTTATGCCTAATTTCAGCTTGAATTAGAGTTTGCTAATTGTAAAAAGTAAACTTAGTTCATGCCATAAGCCAACTAAAACTGGATGAAATAAAATGAAATAAAGAAAGTGAAGTGATCTGAAAATAAAAAAAAATTGTGATTAGTTGACTTCGAGTAATAAGGGGTACCTAATACATATTCCTGATATGAAAAAAACATACAATTTTAGAGGACATTTATTTTATGACACCTTTAAGCCGATTATTATTGACTCAAAAAAATAGCAATCATAAATTAAGAAACAGATTTCTGATCTATTCTGGAAGAGTACAATCAATGTCAAATTTAGACAGTAAGTGCCTAGCCACACTGAAAGATTGCAGTATACCATCCATGAACCTTACCCATAGCTAGCCCGGGCTGTAAGTACCTAACCAACCCCAGCTTCCCTACAATCCGGATAGATGTTAGGAATTATGGTGATATTAAACATGACTTCAAACATATGTGAAGCAGAAAAATCTTCATCTTTAGTTAAAATTAACTTGTGAGAAGTATGAGAGCTACTAATACAAATGCTGACTCGTTCTTAAACATGTATTTAAAGGGCTCCTTATCCTGACCTTTCTATAGTGAGTAATAGACCTGGAGCCAAACATTCAAGCAATGAAGTCTTGACTCTTTTATTCCATGCACATCCAGGTCAATTATTATTGGATTGTGACTTAAGGAATGGCAGCTGCTATATTTCTATCTTCATGGATTACTTTTGGGTTTATTCAATTAATAAAGGGACTCATACATTTTCCATGGAATAATACCAAGTAATTACCAGTCATTTAAATAAATAGTGATATTTTAATTATTACATATTTCCAAACTGCTTTCCAAATTTCCTTACATGTATGGTGATGATCATACATCTTTGATAGACATCTTTTCATACTGCCCAAGGATATATACAGTTCTGGGCAATATTTATGTTTGAGTGAAAGTACAGGCAGTGACAGGAGTGCTCCAAATAAACAAGAGGGGCAAAGCCTATATAAAAGGAAATATAATAAAACTTATAATTTTGGCAGTGGTAAGAAGAGCTTAGGTACAGGTATAGGGTATGCAGATTGGGTCTGATTACAGATACTGGTGTGTTGAAAAGCAGGTTGTGGGTAAAGATTCCTAATCAGGTTAATAGTGGTCATTTACAAACATGCCTGCTATGGTTTCTAGTCTAGTTCTAGTCTGGTCTACTCTGGTATCTTGCTAGTAGTACATTTCAAATTATCTTGTATGTATGACATAGCAATGAGAAATACTAAAATGTCTTCCAGAAATATGGAAATTTAAAATTGTCCTTTTATCTTTTTTTAGCCTCTTTACCAGAGTGCATGAATGTACAAAGCATGCTCAGATCAGAGAAGAAACCAAGAAAAATCAGGTGGGTCAAATATTTTGGTGTTCCCTAATCATTTTAGTAATTTTAGTAATCATTTTCATTTCAGAAGGTAAGTACAAAACTATGAACATGGAGAAGGAGAAAAGTATACATGGGATACATAACTTTAAAGGGAGCAACATTCAGTAAAGCAAATAAGGAGGCATTAAAAAAAAGCCATCAATAAGTGGTGGGTAGGAGCCAAATATCCTCATCTATTATCAATACCATAACAGACATAATTAGGTAGGATCTAAGTAACCATTATATTCTGGCAAATCCAGGAATTGCTGCAGGGCATAGGGGCATAAAGAATTGTGTGTGTGATTCTAATATGACAATGAGGTAAAATTACGCATCCGTTGATTCCAGAAAAGAGAAATACACACTCTGCCATGACAATATGTCTGAGGAGAGACTTTTTATACCTTTTCAGAGGAATCTGATTATGATGTAGTGGGAGAAATGCTGGGACTGAATGCAGAAGGGACCTGGTGATCAGTAATTTTTAAACCAACCAGGTTTTCTGGATCACCCAGCTTCACTGATGAAAGTGTATCCTCTCATGCCTTGGAGTATTTTAATAAATCAGGCCTATTAAGTACAATCTACCTACCGAAGACTGATGATGTATAAATTGCTTAGCCCCAAACAGGCAGAAAGTCACCAATCTGCAGAAAACCCTGGAAGGAAGAGCAGTTTCCATTAAATTGGAAACACCTTTTTATTTTTGTTATTTTTTAAAAAAATGTTGGTTTTAAAAGCCTTTGGTAGAGACTATTTTATAAAGGTGAGCTCCAGTGTAAAGGTTATTACAATAATTAGATCATTATAAAATTTAAATGCATTTATGAGCTTTATATTGATAGAAAATAAAATAATATTTTTACACAGCATAAATAGAATTCAAACAAAGAAACAGAAGGAAGCACTGTGTGTATTTGGTTGTAGGTCATCTAATTATATAATTCCTATTATGTTTTTATTCTTTATATGGTAAATTGTAGCCTTCATACAAGAAATAGAATGTGAGCCATGTTTTCAATTGTTTTAGTCTTCTAGTCATACATTGATATTTTGCACGTCAATAGTCTCCCATTTCATTAAGTATTAAATGTTAAACTCATTGTCAATGATTTATACGTGAGCATTTCCATGAGTATAATTTATAAATGACCTTGCTTTGGATTGTAGTCATAACTCCTTGGGGAGGAGGTGAAAGGTTATAAAATTGCTTTATAAGTATTGTACTTGGAGTAGACCAAGATTCCTTAAACTTTATAAGCATAGGGTCGGTTCATCATTCTTGAAACTGTTAGGGGGCTGGACTATAATTAAATTAAGAACAACTTTTGCTGATTGCAACTAGATAAACTATGCCTATTACATGTAATCAAACATACCATGACCTACATGAAATAATAGGCCATGTGCCATATAATATGTGCAGCTATTATGTCCCAAGGAGATATTATGCCTCCCAGGGAACAAGAGCACATATTCCCTTTCCCCCCTGCCGTAACAAGCGTATCCATCATGCCTGCCACATAACAGGTACATCAATAATGCCCCCAAATAACATGTGCAAAAGACAAGGACAGTAGTACTACCCCCCTGCATGTGTAAGGACCAGCAATAACCCCCATTGAGTTACACATAATAACTACCAGTGTCTGGGCCAGAAACAAAAGCAACCAGCCAGTGTCAGGGCCAACAAACACTTCCCTAAGCCCAAGCATTACTGTCAAGACCCAGCAATACAGCAATACAGGTCCTAGCAATAAACCCCAGCTTGTAAATAGCCCCAATAAAGCGATAACCCCTTAGGATTGATGTTTGGTAGGTTTATTTACCACACCTCCATCCTTGGACTTTCCCTCCTCTTTATATGTTGGGACCAGATTTAGGTCTCTCTCCAGCAATGGTCGGAGCTTAATGCAGGGGCCTCAGGTGCCAAATAAATCTAAAGTCTTTCCCTTTCCTCTTTGCTGCTGCGTCCCTCATACAACCAGAGGGAAGGATGTATATGCCTGGGCTAAGGGGGTCCAGTCTCCAAAAGCTTAGAAAGGCCATCAACGCCTGTGCTTAAAGGACCTCTACAAATACTTTGGACTGGATGCAGCTTGTGGCCCATTTTTGTGAAAGCCCTGGTGTAGATCATTTTCCTTCTGTCTCTTCCACTGACATCATTACACCTCCATATAAAGTTAAATTTATGGTACTTGTATTCATGCACAACTCAACCCAGCCCATTAACATGAAGTTATCACCAATTTAAAGACTGGACAAAGTGGAAAATCAGCAAGGAAATCAGACTTGTAAATAATTTTACATTGTTAAAGATTCAAATTTTATCCTAGGGCTGGGCAGTAACCTAGATGGACTAAACTTCAAAGGACAAAAGCTACCAACCCCCAGCCGTTACAGTGAACTAGACTTTTTCTGCCACTCTCACAATCATCATGAAGCTTTCTTATGCAGCAATACTCTAACCAAGAATATGCAATTAGGTTGGAAATGCCTGGTTTACCAGCAGAATAGTTGGCCTGGGACTGTGGTTATGTAAGTAAGCAGTCTAGCGAAATGTCTTGACAATGAAAGAGGAATGTATGGAGCATATTTCTAGGGTGCGTACAGGGGGGTTGTAAACCCCTCTAATGGCAGGTAGTCAATTAGGGCCATCTTTCCAGGTTAAACAAAACAACTGAGAAATCACATACCACAAATACATGCAAGATAGACTAACTGTTAAGCAACAAATGCATTATGTGAACTGCTATAAAAGATCATCTATTGATTTTCTAATCCCTAATGTCCTTATATCCATCCAATCAATAATGTCGTAGTAGGCATGAAGAGAATGTGTTGTAGCCAATGTGAAATGTGAAAGGTGAAACCATTGTGTTTTATGGTGGTTTTAGGCGTGTTTAAAACTTATAAGGGCTTTAGGTGGCTTCTGTGTGTGTTTTTTTTTTGTTTTTTTTTTTACTGATTTTGGTAATTTTCCTTGATAGCAACTTTGAAAGGGACAGTAATGGTTTTGTTTAGATTTTTTGTATTCTATTGTTATTTAATGGTCTGAAACATGTATCAGAGTGATAAAATATACCAACATACCAAAAAGAGAAACAAAGAAAACTTTTTTAAGGGGAAAAAACACAAAAATACATAAAAAAGTACTAATAAAATACAAAAAGTAACACTGGAACATTCTTGTTTACATTTCTCCTCACATTTTTCAAGTAGCTATTTGAACTCTATTATCCCTTCCCCTCTAAAACAAAGATATGTTTTACTTGAAAGAATGGATTCTGCTTTTGATCAACAAATTAATAAACTGTACTCAGCATAAAATAACATGGTGGTCTTGGAGAGGTAATATTTTAGGCCATCATAATAATGAGGTTTATCTAACATATATTTTAGTGGTCTGCTATACTATACTCTTCTATACTGTAGAGGTACAGTTTATGTTTTACAATTTTGTTTATTTCAGTTCTTTTTTCCTAATACCCAACATTGCCATATGGATTACTTGATGATGAAGTGTTACGTTACATTTCATATTACATTATCCTATTTTTAGATTATTTTAAATTATATTAAGCTTCAGAAAAGCGGAATCAATGCAGCAATATTAGCAAAATTTATTAAAATATGGATAACCTGTATGGGTGCTGTATATTTTTAACTTTTTCAGTAAATCAGCCTTAATGTAAATACTGTAATGCCCAAATCCAATGTGTGTAGGTTCTCAAAGTTTTCACTGCTTAACCCTGCATTTCTAAAAATATTTTTGTTGACACTTAAGGTAATCATGTTGATTAGGTTCCTTGTGTCTTCTTAATCTCTATCCCCAGCAGACCTATCTTTAAAGCTGGCCATACACATTGGGTCTGATTTATTAAAGCTCCCCAACACTCTATAAGATAAACTAAAAAATTCAGGAAACATTTGCATACTAATAGCAGATGATGTTTAAGAAATCTGGATCACCCAGGTTCACCTTTAATTATCTATCTTATCCAGTGTTGGAAAGTTTTATTAAATCAGGCCATTTTCTGATTTTCTGGTGTACAAAAAAACATTCTAATGTGAAAACCTACCTAAACAATCATTTCTATTTATATCCTTTCAGGCAGGCCACGCACTACATTTTTGTTGATTTAAATGATATAGTTTAATCATAGCATAATGTGTATTATCATTTTACAGGATTTTTTCAGACATTGAATATGAAGATTCCTATAAATCTGCATAAACACACAAACATGGTTACCATATTTTTATATTTTTCATATAAAATGGTATGCCCTTACCATATCTAAACATGATATATATTAATGATGAGAGTAAATATAATGATCCAGTGGGCCTGATATATTAAAGCTCCCTAAGGTTGGAGAGGATACAGTTTCATCAGTGAAGCTGGGTGATCCAGCAAACCTGGAATGTATTGTTTTTAAAAGCCTTTTGCTATTTGTTAGCAAATGTTTTCAATCCTGGACCACATCCATTCGAAGTTTGCTGGATCACCCAGCTTCATTGATGAAGTGTATTGGTGAAGTGTATCCTCTCCAGTCTTGTAGAGCTTTAATAAATCAGGCCAATAATAAGGGAAGGAGTACTTGTATGCAAATTAATTTGAATCAGGTATACTAGTACACTGTACATATGTAGATTTCTCCAGCTTGCGAGGAATCATACAAATCACCAATCGCATTTGCCTAAACTCCTCAACTGATTTAGAAATGTGCAAACATTGATGCTCCTGGTTCAATCACCATCAGCTATCCATACACACAAAAACCCTGGACAGAATACATTGTTCTTTATCAGTAATTTGTGTGTGTATCAGTACTCCAAGGAATTAGAAATATTGGGTTTAACAATGATGTTTACCGCACAGTGTGGTAAAACCTCTGGGGATAGTAAAAGTATAATTATATGAAAAGTATAATGTTAACATCTTGGAAAGATGTTATTTGGCATCATAGACAAGTGCAAGGGTCATGGCAGCCTTAATGTCAATTAATATAAAACTGAAATACTTTGGCAGATGTAACAAACTCACTAGGTTTCAAAGAAGCTAAAACCTCAGCCATTTTTTTTTTTATATAGTTAGTTTTGGATAAAATGGACAATAATTTAAAGCTTTCATTAGGTTTCAAAGGGAAAATATATGGAGGGTTCTGCACTTATTTCCCCACTGTAAGGAGAATATTGCCTTGATGTATGGAGACAGAGCAGATAAATTTCTAACTGCCTCAAAAGAAAGCAATATAATGCTTTTGTTTTCACATGTACAGCTTTCCGTGTGAACAGGATATAGTAATGTACTACCCAGCAAACGGAGTGCAGGGAGCAGGGGTATGTAACTTTCATAGTGCAAGTGTAGTAATCAACACCCTTATGTTGGTGGACATGTTTGAAGCTTACTGGCTTTTGGGACTCGGTGCATACTACGCTAAGCACATTGTTCAATAGGACAGTAACACCTGACTCCTGGCACGCTCTCCTGCACCTTCCTGATCTGACGCTTCCATGGCCCTTCAAGAAAATGGCAGCCTTTGTATATTTAGTGGCACAGCAAGTGATCGCCAGGGCTTGGAGAACTGTGTCGCTTTCAGGGAGGTTAAATCCAGTCCTGATATCTTCATGGTTAATGAAGATCTAACTAGTGTCCTGACGGACACACATGACAAATGTCTGGTGGTTTGGGAACCCTGGATCACCCTTCGGCACCCAGATCTCCACAACTCCACGGCTTTCCGGCTAAGATGCCGGACCCATGAAAGTTTTTCTATTAAAAGTGCCCTACGCACAGATACCCACCTATCCCTTCCTACTGCTGCTCTTCTTCTCCCTGTCACTCCCTAGGAGGAGGCACAGATGGCATGATGTAGATAATAAACAGGAAATGGTAAATGCTACCATGGGTAACAAATACATATATTTATACATATACTTAAGTTGCCAGGTTTCACATCCATATTCAATGCTGAATTCTAATTAAACAGTTGTAAATAATTCAGGCACTTTAAATTATTCTTTACTTCTTTCCTTTTATCTTGAAAATATATATCTGTCTGCTTTTTTGAGTGCATATCAAATATTAAAAAAAAGAATGCATATATGAATATTTTCATTACCTGTAATGACTACATACAGTTACTAGAATAAATTATGTTTCTGTTTAGTGGTGGTCCTTTAACAACTACATACATAGGTGTGGAAGAATAGTGAAGAGGACAGAAAGATAAGATTAAGATAAGATAATCACTATGACAACTGCAATTACAGGTCTGAATAAGCAAACAGTTATATGTACTTTAATATTCCAGGTCTTTGTATTCATGGAGTTAAAGAAATGAAGTAACATGTACAATGTATAACGATAAACGTTCTTTATACCAGTACTTCACTTTAAATGTCAAGGTATCTTTGAAAGTACTTTTTCTTGTCTTTTAAGGTGGAACTACAGGTCCACAATAAGCAGGCGGGATTTTCTAATGCAAAAGGGACAGTCGATGTATCACAATAATAAATATATCAAACAAATTGTGATCATGCCAGTAAGTTTCTTTTATTGCAGAAGGGACATCACCTGTCCCATATACAATTAAAGACTTGCCTGGCTGTAATATGTTACTTTTAACATTTAGTTCGGCTTTACCTTTCCTATTTACAGGGATTAGGATAGAACACAGGTACACTCATCGGCCCTGATTTATTAAAGCTCTCCAAGGCTGGAGAGGATAAACTTTCTTCGGTGAAGCTAGGTGATTCAAAAAAACCTGGAATGGATCTGGTCCAGGATTAAGAACATTTGTCAATAAATAGCAAATGACTTTAGGAAAGCCATTCCATGTTTGCTGGATAACCAAACTTTACCAAAAAAGAGTATCCTATCCAGCCTTGGAGAGGTTTAATAAATCTGGGTCATCTATTTGAATGTATTTGCTCATGTCATGGTTATCCATGCCTCTTTATGAAGCAGGTCATCTAGCTGTTATTTATGTCTGGTGTTCTGGTGACAGCTCACAAAGATCAACCATAATAGGTTACTTTTACCAAAAGGCAAACACAGCACAAACTTCCTAATAAATGGAAATCTACAGTTACCAAATTGTTGGCTTGCCTGGAACACACACAGATTTATTGCTACTTTAAACTAGACAATATATGGCATATATGTAGATACAAATCTAATTCAGATATGGCTAGTAACATCTAGGTTAGGAAAGGGTTGAAGCACAATAAAAACCAATAAAAAGAATTAAGTCCTTTCCTATTCAATAAAAAGCCGGTGCTATATGAATAGCAAGAGCTTATAGTGGACTAGAGGATCGTCCAATAGGTACGGTAACTCTGCAAAGTATTATTTGCTTGCTAAAATAACCACATAACATAATGCTATAGCTATAGAATGGACTGATATGTTGTATGGGTCAGAGCCCAGTAATCTATGGTATATGCATTGGCATTTTATGATACCATTATTTATGTCTAGCACAATGACCATAATTTCCTAAATCACCTCTGAGTAAAGTCATTAAAGCAAACAAGTTTCCTTTCTTTTAGCCATTACTTAGCACTTCACTTGACTCTTGACAGAAATACCTAACTTCTAAAGTCTAATCACAGAATAGATTTGGAGATTTATGCTGGACTTCACCTGATCTCAATATATAATGATTATCATTTTTGCTCCCCAATATGTTTATCATTTTTGTTTCTCAGCCAATACCTTGCACAAATATTTTACATCTGCATGGTACAAAGGATGCTATAGTATATTTTTATTCCAGTGAACAAGATATTACTTACTAAACAATTTATACATGCATGGCTGCATTAGTTCCTTTAATAATTTTCTAATGTTTGTCCAAAAAGTACTGTATATTTTCATTAAGCATGTTTATAATATGGAGTATAAAGTTTGCTTTGCTATGACTGCTCTGTGTGTCTCTGCATGCGTCAACATTCATTGAAATACTGTGAGACAAACATACATGATATAGTGCAGAGCTGTCTAACTGGGAGACCATGAAGCAGATGAAGTCTCTTGAGGGGTTCTTATGACCCCCAGACTCATATGAAACTCCTGTAAAAGTCTTTGAAGCATTGCTGTTATATGGTCTGCATGCTTGTATTTAAAAACCTGTTATATTCTATTTGGTTGCATCACTTAGTGTGTCCCTTTTATAGAGATCTTTTCATAACTGATCTTGGTCTGTTTTTATTATGTATGTTTAGAATTATCAGTGCTAAATAAATTATTAAAATCTTTATAGTCTGTAAATTCTAACTATTTATTAGTTCTGTACAGTAATCTATCAGTCTTGTCAGCAATGCACATAGCTGTGATCCACGGGCATTTTAGCTTCCATTTAACAGATTGAGGTCTTGCAAGTTTCTCACCACCTACAACCTATGGCTACAAGCCCCCTGCCTTGTGTAATCATGGTTCCTTCTATAATGCAGGAATGCTGTAAATAATTTGTTCTTCCTGTGTTGTTTCCAGTATACAGTTGTTAGTACCTAATATACAACAAACAAAATTAATATAATAGACTTTTAGGAAATCAATGCACATACCAATTTTTTAAATTTCAATTTTTTTTATTACAAATAAAATTTAAACACACATCTTAAAAAATGTCACCCAGTTGTGCATGATTGTTTTCATATAGCCTAATTATACACAATTATGCTCTTAACGCGTTTCACAGATCTTAGTCTGCTTCTTCATGGGACAGCTGAGATAGAGATCATCCAGTCCACATTATATTGATTACCAGTTCCTCACAAAAGGACTATCAAGGAATTCAAGTCAGGCAGCGGTGGACAGGCGGATCCACCTAAGGAATAATAATTTCTTAATATACTTAATCAAAAATTGTGATAGGAGGAAGGATGAAAACTTAAGTGTGTCCATGTCCAAATTTTTAAACTTCCTTGTTCATTATTGCTCTTCTGCAATAAAACATACTCACCTGTCTGATTGTTGTCTTCTTTAAAAAAATAAAATAAAAGGTTAGCTGCACATGGAACCCGGAAGAGGGAAAGAAGATGAGCACCTGAGACAGAACAAGGACAGGTGAATGTATTTTAAAAAATTGTGAACAGGCGGGTAAGGGTATGTTTATTGCATAAGAGAGATTTTTTTCACAGTTTTTGAGTGTAAGGGTTTAGTTCCACTTTAACTAATGCAGTGTTTTTGCAGTCTCAATACATAACTTTATACTCATTTTATTATTCCTCTATATTTATTTCATTTGTGATTTTCACATTGTAGAAGACACTGCCAATACAGATAACTAAAAATATTTTGTTTACCTTTGTACTTTGGGGAACAGAAAGGACTGCAATTAGAAACAGAGAAACATTTAAAAAAAAAAACAGTGTTTCACAACCCTAAAGGACTATCAAGGAATTCAAGTCAGGCAGCGGTGGACAGGCGGATCCACCGAAGGAATATTCATTTCTTAATATACTTATTCAAAAATTGTGATCAGGAGGAAGGATGAAAGTGTGTCCATGTC
>NC_092864.1:58805366-58822271 GCF_032062135.1 Pyxicephalus adspersus
CTTTATACTCATTTTATTATTTCTTTAAATTTATTTCATTTGTTAATTTATTTGTGATTTTCACATTGTAGAAGACACTGCCAATACAGATAACTAAAAATATTTTCTTTACCTTTGTACTTTGGGGAACAGACAGGATTGCAATTAGAAACAAAGAAACATTAAAAAAAAAACAGTTTTTCACAATCCTAGACATTTACCCCAAAATATTGCCTGCCAAAAACTAAGCTTTCAGTAAGTTGTGTTTTTAAGTAATGGAGTGATTTAGCTGTTAAAATCAGAATTATATTTCTTTCAAACTTTGGTGTTGCAAGCAGGTGAGAGGAGTCTATGTAAATCATTATCCTCACACTAAGATAAGATCAAGTTAGGTTTGTGCACATGAGAGTTTCTCTGATAGCTCTATTTATGCCAGTGTTTGATAACATAAATACTGTACAACATCACACTTTCCATGAATTTTACACAAATGCCCTTTAGGGCACCTGTTGTTAGTTAAAGCAGAACTAAACCTGTATAGGAAAAAAATGTGAACAGGCAGACTCAATATTGCAGAAGGGGCTGGCATTGCCCCTTCTGCAATAAAATAAACTTACCTGCCTGTTTGCAATTCTTTTCTCAATGCAGCTCAGTGTACAATGCTAGGTATGCCGGCTTGCCCCTGGAATAAATCATCCAGCCTGGTAAATTGAAGTGGCTGAGGATCCAGAACCTAAAAAAGGACCTGGTAAAGATTAGAACCTTTTAGGACCTGGTAGTTATTTAGGAATATTACCCCAAACAAACATTTAATATAGCTTACATAGCTCCTTAAAAGTCTGCAAAAGTGTTGCAGGAGGTCCAAAACCCCAGATGCTCTAATATGCTTTAATATTTCCAAAGCTCCTATACCCACCTATTGATACTTCATTAAAATGGAAAGCAATTAATGCATATAGCAACTTAACAGTCATTTCTAAAGAGAGGTATAATTAAAATCTGCAATTATAGTTTAGCAATTAAAACAGAAAAAATACTCCTAGTTAGGGGGTTTAATTACTCCTAGTTAGGGGGTAAAAAATTCTATTTGCAAACAATAAATAAAATTGATTTTAAACATAGCAATGAATAGTAGAAATACTGCTTAGAAAAAAAGAGGAAAACTATTGGAAAATACATGTTTACTTTTATAAATAGGCTCATATATTTTGTATTTATTAACTTGGGTCAGCATAGCATGAAACAAAACTTAAGAACTACATCAGTAGAAGAGAACTAAATTATAACAATATGGTTTTAGGGTTTCTACCTCCACCTAGTGCTCAGAACCAAAAAGTTACACAGCACTTTCTTTAACTTTAATACAATGCTTTAAGTGTTATAAAAATCATAAAATAAAATAAAATATATATCTGTCAAGCTAAATTCAGTGCATTTTTCAAACATGGTATATTGCTGTTGCATGTTGTCATGTCTTTGTCTGTTTCTGGCATCTGTAATTTGCACCCTTTTTGTTTTTTATTGTATAAAGCTTGATGATATTTTGGCACTTTATAAACACAGTGTAATAACACTGAAAACAAATTCAACAGCTACTATAAACTGCAACTGTTATTATAAATTGAATCTAACATATGGAAACGGCCAAAACCTGCAATTATGTCTAATTATAATTCAGGCAATTAACACTTCCTCTGTTGATCCAGGAGGTTAGGGGGAATTTGAAAATATTATAGGCACAGTTCCTTTTTTTGGAGCTAGTTGCCTTTGTCTGGAATACAAAAACAAAGAAATGCACACAGAAATATGCAATGTGATAGTGAGCTTTGATAATGATTCCGAATTGATGCAATCTTTTCATTGAAGATTTGGAAGCTTGGAAGTTGCAGAATGACTTTTCTGTTGTAGGTATAAGGAAACTGCTCAGACAAGAATCATCTTTACATTCTCTTTCTGTAATGCCACCAATCAAATATCTAGTTCTGTGAGAGAAATACATTTAAAGGGAATTTAGAGACCATAATTACTGTAATAAAAAAATCCAAACATGTGGAGCATAAGGGCAAGATAAATGTTAGCTTAAAGCTGACCTATCAAGGCATTTTTTAACATTATATAAAAGGTGGCTAACCGTTCTAATGAAAATATTTTTTTTTTTAATACTTTTTAAAAATATTTTTGGGAAGGACTTTACCCCTTCTGTCTTTACCACCATGGTGGTAAAGATTGGATAGGAAACCTGGAGCATCCTGGGATACATACACTCCATATTCCAAGGGGCTTTGGGCTGCTCATTTTGTGTATGCCTGATCTTGGGCATGAGCAGAAGGGGCTTTCCCAGAATGTGATCCACACTTCTTTTTTTTTACATTTTCAGGAGGAAACGTCACCCATCCTCACACCTGCTCAATGCAAAATTGGGTTATGTAAGAAGAACTCAGAGATTGTGATTCTTGTGCACCAAAAAGAAGAAGAACTCTGCAATGGCATGTGACCAACTTGAATCAGAATGCAGAGGGATCAAAAGCTCTTACAAAGTAAAGGTAAGTATTAATATTATGTTTTTTTTTTCAATGAAGGTTTCACTTTAAAGACTCATTTAAACCATATTTTTGTTATTGTTCTGCAGTCAGGCTGCAAACAATGTGCTTGCTTATGTGTTTTTACCAGGAACTTTACCAAGCTGCACTGCGCTGATGCTGTAGATGCGGTCTGCTGCTCTCATTTGAAATACAGTGGGACAGATAGTTAGCAAATCAGTATACCCCCTGTCAAGTGCTGCATCGAACAGCAATGCTTAAGGACCATGAGCATTGTTATCACAGTTCATTGCAATTGTCTCCCCTTCATGTGTGCAACAGTTTTCCAAAACCCTCAAAAACTGCATTATGAATTTTGGAGCCATGTGTTTAGACATTCTTGTATTCCCCCAAATTGGATCCCAGCTGGAAGTGGTACTGCATGCTTCCTCTATGGTCATATCCTAGGAAAGCTTTTTAAACATGCACAGTGCATTTAGGAGTTTAGACCTCCCTAAATGTCTATTCCATGGCTCCTATTTCCATGACTTCTGTTCTAATAATGATTCCTGTTAACAGCCTTTGCATGTTTTGTGATCCTTGTTATCTGCCAGCTCTGACCTTTTGCCCCAATGATCCTAGTTGTTGGTCAGCCTGTTTCTCAAAGATCTTTGCTATCTGCATGCCATGAACTTTTGCCTGTTTGGCCATGAGCTTGCTTGCCAGTTTTGTATCAGACTTCTTTTCTGGCTGTTACTCTGAGTGTAATCTGTCTGCATCAAAGCCTATTATGTTTTGCTGGGTTCTCTAGTGAACATTGCGTGGTTTCGTGGACACCTCAAGCTTCTTTAGGGCTTACATTGCCCTTATGATAGAGAGTGTACTACCTCTGTAAAAGTTTCTTGAAGCATGTGGTGCAGGGTTCTTGCCAGAAAACTTGAGTACAAGAGCACTGGTCCCAATGTAAAAAAAATAAATAAAAAAAGCAACCCAGATCTTCAGCATGCTACTGGCACAAGGTTGCTTGATATAGATCTAAAGCACTTTAAACACATATAATAGCCTAAACATAAGCTATTCATTTTTGCCATTTATATATAAACAGATCAGCATCAACATCTCCCAGAGAGCAAAGAGAGGTTTCATAATACCAATATTGTCTAATATAACAATATGTTTATAACTATTTGACGTTTCCACTCATGTCACCTGAGACTACATTTAAAACTAAACTCCAGCCTTCCTTTTCTTTTATCACAGCACACTTGTAGACTTGCCTTCCAACTCTGGAAGCTGAAAAATACACCCTGACATATAGAAGACACGATAGGGAGGGGTAAATAAGGAAGGGTATCTTGAAGTTAGTGGTCCTCAGTGTTGAAAAAACACTGAAAAAAATACTTTGAAAAAATACTCAGTGTTGGTGGTCACGAAAAGAATGAATGCTGGTTGTAGTAGGAGAACTAAATGTCCAGTATGTCGGTGGATAGTGGGAGGAAAAATATGTCTGGTGTTAGTGTTTGTAGGAAGAAGAATTGACTGATATTCTGGGGGAACAATATTGCACAGAAGGGTAGGAGGAACAATACCCAAAAAGAGATGTGAGAAAACAATGGACCTAGTAGGATGTGAAGAGAACAATAGCATTCAATAAGAACGGGGGAAAGCATTAACGTCTAGCAAGAAAAAGAGAACAACATTACCCAGGGGAGGATGCCAAGCTGGGGTTTAGTGAAAAACAATAGTGCTCCCTAGGGGTTCACAAACAGCTCTCTGGGGTCCATAAATCCTTCTCACTGTGTCACAGAATCACAAAGGGTCATTTGTGGGTTGGTATTTTGTCAAAAGGATATCAATTTAAAAACATAAATAGGCTTTACATTAGGTATGTGTTGACAATAAAAAAAATAGAGCTTTAGCCCTCTGGATTTGCAGGTTAAGAGGTAATATGTGGTACCCCATTTACATGGCATGGTATGGCATTGTAAAGCAAAAAAAGCTTTCTTTGTAATCATAAATTAAAGCATTAGCTCTTGTGTACATGGGGATTGCTTGATGTTGGCTGTACTAATCAGGCTAATATTACCAATATAATGATTTGTCTTGAATTTTAATGGCGCCATTTTAGGTGAAACATGTAGGAGACAGCTACACATGTTGATGTCACGAGAGGGTTATGGCTTTAACTGGATGGTAGCGTATTTTTTTTGTAATTTTTGTAATAAATACCAATCTACACTATCATTGGGTATACTCATAATTGAAGGGACACATAAGTCTTTTTTATCCTTTGGAGTAGCAGCAATTGTTGAGATAGCTCACTGGTAGATAACTAAATCTGGATTAGGTTGAATATAGTAAGATTTCACAGTGTACAGGAGAAGGAGCTTTTTTTCAATAAGGATCTCTGAAATTGGGGAATAATATAGAATATAAAAAGGGGTATGAACTGGAGAACTGCTTTTTAGCGCTATGGCACAATGTCTTTTATTTATTTAATACTTTAAAAATCTATTTTCTTGTAC
The DNA here is from genome assembly GCF_032062135.1 of Pyxicephalus adspersus. Taxonomy (NCBI): domain Eukaryota; kingdom Metazoa; phylum Chordata; class Amphibia; order Anura; family Pyxicephalidae; genus Pyxicephalus; species Pyxicephalus adspersus. The sequence continues at coordinate 58,810,390 of NC_092864.1, forward strand.
CTACTAATTTATATTTTGACATTCAGTTTTAATTACAGGTAATCTCTGCTTTTTGCTCAGGATGCTAAATTTTAGTTTATGTCTCTCTCCAAGGATGAGGTTAGGGTTTGCTGCTACCATAGGGTTAGGACAAACCCTGCGTGTTCAAAATTTATGTGCAGATTTCACTAGAGGAATTTTTTAAAGCAGTAATGCAAGTTAGTGCCCCCACTGTAAAATTTTGACTGAATTTTGGCTATTTGAGCAATCAATCCCTTTTCCCTGATTTTGTTTTTATTAATATTGGGGAACTTGTTGTCCAAGGCCTGAGTGAGGTCCATTATCTCTGAATAAAACTGACCTGCAGCTAGCCAATTTTACACTGCTGTATCATCTGTGGTATTTAATATGGTATCTACAAGTGGTAATGGGCCAGAATATTTCTTGATGTTTATTAACTTGTTAAATAACAAATAATGGTAAATAACTAATAAATAACTAATCTTGATGTTAAATTGCTTTCATTCTAAGAAGAGCCTTGGACCAATTTTTCTATTCCCTGCAAAACCAAAGAAAAAGTACAATTGGTCAAAGTTGTGCACCTTCCAAGTACAATGCAAGGTAGACAATTTCGGTAAAGGCAGCTTATCTGTAATTATTGCAATCCATATCAATGTAATAAGGGAAATGGAAGGGGGGTGTTGAAGTTGCTACCCTGCTTAGTGCTCTGTTTAACCTTGATCCATCCCTGCACTAGAAGGTGGTCAACTGTACAGGCATCACTGAAGGACAACACATTAAGGCAAAAAAAAAAATCAATAAACTTGAAAGTGTATTTGCAAAGATGAAGTGCACAGAGATACTGCTAATTAAAATAGACAGGGATAGCAACCAAACAGCATCAAATTACATTATTTATAACAATATTGTGGCAATATTACAAACCATATTATTGTCATTTTTGAGTCTCTTCAGAAAAATAATGAACTGGCAATGGATGTTGCAAAGGCAAAAAATTAGGTAGCAAAAGATACAGAGATAATCTAACTTGTTGAAAAATAAAAAATCCAGGCTAGAAACAAGTAATCTATGCTTTATTGTGAGCAAAAAATATACAGAGACGGGTCTAACTGGGTCTAAATACTGCATAATAATGCCTTGTAAAAACTATACACAACTATATCAAAACAGAAAAATGAAAAAGCATGGGAAGTTGTAGTCAATATATAGATTTATAGATTTAATAATAATAAAAGAAAACATATACAATATATACATTTACAAAGTAAAGTTAGTAAAATGTTTACTGTTGGCAAAGAAGACCTATCCATAATGAATACAGCACTGGATTATATTATTTGTCCATCCTGGTCACAAAAAAACACACATAAAAGTAAAAGGGAACACCAAATAATGTAATCCAGTTGATCAACATTTCAAGCTAATATGTCATTATATGTTTCTAACTGTAAAGAAGGGCACACAAGGTCTCTCACTTTGCTTTGTTTTTCTGTATAATTTACCTTATCAAGGTAAACACACTCAAAAATTTCTCATATGTTCCATAATTCAAAGTACTGATTTTTTTTTACCTCACAATCCCTTTTTAATTTCCACAATGAGAAAGCTATTCTTTGAAACCATATATAATATAAATTGAAAAAATGATGTTCAATACAGGTCTAACTGGGTCTAAATACTGCATAATAATGCTTTGTAAAAACTATACACAACTATATCAAAACAGAAAAATGAAAAAGCATGGGAAGTTGTAGTCAATATATAGATTTATAGATTTAATAATAATAAAAGAAAACATATACAATATATACATTTACAAAGTAAAGTTAGTCAAATGTTTACTGTTGGCAAAGAAGACCTATACATAATGAATACAGCACTGGATTATATTATTTGTCCATCCTGGTCACAATATACACACATAAAAGTAAAAGGGAACACCAAATAATGTAATCCAGTTGATCAACATTCCAAGCTAATATGTCATTATATGTTTCTAACTGCAAAGAAGGGCACACAAGGTCTCTCACTTTGCTTTGTTTTTCTGTATAATTTACCTTATCAAGGTAAACACACTCAAAGATTTCTCATATGTTCCATAATTCAAAGTACTGATTTTTTTTTACCTCACAATCCCTTTTTAATTTCCACAATGAGAAAGCTATTCTTTGAAACCATATATAATATAAATTGAAAAAATGATGTTCAATACAAATAATACAATTTTATACACACATATATTCTCTCTCTTATTTTATTAAGTGGTTTCAGCTGCAAATCCCTGGGAAAGGCACGTGGGTGAAAACAAAAGTTGCTGTCTTGATTACACATCCGGTAAACAATAGACATGTGTCTCTCCAAGAGAATTTTTTTCTACTTTTTTATATAATCAGCCTGTGCCTGCTTGGGAATCCCTTTAGCAGCAAATAAATAAAACCAAATAATAATTATGACTTGATTACATTTTCAGTAAACATTTGTGCCTTTATTAGATTAGATTGAAACGAATTTCCACCCAATCTCTGGAGTGAAAGGGAAGCTCACGCTGAACAAAACACTTTGGAGGTAGTTAGTGTCTGAGAGCCAGACAGTCATGGCAGAATGATGGGAACAGGGTCATGTTGGTGCATTACAAGGAATGCCTGATAACATCTTTTTGTAGCATGAAGACCTTTCAGAACCTGAAAATGTAATTTCTACTTACTGGATTTCCTTGGCCATTTTAGGAACAGTTACATCTGCTTACCTAATGTGGAATAGTATGTTGTTAAAAGCTAACATTCAATTTTTGACTTTTATATGCAGATTGTAAACTGTAGTTAAGGTCATTATCAGTGACTCCCACTACACCCCTGCCTGTGTCACTCAAAGGGGAAGACACTTCCCCCAGATTGACGTCATGATTCCAGAACTCGCCTCAGAGAGACAACCTACCCACCTTTCTGAGCCTGCAATTCAATACAGGAGACGTGGTCCGTGGCTCAGGCCGGTGCGCCCCCCAGAGGGGTTCTTTTACTGACCCCACGGGGAGGGGCTAACCAGCCAGAGCCGTGGGCCACCACAAAAAGTGAGGGCAGGGCGTTTCCACCTGTGCCTGCCCCACGACACCCTTGGTCTTCATACATAGTGTGATCCAATGATTTTGAAATGACCAGTTCTGTCATACAACATACAGTATATGCCTACTATTTAGCTTTGTCCAGCACTCTCCCTAGTACTGGCTAGGAGGCAACAGTGGAGAACACAAACTGTCTAGGCTTTCAACTAACTGTTCTACCAACTTGGATACATCTCAAGTTTTGGAATCCTAGCTGTTTTTCGGGTGCATAGGCAAGCCACTATCAAAAAAAGCAATTTACAAATAACATCAATGGTAGCACACGTTTTTGCTGTTGATATTTTTTTTTCTTTTACAATTAGCTTGGTTTACATACAGCTGCTGTATTACAATTTGATTTCAGTTTAAAGAAAAAGTATTATTTCAAGTAGCTTTAACAGTGACACATGTTTTGCCATCTAACATTAATAGAACCAAAGAAATTGTCCAGTAGTTCACTGTGACTGTAAATAATGCTGATGCTGTACTACCATTGAGTAATTTTTATTAGGTCCCATTAAGAATTAAGAAACCAAAGATGATACAGAAATGTAAAACTGGCCTGCAGCAGGGCATTTTTATTCAGGGAGAATTGGCCTGAAATATATTATAATATATAAGACAAAAAAGTACAGGCAAATAGATTTCTCAGAGAATATACAGACTACAGATAACACAACATTTTTTTTTGGCCAGCAGCATATTGTACATTGAGGGGAAATTGGCTAAAATGTATACTAGAGATAAAGAGCACAGACAGGTGTTTTTCTTTAGGAATTAGGAGACCTCCAATGATACAGCAGTGAAGGATTGGGCAGCAGCTTGTCAATTTTAAAAGGCAAGTCTAGGTCTAAATATATTGGAAACAATAAGCATAGGCTAGAGCTTTGCTTCCAAAGTCAGGTTACTGCAGAATACCCAGTAGTGTAAAACTGATCAGTAGCAGGTCCCTGCAGCTCCTCCGTACACGTCTTCTTACTTTGGTCTTCTCCCGGTGTGTGCAGAGACGTTCTACGAGGTTTCCTGGTGACGTCGGTGCATGTGTTGGTGTGGACGGGAGGAGTGTCTGGAAATTTGAATAATTTTGTATTGGATTCAATACAAAATAGTATAAATACTAAAAATTATATTATATAAATATTATACATGCTACTGTACAGTTATATTACATGTTTACATTACATGTTTTTATTTAAAGTTTATTAATAAATGTAATACATTTATTAAATATTGGACATATTTCGGTGAGTTTTGCCTAAGAATTATGGGCCTACAATGTAAAATGAATTTCCATGCAAAAAAATGCAACACTTTTTGCGTCGAAATAGGGGCAGAATTAGAATGCTAGGGGGTTTAGGTAAAACAAGGGTACTACCAGGGATTCCTCTTTAAAACCCTATATTCTATTTTTGTAACTGGTGCTGAGTATGTACTAAAATGCCTGAAACATCTCTGGCTACCTTGACACATTTAAAGTTCCAAACATCTGCACATTGCACTTCTAAATGCTTTAAATATTATAATAAATATTAAATATTATTATAGTATTTAAATAAATACCTGTATCTCAATCTCATAAAAAAAACATGACAGCAGCAAAACTGATTCAGAAGGCTATAAAACCCTACAACCCATGACCCCACCAAAACAACCCCCTTCAAAACCTAATTAAATAACCACACAATGTTTTGGTTAAATGGCCCGTAGGCCTTTTTATTATAACAATAAAATATTCAAATAAAAAAAAGAAATACACATTTTAATAAAAACCATAATTAAAACAAATACCAAATAAATAACATATATAATCCAAACAAATAAGTAACCTTTTTACCTTGTAAAACATTAAATAACTTGCTGCAACAATTTAGCCTTACAGGTTGCTGGTCTTCGAAGGCACCCAATTACATTAGGGGTCTGCTTCACTATATTAAAAGGTATATGTAATTGCTCCCAACTGCAAAACCTCCCCAGCTCGGGAGCTACGTTTACTTACCTCTTAACCCACCGACCACCATCAAAATTAAACAAATTCACAAAACAATGAGGACTCCACACCAACCATGGGTCCCCAAACCATCACAACATTTAACCAAAATACCAGCACCCCTGAGGACCTCAACCATCCAACCCGTCAACCCAAACATAACAAAACTCAAACCCACCCAAAACATAAATAAAAAAGAGGGTGGGTGGGAAGGAAAAACTTTTTTTTCACCCTTTTCTAAGCTACTGACCTCCACTTCTTGTACCTGACCTTTTATCCACTTGCCCCCCCTTTCACCTTTCATCCCTTTGCCCCCCTTTACGTCACCTTTCCCTACCTTCTGAGACTAAATTAACCCTTTGCTAGCCTGCTACCAAGCTTGCCCAGTCATGACAGCCCTCCTCTATTCTCCTTTCACTTGCTAGATCCAGGCCTGACTTTCCTGGTGAAGAGGTCCACTGATTATGCAAATGTGCCAAACACCAATCTTGGCCCTGATCCAGTAACTTCTGCATAGCTAAAATTTCTTATAATGTGTCACTCTCTCGCTTTCATTTCAGTTAAGAATCTCTGGTTTACATATTTTTCATGTATTTGGTGGACATGTTAATATGATTCTTATTAACTGATATATTTTCTATTAATGTTTTGGAACTATGCACTTTGTGATACTGTTGTCATGCTTACCATGCCATTAATCAAGTGCTAGGTGGTAAAATCTGATGAATGTTTCAGAGGAATGGAGTGAGGACAGTCAATGTGAAGCAGGGGCAGATAATGAAGAGTTGGCCAATGCTAGCTGTGCTAAGCTTTGTGCTTGGAATTGCTTAACACAGTTAGTAAACTAAACATGTCACATGTGTAATGTGAAGGCACCATCTAGACCTGCTTCCCCCAAAAAGGGGTCCATGATACTCCAAGTTGTTTTACAGATTTTTTAGAGATTCCTTTAGCAGAGGTGAATTGACCTTCCATTTAATGGTGTCTGCATAGTTCTGGGTCTGGCAACATGTGGCCAACCATATGTGACCAGTAGAGCCTCTGATTTATTACATCAAGCAAATACCCACTCACACCAATATTCTTTTTAGCTATCTGTGAGAGAAGCAACTTTGCCACTGACTACTCATGTAAACAAGCGTTTGTTCAACTTACTAACTTTATGAATGTACTCTTTGTTCTTTTATTTGTATTTATGTGCAATATGCACCTCTGAAGTATAAGGGCAGAAGCTTATGCAGAGTTAGTAAGATTGAAATCGGTGTTGTATTTCAGATTTGGGTAGATTTTGTAATTTGACATTTAGTTTGTATGCACCTGCGCATGCACCTGCGCATGCACCTGACTGAAACACTCCTTCTGCGCAGGCCAAATTTTGGGCATGTACAGAAGGAGCAACTCGAAGCCTCCTAGCATACACAACATACTCTGCGCTCCCATTCAGTCTTTACTGCCACGGCTGTAAAGACAAAAGGAGAGTGGCTTTTTTTTCCTTTAAAAATGCACATATTTACTTTATATTAAAGGGTTATCTATCCTTTAAAAAAAAATTTAAATTGTGGTGGTAAGTCCGCTTTTTCAAGTGGCTTACAGCCTGATCTGAACATAATTAACTGTGAGCCTACAGTTGGTGCCTATTTCGCTTACCAAGCATTTAGAACAGTAAACTTTGGTTTGTGGAATAAATATTCCAAATCTAAATTTTTGCCCCAGTTTAGCCTTCCAACCAATTAATTTGAGTTTTATTTTCCCTTAGTATCCTGGAAAGCAGATTTAGTCAAAAGGAAAGAGGGTGAATGAAAGGAATGGAATGTGAGAATACATTTGGAGGAAATTTGTGGAATCACGTGAAAATGGGGACAGTTTTTTAGAAGAGTACCACAATCCTTATTGTAGAGTTGGGAGTGGGGTGGTGGGTAAAACCAATAGGACTAATATTGGGAAGAAGAGAGTAAATTATTATAACCACTATAAAAAGTTACCAAAATATGGGGTAGTAATGAGACATATGGCTCAAAATCTAAACAAAAACCTTTACTCTCACCCGATCCAAAAACAGCCAAATACTCTTTTAAAGCATGGTTGTACTAAACTTCCTCCATGACCCCTGTACGGTACTTTTTAATTGTTAATAGTAAATTACAATTTTTTTAACAGTCTACAGAATCTTTTACAAACAAAAATGAGATGACCCTGACCAATGTTCAGAGAGATTCATACAGTCGTAGTTTGTTATTTTTAAGTTTACATACATATATTACATTACATATATTACATAACAAAGTGTCATATGTATTCCATTTCATGAAGACCATATATAAAAAATTAATGATAGCGATAAAAAGATAGATCCAGAAAGCAGGTTTCTAAGCAAAGCTGAGTAATAATGTATATTTTTCTGGTCAATGCTTTGCTAAATGAGTTCTTCTTATTGTTCTAGACTTGTAGTCCTATATTAGACTCTTCCAGCATCTTGCTGTTTTGTCACAATACTGCAACATTGTTTACTTTAGCTTCTTCACAAAAGATAATCCAACAAAATTACATTAATTATAAACCAATATGCTCTGTTCAATTCCCCAGCGAATCCAACCTGGCAATGAGCATCTGCTCTCTTTTTCTGTGCTTGGGTTTGGAGAACACGATTCACAACATTGCTCAATGTATAATTAACAGTCAAATTAAAGATGCACAATCCCTTCTAGCAGACTTCTTAACCCACATTATGCCAGAGGGGCCAACAGCCTGTTGCAGAGTTCAGACCATTTAAGTTTAAACCATCCATGGATGTGTTCTTCGTTGATGTGCTGATTGCCATCTAAATCAACAACTATAAATAATATTTGCTATTGCCAGGTGGACTAAACTTTAGGATGAATACATTCAAGTGACATCATTGGTGTGTTTATAAAGACTGTAATATAATTAAAAAAAAAAAAAAAAAAAAAAATCACCTCTATGAAAAAAGTAATTGTATACCTTGTATTTGAATTTGAATGCTTGGTTATTACTATGGTCGATTACTGATTCAGCCATATTGTATAAAACATATGGGTTGTAATAGCAAACTACAGGTTAAGCAAAGCAAAGGTTGGTCAAGTATCAGAAAAAAAAATCATTTAGTTAGATGATCACAGGAGATTTTGGAGAATGACATCAGCAAGAACCAGACATACAGCATCTTCCCAAGCCATTGTGGCTGATATCATATGGCCCAATGCCAGTTTCCTATTACATCCTAAAGCAGCTGTATCTTCAGGGTAGAATAAATACCTTGACCCTCTATCCTTCAGTATATTGCCAGGAAAGTCTGCTAGCTGTATAACTTTCAAATAACCTATAGGTTTCTTTAAACACCTTTCCATAGAAGTTAACAATATTCAATACAAATGTTTACAATTCCTTTGGCACACTGGCACTAGACCTAACTGCAAGCCATTTTCAGCCATACACATGCATGCTTTTAGGTTCTTTCAGGGCAACATGAATTGCTTTTAGCATATCTATACAATGTGTTTATCAATCTACCTATAGGTGTAAAATAATATAAGCAGATCAACCACAAAAAATAGGGCATGCTGTAAAATCACAACACAATGTATGGAAAAACAGCAATTAACACAAAAATAATAAACACAAAAAATAAAAACATAAGTTAACATATATATATATATATATATATATATATATATATGTGTGTGTGTGTATGTGTGTTTCAAACTTTTTTGAGCAACGGCACATTTTTTCATTGAACAAATCCTGCCGCACACCACAAACCAAAAATGTTATAAAAAATCTGTAAAATCTGACGGTCTGTAGCTTAACCCCCCTGGCGGTCTAATTCTGTGCTTATTTTTACACCAAAAGCGGTAAATTGATTTGCATGGAAATGTATTTTAGCTTGTAGGCATATAATTCTTAGGCATAACTCACCAAAATATGTCCAATAATTTAATAAATTTAAAAATAAACTTTAAATTAAAAAAAAAATCTGTTAAAACAAGGGTGCATAAAATTACAGAAACCTGTAATATAACTGTACAGTAGCATATATAATATATATATATATATATATATATTATATAAGGATTACTTTGCATTGGATTTAATACAGTTATTTTGTATTGAATCCAAATAATAATTATATGAATTACCCACCACACCTCCCGCATACAGCAACGTCACCACGGAACGTCACTGCATGGAACGTCGGAGGAAGATGGCGCAGCCCGAGCATAAGTGGGTTTTTTTTTTATGTTTTTAGCTACCGCAAGTGTGGCTTGGGGTTACTGCTTTTTGCATGTTTTTTTAACCCGGAGCCAGACAATATAGTTTCTCAATTTATTTATACTCACTCAATGCAAAACTTGGACCTGTTTAGAAGACTTGGATCAGGGGTGGCCACACTTTTTTGGCTTGCGAGCTACTTTTAAAAATGCTACTAAAAATGCTAAACATACAATATATATACCAAGTATACCTAATATTTAAAATATATATTGTTTACCTTACATAACAGCATGTATGGCAAAATACAATTTTTAATTTTATTTTTTTATGTGTTATTAGCGCAATCACTCCACTAGCTGTGCATAAGTGTAGCACAGGGCTTTAAAGAAACAAACCTGGAGACTACCACAAAAAAAAAAAAAAGAAAAGGTGAGGGACATTAAATGCAGTATCCTCATGAAATATATAGAGGATAATTCATGCATATGTGGTTTGCATGTTTTGTTGTGTTATCATTTGTTTTTAATTTTTATATTAAAGAATTTTCAATGTTACTGGTATTATTGAATTTTGCAATTTTATAACTGTTAGTTACTCAGCAACATAGTCATATGTGTATGTGTGTGTATATATATATATATATATATATATATATATATATACTGCCTTTAAAGTCCCTCACATTTTCCTTTTCTATTATTTGTAACACAGGACTTCTGAGCTTTAAAATAATAGAGTGCAACACATTTTGTGCAAACCTATACCATAACAATACTTTAGTAGGTATATTTTTGCACTCTCCGTTCTTGTCTGATAATGGAATGTAAATCTCTATTCCATTTAGTTATATTCTGGAATGGTACATGGTTTCTTTAGAAGCCAGTAACATGTTATACCCAAAAATTGATTTGAGTAAAAATGCTAGAAAAAAAAATGAGGCAGCTTTAAAGCCTTTGTCAATATTTGTCAAGTGAATGTAGCAGCCACTCTTCAAAACAGGAGTGTATATTTGGATCCCCTGAAAGTTAGAATTTTAACAACCACTAGAAATCAAGATACTGGATACAGGGAAAGAAACAAGTATATGCCTTCAATTTATAGGAATATACATAAAAAGAAGTTCTAGCTAAGGTGCAATATTACTGCCCCAACGAGAGAGAGAGCAGTCTTTGTATTCCTTTGTCACACTACGGGTCCTGTGCTACTACAAGTGAGGAACTATGGCAGCCTGACATGAGTGGGCGGAGCCAGAACTGAGCCAGGGCTTTGCGATCGACTCGCGTAGCCATAGTGATCCACCCCTGACTTGGATAATTTCCCATGTTACACCTGAAGATCTCTCACAACACACTAGTGTGCCGCGGCACAGTGGTTAAAAAACACTGCTCTATATGACCCAGTTCAAAAATAAAACACTACTTGAATATCTGATAGCATGTTATCTTTCTCTTGTATGAATTTTAGAATGTTTGAAGTGCACAAATGAGATTTTGTGAAGTTGAATATTCTGTTGCCCATACTGGTTTTTAAATTTGTTTAGTAAGAAAAAATTGTATTTTTGTTGAATCTATGAAGACTATACATTATATACCTATGCTCAATACCCCCTCCCCCCCTTTTCACATATTCACATGCACAAAATTTTCACTGGTTTTTCTTTTCTGAAGTCCAGCAAAAATTGTTTTGCAGATGTTTACAGTAAATGCCGAAACTACTACACAGTAGCAGAATGCAGTGTGTGATATATTCTTAGATAGGTGGAGTTCTTGCATATTAGCATTAGGCTCTGTGATAAGTTCCAGTTGCAAAGTAGTATTTAACCATATGATACCCTTAAAAGCTTGACACCTGCGGCTTGTTCTTGTATAATACAAACGCCTAAAGCGGTATCTCAAAGTACTGGTTGCTACAATTTTTAAAACAATTAGTTACCTTGAATGACATAACACTGACAATTTAGTACTGAGGAGGACTTTTCTTTCAAGGTGACACTTATATAAAATATATGATTAAAGATATCAATTAAATAACACCAATCTCAGTGTACGCCGTACAGTGACATTTGTAAATTTGATATAGACTTTGTTAGTACCAAACCACTAGGCTTACATTACCTAAGTGTATCTCTAGACAACATTTTTTGTTTAATTTGGATAGAATAATAGTAAATCCTCTGCTAAGTAAAAGTTTCTGTGTGGTAAAAGTGAAATTTTGTAGTAATGTGCTACATTTGCAAGATTGGAAGGCCAGTGCCACCGTATGAAATAGATACCAAAATCCAGCCACAACTTTTTGTGATTAAGTTGGTAAGAGTAAATACTTTGTGATATGTTTTAGGAGTTGGATCTGGAAGACATGGTAATAATGAATTAAGATTAATGAATAAAGATTGAAACCCTTCCCTATTTGCTGGAAAAGGTCTGTTGAAGTCTGAGCATATAGCTAATGGGTTGATTGAACTCAAACCAATAGATATATACTGCCAACATTCCTAAATTCTTAGAAAGGTAGGTATATTTGTGGGACTTTAAAGGCAGTTCAGTACGTCATAAAATGGGCTCAAATATA
>NC_092864.1:58823088-58838809 GCF_032062135.1 Pyxicephalus adspersus
TTTTCTAGGCTTTAATAGGGAATGATGTGCAGAAATGATACAAATTAGACAAAGGTCTGAGTACATTTTTGTTCAGTAAAAATGACAGGGAAATTATATCAAAAATAATTTTTTTTTACAGTTTTGTGTTTACCAAATTTTGCTAAACTTGCAGTTTAATTTCACTCTGCTTGAATACTGCAAGGCTAAAAAAAAATTAAGAATATTTTTTTTGGCCTGCATGGTAGGAAAATTTAAAAAAAATTACCACTTATTCCACTGGCCATATCATTAACGTCCAGGCACTGTTTATCACTTTAAGACTCTGGAAGGGTGTATATTGTTATTTGTAATCAACAAAATTTAGAAATGTAAATTGCCTGGAAAATACTTCTCTCATTTAATTGAAGTATATGGTCACTGGAACAAAATGTCATTGGAGCACAGAGGGCACTAGAGCATAAAGTGTCACTGGAACATAAGAGGTGTCATTAAAGCAAAGGATCACTGGTATCCAAAGGCTTACTGTAGCACAGGGTGACTAGAAAATGGGGCACTGGTGCACAAAGGTCACTGGAGCAATTGAGGTCACTGAGTAATTGAGGTCACTGAGTAACTGAAGCACAAAAGTCACTGAGTGTCACTGAGACACTTTATAGAGTCACTGGTGCAAATGAGAAAGTAAGCAATGGACACTCACTGGTTGCTTTTTTTCTGCATGGCAAATATTTTTGCAGTAAACACAACTTTGTGAAAATCACCTGACCATCTCTCATGTGTTATTTTAACTCAGATTTATATTTTATCTTTTATGAAATGTAAAATCTTAAATTTTGTCAAAAGAAACAAAATTATTACTTTGGTGTAGAATAGTTTTTTTCACGTCTTCAAGCCTCTGTTCTGCACACAGTGAGCAGGGAAGCCCCTTTTCGTATCTAGGAGGTGTCAGTAAGTCGGATGTCCTTATCCCAGGGACTACCTGTACTAATATATAATTAAGTGGATGATATTACAGGTATGTTTGCCACATCATTTTCTTTTAGAGAGAGTGGAGTTGTACTGTTGAAAACATTTTTTAACTCAGTAGTTGTTCTATTACCACCTCCTTTTCCTCTTCTCCTCAAGTGAAACCATGCTGAAATTCAGTTTTTGCCAGTGGGAAACTAACACTATTTAAAAAAATGTGGTGCAAACTACCTAGAAAAATGGGTGAAATAACACACCTGCCGTAACACGTGTGTCCATATTTGTGATGTGTGTAGTTATTTGGTAATTAAAAGGTCAATCTTCTATCATAAAAACAAAGGCAGATAATCTCCATTAATGGCCATTAGGTCTAATGTTTTTAACCTACATAGTGTCTTTACTATTATATGGAAAGCTACAAACACAGGCTAGATAATTGTAACCTGAAATAAGTGATAATAATCTAGCCTGATTACAGCAGCCCCATGATATTGTTTAGCAATCCTCCCTGTAGGATCACTAATCGACGACAAGAATTTACTGTCATATCTGTGGCCCAAGCAGAAATTTGTGATTTTAGGGACAAACAGTCAATAATGACTGATACAAATAATATTATTTTTTGAACCCTTTTATGTTGCTTGTCTCTGTATCTGTCAATAGTGTATTTTTTTATAATTCAACTCTGATATTTTCTTACTCTAAGGACACTGGTTTCTTTTTGTACATCATACAGATACAAATACCCATGTTGTATCCCAGAATTTGCATATTACATTCTTCACTTGAATGGGTATGCTAAATTAAAGTTATTGCAATAGATGTTCTTTTACCAAATTCAAACTACCCCCTACCTATTTCTGTCTAGGTATAAGCTTTTTATCAAATATATAAGATATAGTAAAAGTTTCTTTTTCACAATGTACTCATTTACCTTTGTATTAGGGAACTAAGAGGAAAACATCTTGCAATGAACAAAGCTCCTTAAGCTTGCTTTTGTCTGCAAGAATTCTATGTGTTCAGTGACCAGTGACACCATCACGGTCACCTACTTAGTACAAATAGGAATTAAATGAATACAAACAGAAAATGGAATTCTGCAATGTGACAAACAACAGGAGTAAAAAATGTAAAATATTTCATTTCAATACCATCAGGTGAGCACTTAGCTGGACTTAATAATCCGCCCAACTCTATACAAGAACACAAGGCCTCTAACAAGGCATCTGCTTGAAGATTAACTTTTGATTATATATTCAATTTGTCTTATTTACCTTTAACATGCTTTTAGTTTTCTCCCACTCATCTACTTATTTTATCTTTTAAATGGCCTTCACCTCCATGCAGAACAGACTGAGGTGTGACATCCTAATATGTTTCTATGGAAACAGGTGCAACATCAAAGATACATTTAATGCTGGGTCATCGCGCTTTGTTCTGTATTAGGGACACATATTGGACGCTATCCCTCCATAGATCTGCATTCCTTTCAGCTTTGACAAAGCACCAACATACATTATCTAATGGAAAAAAAAAACCACCTCCTTTTCCTCTTCTCCTCAAGTGAAACCATGCTGAAATTCAGTTTTTGCCAGTGGGAAACTAACACTATTTAAAAAAATGTGGTGCAAACTACCTAGAAAAATGGGTGAAATAACACACCTGCCGTAACACGTGTGTCCATATTTGTGATGTGTGTAGTTATTTGGTAATTAAAAGGTCAATCTTCTATCATAAAAACAAAGGCAGATAATCTCCATTAATGGCCATTAGGTCTAATGTTTTTAACCTACATAGTGTCTTTACTATTATATGGAAAGCTACAAACACAGGCTAGATAATTGTAACCTGAAATAAGTGATAATAATCTAGCCTGATTACAGCAGCCCCATGATATTGTTCAGCAATCCTCCCTGTAGGATCACTAATCGACGACAAGAATTTACTGTCATATCTGTGGCCCAAGCAGAAATTTGTGATTTTAGGGACAAACAATCAATAATGACTGATACAAATAATATTATTTTTTGAACCCTTTTATATTGCTTGTCTCTGTATCTGTCAATAGTGTATTTTTTTATAATTCAACTCTGATATTTTCTTACTCTAAGGACACTGGTTTCTTTTTGTACATCATACAGATACAAATACCCATGTTGTATCCCAGAATTTGCATATTACATTCTTCACTTGAATGGGTATGCTAAATTAAAGTTATTGCAATAGATGTTCTTTTACCAAATTCAAACTACCCCCTACCTATTTCTGTCTAGGTATAAGCTTTTTATCAAATATATAAGATATAGTAAAAGTTTCTTTTTCACAATGTACTCATTTACCTTTGTATTAGGGAACTAAGAGGAAAACATCTTGCAATGAACAAAGCTCCTTAAGCTTGCTTTTGTCTGCAAGAATTCTATGTGTTCAGTGACCAGTGACACCATCACGGTCACCTACTTAGTACAAATAGGAATTAAATGAATACAAACAGAAAATGGAATTCTGCAATGTGACAAACAACAGGAGTAAAAAATGTAAAATATTTCATTTCAATACCATCAGGTGAGCACTTAGCTGGACTTAATAATCCGCCCAACTCTATACAAGAACACAAGGCCTCTAACAAGGCATCTGCTTGAAGATTAACTTTTGATTATATATTCAATTTGTCTTATTTACCTTTAACATGCTTTTAGTTTTCTCCCACTCATCTACTTATTTTATCTTTTAAATGGCCTTCACCTCCATGCAGAACAGACTGAGGTGTGACATCCTAATATGTTTCTATGGAAACAGGTGCAACATCAAAGATACATTTAATGCTGGGTCATCGCGTTTTGTTCTGTATTAGGGACACATATTGGACGCTATCCCTCCATAGATCTGCATTCCTTTCAGCTTTGACAAAGCACCAACATACATTATCTAATGGAAAAAAAAATTGTTTTCTCACTTTGGAGGTTTAGAGTGCAGCTGTCAATGAAAATATTGCCGCTATTATCTTCTTAATTATTATTATTGCTTATGAAGCTGCCCTGTGAAGAGGAGATTGTCAGAGGAAGATCTAATAAGCGTATTGTGTGGCCTTGGGACAGTAAGCCCTTTCATTGTTTTCCGTACCAGGAAAGTATAAAAATAATTTGTAAATTGATGCTACGCACTAAGAATGGAATGTGTGCTAAATGTTGTAGAACAATATTAAAAAGGTGAATAATGGGAAAATGAATGTCCTCTAAAACAGTTTATTATGTAAGTACAGAAGTTGTTTACATGAAGAATGTACCATTTTAAAACTCCAGTGGTGGATTCAAATTTTATTAGTCAGTTTTTTGACAATGGAAAAAGTTAAACCATCAACCAAAAATATTTACTGAAGTTTTGTTTTTTTATATATATATTGCACTTTGATGATTGTCTACTACCACACCGATTAAACAGAAGATGATAAGCAAACCTGTGTAAAAAAGTAACATTTATATCCAAGCATTGCAGAGAATAGAATTAGAGAAATGTAATCATAATTAGCTATATGTAGATCTCCCAATCAATGTGCCTTTTAAACAACAATTTGTTTTTGTTAGGAGGCGCTCTCTGTGTTTACAATCCCAGACAATGCCCCACCGCATATTCCCTCCGGTGGTTGTGCTCGCGGTAGCACTGGGGTGCCCTGAGGATTGCTGCATCCCTGTAGCTGGGTTTTCCCTCGGCATCCTCTGCACTGAGACTGCACAGCTAAAGGGAATTAGAACTGTGTGCAGCTGATTAGCAGAGTGGTTCCTGTTAATCCCATGCTATCATTGGCTGCTGCGGCTTTATAGCCTCTCTGCTCCATCAGAGGTGCCTGTTATAGCATCTGCTGGGCTTACCTGTGTTGGAGTGATTTTTGAGTATTTCTCTGTTACTGACCTGTGCCTGTTCCCGATCATTCGTTGAACTCTGCCTGGACCGACCTCTGCTTGTGACCCCAACTCTGTTTTTGCCTTGTTCCTTTTGTACTTCACTTGGAGGACTGATCTCCTTTGTTTTTGACCACAGCTTGTTTTTGAATTTCCTGACATTTTGTACTCTGCACTGTAGGCTCTGGGTCAACTGCCAGCCTATCTCCAGACACCATCCCTTGCGCACCAAGACCTTGGGGCAACCGAGTGCTGGGAGACGCAACCAACCTCCTCAGGCTGAGCGGGGGCTGCTAAAGGTGAAGATGCGGCTATAGATTGGGGGACTGGTATCTGGGGAATACTGGTACTGACCATTTTCTTGTTTGTTTTAAATTATATATTTAAACATGGATAGACCAGTCAAGTACAGAGTAGAAGGAGGTCTACTGCAGGTGAAATGCTTCTGTAAATGCAGGGCCATTTCTCTATATGGGTTATGTAAGCAAACTACTACGGATGCAATTTGTCTGCTGGCACCTGCAGCTTTGAAAAAAAGATCAAGCGCCAAGGTACTTTTTTTTAGGCCACCAACTGCCACCAGCTAAGCTCCTCAAAAGCAGTGATCTCCGGCCTGACAGTTAAATTTGTTACAAATAAATTTAGACAAAGCAGAAGCATTAGCATGAATAAGAGGGAGCAGGTACTAATGTGCATTTAAGCTACAGCAACCCCCACTGTGCTTTATTGTGGGCACTCATATCCATGCCAGGGGGTTTAATATTGGGGACACTCAAAATGGATTCCTCAGCCTCCCTCTAATGTTTTAGGGCAGGGGTGTAAAACTCAATTACACAGAGGGACAAAGTTAAAAACTTAGGCAAAGTCGCGGACCAACCTTGAAATTTTTCCTTCTCAATACAAAAATTACAAATACAGAATTAAAAATACAGAAATTAAATAAATAAAATTATAAATACAAATAAATAAAATTAAAAATACAGAAATTTTTCCTTCTCAATACAAAAATTACAAATACAGAATTAAAAATACAGAAATTAAATAAATAAAATTATAAATACAAATAAATAAAATTAAAAATACAGAAATTTTTCCTTCTCAATAGATTAAAACCCTTTTCAGATTGAATTTTGCTTCACATTCAATCTGGAACAAGCTTATAATAAAGAAAGATGCTTAAAATTTGTAATTTTATTTAAGAAAAAATCGTATGCCTCCTTTTCTATTTGTAGCCTTCTAAGTTAAATTTCAGTGGTAACCTTTTTGCACAGGCTAACAATAATACCAATTTTCTTCCATGAAAATCCAACCATTCAAGTCCATGCCTTGAAATAGCAAGGAACAATACAGCTGAGGGGGAGTGCTGGAAACGCCAGACGTGGCCAATGTGGGGCTAAATCTTATGGGTGGCCCACCGCTGAAACTCCCTCATCATTGAAATAGCGCCGCTACCAAAATTTCCGACATTATTTGCGTCTATAAAACAGTCCAATGCGGGGCCAGGCATAGACAGAGAGCCCGCTGGTCTATAGACATGAGTGATGAGCTGGGAATTGTAGTAGCAGCGCTATTTCAATGCAGTGGCAGGCCAGCTGCAATTCATATTTAGGATTCCTTTGGGGGCCAAACAGGACGTTGGGGGCCAGAGTTTGGCACCCCTGTTTTAGGGGATGTAGGAACAGGGGGTGATGACCCATATCTGGTGGACCTTCCCCAGAGTAAAGCAATTATGGACCAATATACAGATCTTTAAGCTGATATACTCTGTCACCAGGAGAAATATCCTTATGGCTGCTTTAATTTGCAGAAGGGATTTACCAGTTCTAAGATTTCTCCGAAGGCTGATCCAGTACATTCTCTTAGCGGCAAGAAATACTATAGCCAGACAAAAGAAATCAGACATGCTTCCTTTGAAATAAGTTAGGACCGAACTAAATTGGATTATAGCTAAGAAAGGCTCTCTGGTATACTGATCCTGCCAATTTTCATAGAACATAGGAGCCATTTATTTTGTTACCTAAATTAGGAATACCCGATGCAGGTAGCTTACCCTTTTTGATCACTAGGATTTTAAAAGTTTTATGCAAAATACACTGCTTGCATTAGGTAGGAGAAATTGTAGAGATTCTAATAATGACCGTGCCTGCCACATTTTTTTGGCTACAAACAGATACAATCATTATTCTGTATGACTCCTCTTTAAATTTAACATATGTGAACATATGTTAAATGAAGCATAAGTAAAGGCATTTAAAATTCACGAAGTACATTGGACCATTTGTATTCTATCTATCCAGCGCTAAGATTTACAGGACTCTACCACATATAACCAGCCTAGTTTTCTGAGCTACGATTCATTACCAGTATATCTGATTATCTCCAGGTTTTGCCCCTCCATCTCCTACTTTAGATGTTGCTTTACAGTAGATTACAAGAGACTGAAACTGTGCAAAATTAGGGTGTTTGTACTAGCTGGATTTGCAATAAATGTAACCTTTCTGGATTTTTTTTTATGTTTTGTTGTATTGTGTTTTTTAATGTCTGTTTGGATGTCAGTTACAACTTAAAACTAATATGACAACCTAAAAAAAACATGTAAGTACAATGTAACATCAGCAGTAGCACCCATAACATAATTCACGTAACCAAGATAGAAAGAATTGTGATCTAGAGCTGTTTTTTTTTCCTTTCCTTTAACGGTTACGGCTATGTCTGGACACCCTGGATACTTCCAACTTTAATCCAACTTTACAGTTTTAATCTACAGTATCCCCCTCCTATATTACAATTAGATCTGTTTTATCTGTGCATACTCAAGATATTAGGAAATCTAGACCATCCATAATCATGAATTGTATATATTGTACAATTCTCTGTGGACTGAACTTTTCTGCATATCCTTTTTTCCCAATTTAGAAATCTGCTAATTTTCCTGCATTTCAAACCAACTCACTCAGAGTCATCACTATTAAAGATTAAAATAACAGCAGATATTTAACAGGAAGCAATGAATTGCCAATAAAGAGATGAGTCACTAAATAAAATTAGAAAAAAAAGAGATTGTGAAAGCCAAAGACTGAAATATGCACTGAGGTTTCACATGGGACAGAAATAGTACTGGTCAGCCTGGTTAGGGTTTTTATGTTCTGCCATATTATATTTCTCAAACTTTCCCAAGTATTTAGTGGAAAATAAGTCACAGATTTAGATATTAATGCCTTTCCTAGTTAACATTTATCCTAATAATTGGGTACACCAACAAAAGCTTATGAGCATACCAGAACAGCTATACACAACATTTTTCTATAATTTTCATTCAAAGCTTTACTGTGTTGTTTAGTTTGTTTTATTGCTTTAAAGAACCCTGGCTAAAACAAGTTTTTGGGAGTCAGTGGGAGAAAGGAATCTTGAATTGGTCACCAGTGGAAAGAATGCCCTCCTTTAGTGGTGGCTAGAATACCACCTTTATGAACACTTAAAATACATAATTAAAATCTTGCAGCTGACTCTATCAAGTGGTGTATATGTATTTATTCAGGCATCAACAAATGGGAGGTCATTCACCCATAGTCTGAGGAACCCCTGGGAACCTCTGGAGGAACTCCGGGGTTACATGCAACCCTATATAAGAACGGCTGTTCTATAACAAAGCCAAGAGCCTGATGAATGTATTATAAACCAACTAACATTAGTGACTTAGGGGTTAGCAGGGGGACCAGCAAGAAGTCTTAGTTCCTGTAAAGCCTTCAGTGGACTGTTTGTCAAAGTGGCATTCCTCAATATGGGCAGTGGGAGAGGTAAGTATGTGCAGATTCTTGCAGCCATGGCTTACATTTCAATCTTTAGTATAGAGACGGGGTTCTTTTACAGAGATCATCCAAAAAGGTCAGTGTACACATGGATTTTTAAAACATTTCTAATGGAGTAGTGTTTACATTTTATAAATGTAACCCTATGCAGTGGTGTACTCTGCAATGAAATTAAAGCAATGTTACTATTTACAGAGAGTATGTATGTGTATTATTAAAGAAAACCCTCTGTGTACTACCATATTTTTCTAATCCAGTGCAAAAATAAATTTTCTTTCCTCATTACCTCCTTGTATGTGAAATCTCACAGTTTTATAAAATAGACAAAGGTTTTATAGGTTTTCATACATTTACAAAGTTTTTCATATCCATTTTAAATTGAATCTCATAATTATGTAATTTACTCTTCCTGAGATCTCATAAAGACCAGCACCATGTTAAAAATATATATATATATATATATATATATATATATATATATATGTATATGTATGTTTATCTGTTCCAAGTATTGTATTGTTAGGAATGGCAGTGCATATTTAATATCTCTGTCTGTCTTTGCTGTAGTAGCTTTTTTTTTCTGGATACAGTATGGAATTGTATTCTGTGGCACATATGGACAAGAACTTCACCAGGCTGACATCTCAACACACTGTACTGAGGAATACGTATTACAGTAAAATGCCATAAAGTACATATATTCACTGAGCATTACTGGTGTTAATGGCCCTAATGGTTCACACATCTCTTTTCTTCCATCAATGTCCCTGACCCACATTAAATGATATTAGAGATTAGAATTAGATCATATTCCGCTGTTTTATATAGGCCTATGTATTTTATTAGCAAGAGGGAAAACTGAATGCTTTCCTTGACATTATCTTTACCTATTATATTATTAATTCTATCACTATAGCTTGGTAACCCAGAAAAACCCTGCATATAATGGGTTAATAGCATTTTCTATGCCCACACCATGCCCGCTTTTTCTTTTTTCTCAGATGAGACTGTCACTTATTCCGCCTCTCCAATCTGCCCTTTGCTGCAATATATAATTTATGGCAATATAATAACTGATTTGACAATGGGGATGCTAGACAAGGTTCTAGCATTAGTGAAAAAACAAACAGAGGTTAGGAAGAAAAGGAGGAATGAAAGAAAACATAAAGACAGAGATCAGGCTGAAATATATCATTAAATACCTTTTTTTTCTAAATTTACAGTTTTACCCTGAATGGGTTTAGTGGGATATGTACAAGAAATAATACTGAATGCTGTTTGTGGTTAGGCATGGCATTCCTGATGGCACCAAGCTTTGTGACATCGTTTTTGGAAGTGGTAAAGAGGTTTGTATAAAAACAAGACATTCTTCCTGCCAGATGGTAATATGTAACTTTCAATCTCTGCACTCTTGCCATCAAACTGCACACAGACCCAGCTGAATAAACTCTTGCACAGCTTCTCATACCAGTGTAAGAAAAATAGCATTTCATGTTCATTGGTCATCAATGAGAGCTAAATGTAATATTTGTGCCTTAGCTAAAAAAAATAATACAAACTAACTGCATAATTGTTAGGAATAATTTTTATGCTATCATTATAAATATTGGATGATGACGGATTATGTCCGTGAAGTGACCTTTTATTTCTTTCAATATATACATATACCTCCTGCCATCCACCTGCTGAACACTGTCCCCATAAAGAGATCACTGTGTATAGTTTCTATAACCAATTCTTTCAGGAGTGGAGATGTGAGGTTCTCAGGAGAAACCAGTGAGCTCTGCTGGGGACACTGGAGATCAAAATAATTCATAAAAAAAAGTTCACCCATTGATTATTTCTCATTAAAGTTGTGTTTTACCTATGCGTTACTATTAGGTTTAGGTTGCCCACCATAGTGAATGTGGGGGTGTTGCTCATTGGCAAACCCCATTTTTACTTAAAGCCGGATCTTTCCTTCTGCTTGTTTATATTTGACAGTTTCCTCTGAATGATCAGATCATTGCCTGTAAGACAGGGACACTTTGGCAAGGTGCCAGCTGCGGGGAGCCGTACAAAATTGATTAATCAAGCGCCAGGTGTGAATCTGCTCTCTCACTAAATAATTTTTATTCACAGAGTAAATCATAGACAGATTCTACAAAGGTAAATATAAACATTTCAGCTAGGACTGCATTTACAATGTAAGCCAGTGAATCTGTCAATGTACCAGTATAGCAGAGGAGTTCATTTTAATCTTTTTTGATGTGGATTTACAACTCTGGAAGGCACAATTGATAAAGGGTTTACTTCTCCAGACAGTATTAGGAGTTTTTGCTGTTTTAGAAATCAGTAACAACAGGATGTGATTTTATTTTAAATACAACTTTTTTCTGTATGTCTGTGTAATTTTTTATAGGTCTCTTACTTAAATCATTCTAGGAATAGGTATGAGGTACTAGTTACCGCTCTACTCATTTCCCTGGCTGAGGGGGCAGCTTTTGGGGGGGCCTTCTATATAAAGGAGTACCAAACTCAAAATAATCCCCCCACCACAGACCCTACGACCATTAGGGGTGAAAGTTGTGGGGGGGAGGCCCTCTTTCCTAATTACCCCCGCAAACACACACCACTGTTAGAAGAAGTCAGGGGATTGGTATTGTCAAGAGGGGGAAGCTACTACCTGGCTTGCCTCCTTTTCTGGACAGCCAGGATCCAGGGGGTCTGGTATAGACAGGGATTACCAGGCACAAGCACAAGCACACTGCCAATCCCTCTATTTTTGACAAGCCAGGTTCTATGCTTGGAAATAGGTTTGTCTTTTTTTTTATAAGCGGGGTCCCATGCAGTTTTAACAATGAATAAATAGATAATAAATTATATCACTAAAGCAAAAAAAAAAAACACATTTTTGTTTCTGTAATACATTTCTTGCTGCTGAAAATATGTGTTCAGTTTATCCCTATTGTGCAGAGAACTTCATATTCTTTAAGCCTGTGGCTACAATTCATGCTCTCTTTAGAATGTCTTCCTTTGTGCCCACTCCATTGTGCTTGAGAGAGTTGAGACTAGTTGTGTAAACACCCACATCTGTGATACACAAACAAGGAATCATGGGACATGGGATTTTCTTAAAAGCAAAAAACTGATATTACAGCTGCCCCACTGCCCTCTGTGAAAAAATAGTCTTTTTGCTGACTGCATAATTAAAACACTTTTATTTAAATTCAATATGTTGCTCTTTAATAATTCTTTGGGTAAAATAACCTAAACACTTTAGGTCTGCCTTATCTTTAATTTATAGAATAACTATATTTTTTCATGACATCGATAGCATTTATAGTCACAAAGCTAAAAAGTTACAGTATTCAAAACACAGCAAATAACTTTGAAGAAATCCATTCCATGTTTCTGGATCACCCAGCTTCACTGATGAAAGTGTACTCTATCTAGCCTTGGAGAGCTTTAAAATAATAAATCAATTTTTCTAGTCCAAATAAACCTCTGGACAGCCCATCTATACTTACAATTCTTGATGTGGTACACTACATAAAACATAAATTACAATGTTGTTGCACCTTTGAAAAAGGATTGTCTCTGTTTATTAATCTGACCTAGATAAAGACCATTTTAGGATCATTACAGCTTTGTGTGATATTTTGATATTAACTTTTTGCATTACTTATTTTATTTCTCTGTTGTAGCTTAGGACAGGGATGCAGCCAGGAGCCACATTTCTTTCATGAGAGTATGAATGTAGTATTTTGGGTGAATATTAGATAGTGTATGACTGCATTTAACCTCTTGGATTGCCTTCATGCACACACATTTCAGATTCACAAGGGAAATTGAAAAATATCTAACCACTAATGTTTACACCTGGGAGTGATTTATCATTTACTGGTACTGGTACTTGCAGGGTACATATGTATTACTACCACAAATTATTAGTTGGGGGATAACGGTGTATATATGTGCTATATTGCTTCCCAGCGTGACAGTCATATAAAGCTGGACAAAGCAAACCGAAGTCAGCTGGATTTGAAAGTATTACCAAACTGTAGTTCTGTAGGGAAGGACAAAAGGTTGGTTTCTTTCTGATATGCTGGTGCCAGAGGTACAAGTAACCCATGTACCTCTGGCACCAGCATACCAGAAAGAAACCAGTCAGATAAGATCTTTCAGAAAGTAACATTTGCATTAATCTAGGCACACCTTCCACATGCCTCTGAAGCACCAAGTACTGCATTTGGAGAGACATGGGGTGGTATGCATGACTCCAGAGAAATAAAGGTAAACATTTTAGGATAGTTATCTAATCATATGACCACCCTTAAGTTCTCTATTTTTACCTTCATAAAAGAACTGACCACACAGACCTCCACTGATAACTATGATATGACAACATGGTAACTTGGTAATTAGCTTAGATATATTGAACTTGGATTGGTGTTTTTTTTTAGATGGTGGCAACATACCCATTTAATTATTTATTTTGTGATATGACAGCATCCACGTAATGCTATATCACCGGTGTAGTAGTCTCTGAGCATAACTTAGAACATCACTGAGTTACTTGTACCATTTCTATTTTTTACTACAATGACTAATACAGCATACAGACTCAACTGATTGTTGGTAAGAATTCCCAATTTGTTCGCTGTTTAATAGTTAAAGAAACTTAAGCTATCTGATGAAGATTTCACTATTATACCCTATGTATAATAAATTATTTGTATGAAAGTTTTACATATTTTTGTCTTTGTTTATTGAATGGTAGGTAATGGCTGACCATATATATTGACCTTTTGACCTTACAAAATGCAAATTCTCATAGTTTGATACTTTTTGATTAAGTGCGTCAGCAATCTTTTAATTTGCTTCATCAACGTCAACAGGCATTATGCTTATCATATTTTATTTAGTGCAGGTTAGCATTGGATCCAGAATGAAGATTGTATTATACATCTCTACAATGAAAAATAAAATATCACTATTTTCAAACAGCATGCATCTCCAAGGAATATATTAACAGCTGGTTTTGGCTTAAGGGTGGACACCAAGCATTTTTTGTGGTTATTGCATTTTTGTGTTCCCAGCCTACTACTGTATGTATTAGAAATAGCTTGGGGAGTATTTTGTTAGACCAGAATATAATAACCGAGCCAGAAGGTCTCCATTATGGTTCTTTTTGTGGTTACCTCTCCCCACACCCCCATCTCTGTTCCATAAATTCTTGTTACCCCTTCAGCTGCCTAGATTAAACCACATCAATTAGTTAATGATTTTCTGACTGTGACTTTTTCTAAACGAAAACACAGTTGTAGACATACTGAAGATCTGATGATGTGCCAGGACCCAATATTCCAGTGTAAAGATGTGGCAGTTAATAAAATAACTCTGATTATCGCTCTTTAAATTCACGTGCTTGGTACCAAAATGCAGAAATTACACTGTGACCATATGATGTTATCAGTCACGTGAATGGCTCTAAATCCAAATACCTGTGCCAGATTCTCATCAGCAGAAACCCAAAGAAACAAAAAAACAAGGATTATTTGAATAAAAAGCTAGAGACATAGATAATCAAGATTTCTTGGACAAGAGGGACTGTGATTTTACCAGCAGCCTACAAGTAGTATTTCACTTTTGTATGGTTGCTGACTTGAATCACAAAAGAGCTTCTTGTATCTATGTGTTTGCATTGCACAATACAAGTCTATTTGGCACAATAAGTTTTGAGTACCAGAGGAAAGGTTTAACCTCCTGGGCGGTTCTTTTCTGTCCGGATTTATATGTCTAAAAGCGGTACATTGCTTTTCATGAAAATTTATTTTACAGTATAATATAATAGTATGAGTATAATAAAGTTTGAAACACAAACTCATGTCAAAATAATAAACTAAATAAATAAATATTTATTTTTTAAATAAATATTATACTTATACTATTATATTTGACTATAAAATACATTTTCATGAAAGACACTGTACCGCTTTTACACATATAAATTCACTGTATTGCATTCAATACAGTTATTTTGTATTGAATGCAATACAAATAGATTTGAATTTCCCGCCCGCCCCGAACGTCCGGACGCACCGATGTCACCAGGAACTCCCCAGGGACTCACTGAGTGCCGGAGGAAGAAAGAAGACGCAAAGAAGGATGGAGGACACTGGCGGATCAGGTAAGACTTGATTTACTATCATTTTCCATAGGTTTAGTTTCCTCGAGTGTGACTTGGGGTTACTGCTCCCAGCATCTTTTTTCTACCCTGAGTCACACTCAGGGTTACCGCTTAGGGTAGTAAAACCTTTAGAGATGCATCAGGAAATTAAAGGAAATCTCCAAAAAGTGAGAGAAAAATCCCACTTAAACAGTTGTAGCCAGAACATAGATTTACCCTCACCCTTTGTTGTGGAGATAGTCATGATAATTGCTACTTTCCATGATATCTTTCTCACAGGAGGGTTAATGTAAAAACCTTTACAAAGTTTGACAAATATTCTAATCCTTCCTTGTTGTATTCTTAAGTGAAAAAATGACTATACATGTTTAGGCTGATCATACACATTCTATTCTGATTGCACAACCTCTTTTGGATTTTGGGTAGAAAAGGTGGGTTCAAATTCTCTGCAACAATTGATGGCCAGCAGGGTACAATACTCTACTAATAGTTCTATAAATATTATTGGTAATTAATAATTAAAAAGGAATTTTGTGGTCATTTTAAATGGATATGGTGCAGAACTGTACCATTACTGTACTATTAGAAAGACAATGGGCCTGATTTATTAAAGTTCTCCAAGGCTGAAGAGTATACAATTTTATAAGTGAAGCTGGGTGATCAAACCTGGAATAGATCTGGTCCAGGATTCAAAACATTTGCTAGCAAAAAGCAAATGAGTTTGAAGAAATCCATTCCAGGTTTGCTGGATCAACCAGCTTTACTGATGAAAGTGTATCCTCTTCAGCCTTGGAGGGTTTTATTAACCACCTTGCCGTTAAGCCCGACCTTCGTTCGGGCACAAAAAAATTGCAAAGATGGTTAACCCCGAGATTTTTCCCATCCATACTTACCTGGTC
>NC_092864.1:58840538-58851107 GCF_032062135.1 Pyxicephalus adspersus
AAAAAAAAGGGGGGCAAACAGCTCGTTATTGCACAAAGGAAGCAGTAAATATCCTTCTGCAATAAAACAAACTTACGTGCATGTTAACAGTCTTTAGGTAAAAGTGCACTGTACAGCTGCACACGACCATTCCAGGATATGCGAGCACCAGGAATGAATGAACGTTACATAATTCTGGCCTAACCAATCACAATGGCTTAGACCTAAACTGAGGAGGAGACAGGATGAAGATGTCAGATAGAGCAAAGAGAGGTGAACTCACACTTTAGTTCTGCTTAAAGATTGTATGTATAGAAATTGGTTCAAGGGTATCCTGTCCTGGGACATTCTTTGCTGCTTTCCTTATCTAATAATGGTAAACGTTCTTCTATTCCAACCGGTTTCTGTTCCTTGTCTCGCTCCAATAAAGGAGACTGGGTAAAGGCCCCACCGTGCTTTTTTGAGAAAAGAACAACATACTAAAACAATGTTAATCACTTAATGTGTTGATCAGATAATGGGAGTGTTCTAGTTTTTTTTATAGCTTCCTATCAGGTTCAATATTTTATTAAACGTCTAATGTCTAACTCAGCCATTTTCAACAAGATTCCGCTAGAGCTTGCTAGGGGTTCTTTGCTGTGGCTGACTAATCTGCCATAAGATCATTTACCAGTATTTACCCACTCATCCTCTCTACATTCTCCACTCCCCACCATTCCATTTCACCATTACACTTCCACCCAACCTAGACACAACACAACATGCATATTTAAATTTATTTAAAATGATGAACCTTTACATTCAGAACATTTATGCACGTGTTACAGCTTCCCAATTGCGAGCCACACACAACTTACAGATGCCCTCTGAGGACCCCAACCACCATCCTAAGTGAACCTCCATAAACCCCCTATTTTTTTGGGCAGGTGGGAAGGAAATTTGCTACCTTTTCTTTCTAAAATTGCCCCTGCTTCTTCCTTCCTCCCTCTTTCAACACCTAACATCTTCAAACTTTTTCCAAACTTTTAACCTACCCTTGACCTCCTAAATTTAACCTATCCTAACCCTCCTCTCATAACCCCCCACCTCCTTCTTACTTTAGCCCCTTGGTCATGTCTGCCCCTTCGCCCGCCTCATTTCAAAGGTAGCTCCAGGCTGTTTTACACCACTTGGAAGATCCACCTGCATGTAAGAGTGTAATTTTGACCAGCATTGTAAGGGATGCATTCTTCCCACTGGCCACCAATGCGGGAGACATTTTTCCCATTGGTTATATTATTTCACAGACTCCTGAAAATTATTTTAGATGTTTGTCAGAGGTTAAACAAGGCTGGTTTAATGTATTAAAATTGTCTGACAAAGAATGGGCAACATTAGAGTATGCCAAGATCACAATGTGATTTGTTCAATCACCTTGCTGTTCACTGTTCACCTTTAAAGCAACAGCAGGTACCAGGAATGAAGGGGGAAACTGTACATTGTGACAAAGCTGTGCACGTGAGAACAATAAAAATAGGTCACTAAATGGGATAAAATGTCAATGCAACATTAACGTGAACACTTTTATTCATTTCCGTTGTTAAAAGTTCAAATGTGATTTTGATGCACTAATTATCAGATCCAAGCAGAAGTTTGAACATGGCATCTGTAATTTTGTTTGTATACATTTCTAAGTAATGCAGAAATCATGCAACTAGCCTTAGCGATTTCTGACTAACATGATGTTGGTTGACAACATAGTCTAAGACGGTGTGCCAACAAAGCACTTAGCTTGCTGCTACAATATATTCATTACAGTCTCGTCCTTCTTACTGCACAGCATCCCATCGGCTGCTCTGCTTATTAAATGTGGTAGATGTTTTCTCTGAGAATCTAGCAAAGCTTTATTTGAACATTTCCAATGATTATATAGAACATTTTCTCAAAATCATATTTCTCTTTGTTCCAGTTCATGTGGGATTTTGTGTAACCAGATATCTTTACAACTTGTTCTAAAATCTGTAATATAATGCAGCTTATGGCAGTCAGCTATGTTAGCATGGCTAAAAATGCTAAAAGTTTTAAATCTAGCCATCATGTTGAAGACAGCATGTACCTATTGTTATGTACTTGGACAATTGTACAACTTCCTCTCCTGTACTGAAATTGTTTACTCTGATTTCACTGCACACGGTAAACCTCCCACAGTGTGAGACAGGAGCTGCAGTAAGTTGGATAAAATATACTGAGAAAAGAAAATACATTTCTGAGAGCTATCATCATCTAATCCTATCCAGTAATACTGTCCCTGGTTCTCCTTTTCATTTACTTCTCTTAATATAGAGACTCAGCATCACATGTTGGCAATGCCACAGCTTCCTATTTTCTGGAAGCTAACTACAGCATCCTGTCAGTCCTTCTCACCAGCTATGAACTACCTGCAGGAGAAGCACAATGACCAAGTGAAGATGTCAATGGGTCTTAGATAAAAAAATGTAGTGTTTTTTTGTTTTTTTCAAATGTATTAGCATATTATTGTGGGGGTCAAGGAAGGTAAAATTTAAGCAAATTAAACTGTAGATTTACCAATCTTTGTAGAACTGATTATGACAAAATATACCCTGTAGGGTCAATTTCGTAAAGCATAATTCATGCAGTGTGGTTGACTGATGTAAGGTGTATCCCTTTTTATGCCATCAAATCATGTTCAAGCAAAAATCAAGTGTATTTTTTTTTTTTTGGAGTATTGTTTGCAGAGTATATTTCATCAACTCACTGAACTAAGGGAAAATCCCCTTTACAGAATTTAGAGTTTTTTTAAGTTAATAGCCAAAACTACTATAGTAAATCATCCCCATAGTTTTTTGTAGTTTTTTTTTTGAATTTTTGTTGACTTTTTTTTATAATTGAAACAAACAAACCTTCAATTTACCAGAGGTTGTATGGCACGGTTCAGCTGCACTTACCACTTACAATCCATTCCTGCAGTATTTTTACAGTATTTAATTACCAAAAATGATTACACAGATTTGTACTGATAATTTGGAGATATTTTCTGGCTGATTTCTGGTTAGCGGTTAGTTCTAATAATCTTTCCTTACCTTTTGAAGGGTTTGTCTCACTTGGACAAGAAGTGAGAAAAACTTTCCCAATAGGAAACACACCTAGAAATAAAACCATGCCCACGCTATCTAACACAAGATATTGCTTTGGTGGACTCTATTTTAGAGAGATAAAGTGATGTTTGACGAGTAAAGGAAGGCTTTCAATAACTGTATGAACATTATATGTATAATATAAAAATATAGGATGTAACTACATGAAAAATAATAATTGCAAAAATGAAGTTAAATTTATTTTTGTAAAATTTTGTTTGGATAAGAAAATTATCATGTGTTTAAAAAATAAACACTTAAAAAACACGTTTAGTTTAGTAAACTGACCTTTATGTTCACATTCCATTTTTTATTTCATATTCTATTTTAACATCTGCATTTCCGCTGTTTCACATTATA
Organism: Pyxicephalus adspersus; assembly: GCF_032062135.1. Taxonomy (NCBI): domain Eukaryota; kingdom Metazoa; phylum Chordata; class Amphibia; order Anura; family Pyxicephalidae; genus Pyxicephalus; species Pyxicephalus adspersus. The sequence goes on from NC_092864.1 coordinate 58,844,012, forward strand.
ACAGAACATGACCACAGACTCTGCTTTCCATAATTGGGCAAAAACGGATTGTTTAATCCTGTACTTTTGTGTATAAACTTTTGCCCTTAGTCTATCTTGCCATTCCATATATTGATATCAAGTTAGTCTGCTTTCATGTGGTCTGGAAGTGCCTTTCATTTGCTTTTCGTTTGTGGCTTGTTCAGTTGGGGAAAAGTCTTGACAGCCACCCTTAAATATTGTGAACCTAAATATTCTTATTTGTGCGAACATTGCAACCACATTTAAATTGATCCTGTAGCCTATGTGTTTTTCTTAAACTTCCTGAAATTAACCCCTTTTCAAAAAACTATAAACAAAAAAAAATGTATGTGTACACGTTGATTCATTCCAGCACTGTTTGCAATGCTTACCATAGCTGCATCCTTTAAATGTACTGCACAGACTGAAACCTTCTCAAGATGAATAAACAAGGGACATGCTGAGAAACAAAGTTACCATACTATAGCCATCTAGGTCATTGATAAGAAAATTCACGTTTGTTTTGCATATTTTTATTTACATACGTACAGATGAAAATTGTCTTAGTAAAAGGCAATTTTAGCAAGACTCCTTCTAATATATTGATTGGTAACAATAAGAAGTAGGAATTTTGCAATAACAATTATAACATGAAACTAATATAAAACTTTTCAACGTGTATTAATGAAACCCATAAACATTATTGATTTTCAAATACAAAAATACATTATGATATACCTGCAATTAGGATGTTACAATGTCTGAATCATCTTTCTTGTTATTTGCTTCCACATCCCGATCAGTTTCAAGTCTCATGAATTCTCAATGCTGTTTGTAGAACATTATCTGCTTCTTCAGGGGTTTGGAAACTAAGAGGAGGTCAAGGTTATGAATAAGGAGATGGTTAGAGAGCTAAGGTGAGCTGCTCCCAGGTGTTATTTTCTAAGCAGGAGCAAGGGCGAGTGCTCCAGTTTCATGGTGTAATCATTATGCTAAACAATGCCTTCATATCTCTACTAATTCACATAGTAAGGCAACCAGGTATAGGGCATCTTGGACAAAAAAATATATAAGGGCTTTTATCCATCAAACCGATTTATTGGTCAAAAATTATTTCTAACTCAGCACCTTAAAATATTTAACTGTGACACTACAGGACAGCCAAATCAACCAATATGACCTTTACAAATCCAGTTTTTTTTTATAAAAGTGCCTTTGATTTCAAACATATTATTATTATTATTACATTGTTATACAACAAGAAATAAAGAATAATAAATTATAAAAACAGATTTGAAATCAAATTCTGTCTGAAAGTACAAGAAGTCAAAGACCAATATTTGTAGGCAATGAGAAGCTGTATAGTAAACCCGTAAAAATCTAAAAAGTGCTAAATTTATTAAAAATAATATAAGCAAACATAACTTTTAGTAAAATTCCATATACACAAGACAATGTGCCTAATTTATTAAAGCTCTCCGAGGCTGAAGAAGATACACTTTCATCAATAAAGCTGGGTGATCCAGCAAATCTGGAATGGATCTGGTCCAGAATTGAAAACATTTGCTAACAAATATCAAATTAATTTTAGGAAATCCATTCCAGGTTTGCTGGACCACCCAGCTTTACTGATGAAAGTGTATCCTCTCCAGCCTTGCAGAGCTTTAATAAATTAGGCCCAATAGGTTCACAGTTAGAGACAGTTGAGGTTACATCTAAATCTCATAATTTCCTGTAAAACTTTTACCAGTGTCTTCAGACTTCTATAATCACATCAATAGCAAAGGCATCCTTGTTGACTTAGAATGAGGATCCACTGAGCGTGGGAAAAGGGCTCCAAGCTTGGATTTTACCTGAAAAGCAAAGCATTGCATATAAAGTCTGCTATATTATGCTATAGGTAAGTCACACTGACATACAGGAGTTAGATATAGGTAAGTATATAGGTAAGTCATACACTGACATAACACAGAGAAATGTTTAGCCAGGTTTCCTCTAAAAACAAGATGGAAGTAAAAAAAAAACATTCCCCGTGCTATTTTCTTTTTACAACCTAATATTCCAAACCCCCCAGAGTTTTAGCCCTTGTTTTAATTGAGGTGTCTTCAAGACCTCCTTGTGTTGATGTTTAAGGAGGGTTGGTTTTCATAGATGGTATGGAGAACAGATATATAATGGTATCAACACACCTTTTTATTACTTTTCTGCTAAATACAAATCTATATCTAGGACTGTTGGCAAATTTTACCTTGGCTTTGACTTTTTTTCTTTTATTTGATGTAATATGCTTTTTTTGGTCATTCTAATATTCTGCTTTTTCACAATACAATGTCAGCACTGTAAAGTGTGAGTAGTATTTTGACAGATTTGCAGATTTTGTCTTTATTTTGTGTGAATCTGTTTATACCCAATGCAATCAGTCTCTATTGGTTATATAAATCTAGGATTTATAAAAATGTATAAAACTCTATATAAAACAAATGTAGACTTTTTAGTATATGCAGTGCTTGGGGTGGGTCCAGGATGTTTTTTTTCCTTGAATCTTTCCTCCACTTTTCTTCTCTAAATTATTTCATTTAAACATAACATTAAACATAACATTAAAATGTATATTTCAAATAAATAATAAAAATGTATAATTCGTTCACTTCCTTTACACTTGACTTTCATTCATAAATAAACATATGCATTCTTCTGATTGTCTAATGTAAACGCATCTGGATGATATCCGCAGTATAAGTTAGTTTCTCCTAACTATGCCTATTTCCAGACTTTCCCCTCCTGTTCTTAATATAGCCAATGTAAAATATAAATACAAATGTCTTTCTCTTTTAAAGTGATTTTGAACACATATTTATCAGATGAAGAAACATCTCAGTGTGTTGTCATTGTGATAATTTGGGTTTGACTGAGTAGGGGTATACGAATGTCACATTTTGTTTTCTACATTTAAAGATCTAAGTATGAAGATAAACTCTTTTAGCACACAGGTATCAATAAAATACCACAAAACAGCCTGTAGCATCCGTTCAGCAAGGAACTTTGATCAGTTTAGTGCTAAACTAGGGCTGGAGTATAATTATTTTTTTTTAGTCTATTTGTTCTTGCAATATTAATGTTATTTTTGGGTAAGTGACAATGAACTGGAAGATCAACAGCTGTTTATCCTTCGAGATTTTAAAAAGGAGTATTCCAACTTTACCTTTGAGTTTAAATAAACCATATTAAAAGCCAAATTTTATGTTCTTTTGTCTGGTATCTACAATAAATTTCTTAGGAATGGTGTGCCATACTTACCTTTCAGTTGCCCCAGAACACAAGGTAAGACATATTGGTATGATGCATATCTGCAAAAATCTCTGTTCTGATACAGCCACTGGCTCTACCAAATGTCACCCAAGCCCCCTGTGAACAGCCATTGTGGCTATGTTTAGGTTAGCATGATACAACTCTTCTTGGGATAAGGTTTTAGGCAGAAGGGGCCTTCTTTTGTATTGGAGTCCTTGCTAAAGAACATAAATGAAATGGCTAAAATGAATAATATATATTGTATTCCTAGTTAATTGGAAGTTCACATGTACTAATATTTAAAATGGTCCTACAGAAATATTAGTAAATTGGATCTGTCCTTTGGTAAATGTAGGTAGTCAACAGCTCACTTAGCTGCCAATCCACCCATTGGCCCATGCCCATGACCTATTTGGCTGCCATAAGTGAAGAGAAATAGTTGGTTCTTGTTCCACCCCCTTTACTCATTTGCTGGTGTTTGGTGATTGGCCTGGTGCCCAGTGATGTAACATATGAGGGAGGAAGAGTCCTTAGCCCCATGTAAGTCAAGACTTCTGAGCTTCACCCAACCCAACCCATTGATCTGAGTGAATAGAAAAATGTTCAAGTTGTTTAAATAAAAGAGAGTGAATATACATATTAATTGAAGAACACAGGAGACATTTTTTTAGTGGCCAAATACCAATTACTCTTGCCTCCTAAGAACCAACACCCCAGGATACTTCACTCTTGCAGTAACGACATTATAGATATTTTGCCTTGTAAGAAGTGCATATACAATGTTTATAAATTACAAATAAAATGTAATTTTAATGTAAATGTTTGTCTGTGTGTACTCAATAAAATGAATTTCTATGCATTATTGATTAGCATTACGCTTCTGTACTTCTGTGGTCTGTGCTTGACTTTAAAATTAAATTATGCTGCTTTATTGACCATATAAAAGTTTATCCATATGAAATTCTTATTCTCTGTATATTAAAATCAAGATGTTGTCTATTACTTGGCTTTCATGATTAAAGGTTTTCTATGCCATGTACACCATGGTGACCTTAGATTAGTTTTAACAGATATACCCTTGTAGAGATCGGTGCATGATAAAGGCTCATATAACCCCGATTACTGCTTCAATATAATGAGAATTACAGACTCTGGGGATTAGATTGGGTTGCAGCCAATAGCTGCAGCCAAGAGAAATCAAAACATTAAATATGAAGCTTAAATTAATCCTGATTTACCCACAGACATTAAACTAATATTGTGATTTTCAGCTTGTGGATTGCTACACAGTGCTGTTTGTTAACCATTTGCACAAATAGCCAAAAGTGGGGAAGAATGGGGAGAAGAAGGGACTGTGTTAAACAGAAACAGGATACCATGTGTTGCCCTTTCTAGTGTGGTTAGGAATATTATTGTAAATATTAATTACAGGTTACCATACCACCATATATATATATATATATATATATATATATATATATATTTATTTATAAAACAACCAGGTGCTGTGATGTCACTCCATAAGGAGGGTCCATGACAGCCTGGGCTCCGATTTATTGGGTTAATGATTCTGGTCATCATTCAACCCAGTAGACTGGTAACATCTATGGTAGTGAGGAATTGTTGCAAGACAGTGGACCGATTTATTACATATCAACAACATTTCTAAAATAAATTGTTTTATTGTTACAGAAGGTGAAGGTAGTGCAAGTGTTTTTTGTTAACATATTATTTTTGTATGTTTTGTACCTTTTTTTATCAATTAGTAGAGACAAATCAAAAAATTAGTGGTTTTGTGGGAAATGTATTATTTCAGGGATGTTTATCTTACAAGCAGAAAAAAAGATCTTAGAGGCGAATCTCTGATTTGAGGATGTTACCCAAGCCTCATTAAAAGTTAAATTCAAAACTGGTTATGTGATAAATACATCAATTCCAGGAGGTAAACTTGTTGGGTAAGATACATCTCCACTGGAGTGCATGGGGGATTGAGCAAACAACTTGTAAGATTGGTGGTACATTGTTTATGGTTGAAGGAAAGGTATTAACCTCCCTAGAGGTAACCCCGAGTGTGACTCAGGGTAGAAAAAAGCTGCTAAAAAGTGGTAACCCCAAGTCACACTCGGGGTATGTAATCCTATGAGAAGTAGTAAAAAGAGTAAATAGACCACTTACCTGATCCGCCGGCGTCCTGCGCCGTCCAGCGCCGCAATCTCTACCTTCTTTCTTCCTCCTTCTTTCTGCTTCTGCATCCGATGAGTCACCGGTGCGTGTGTACGTTGCCGGCGGGGCGGGAAATTCAAAATCCATTTGTATTGCATTCAATACAAAATAACTGTATTGAATGCAATACATTGGATTTTTATGTGTAAAAGCAGTACATTGTTTTCAAGAACATTTATTTTACAGTATATATAATAGTATGAGTATAATGTGTATTTTTTTTTAAATTTAAATTTTTTTTTTAAATATATACATTTTTTAATTTATTCAATTTATTGTTTTTACATGATTTTGTGTTTCAAACTTTATTATACTCATACTAATATATTATACTGTAAAATAAATTTTACAATGTACCGCTTTTAGACATATAAAACCGGAAAGAAATAAACCGCTAGGGAGGTTAAAGTAGTAAATATGCTGGGAGAAATCCGATTCTTCTAATGAGGTCTAATGATCTTCTTCAGGATGATCATATCTTCTTAGATTGTCATTGAACCAACAATTAAGTTGCTCACAATTTACAATAAATTTTCATTTTGTTTTAATTATACAAACATAATTTTGTGCATTAACCATTACACTGCCCATAGCATTAGCATTACTATAAACAGTACTTTGATATACAGGTATCACTGATCAAGGTTCATTTTTGGCATCTGCGTAAAAAGAAAACAATTATAAGTCAAATTAATTAATAAGTAGGGTAATCTAAGCAATGTGCACATTAAAAAAAAAAAAATCTAATGTCGATAAATAGTTCATGCTTTGCTGTTGTAGAAAAAAATATAGTATTTGGTCATTTATCAATGACAATATAAGAAGATATGAAATCTTGAACTTTTCCATATTCACAAAAAGATAGGCACATTTGCAGTATAATACCCCTTGTGCACAGTACACTGAATACTTTTAGCAGAAGTTTACAGTCTTCTTTAAAAATAACCTTGCTTAAGTTATACCATTTTAGCATGGCATGTTCATTTAAAAATACTGACAGTTGTTGAAGACAAATACAAAAGAAAAATCACATTTTATCACTGTAGGCATATTATTTTAGGCATACCATGGCCTAGTTAGTATATGGAGCTTACATTTCATATCAAAACACACTTGTTAGTAGTAAATTCATCATACTTTGCAATCAATGCTGCAACATACATGGCTTACTTTTAGTAAATCAGGAATAGTTTTGCAAGTTTGGAGAAAGTAGATAAGACACCAATTCAGTCTGTAGAGGTTACCATTGTAAGAGATCATTGAAGGTTTCTTTGTGGGTAACCCAATGAACACAGCCAGTAACAACTACCAGAGGCTCATATATAAATTGTACAAATTGTCTAAGTGACAATCTAATATTTTATCATTGTTCAGATGCTGGGGGTCAACCCTGTGGGGAGTTACATCAGTCTAATACCACCATTTGGGAAAGTACATCAGTGTAATACCACCATGTGGGGAAGTACATCGGTCTAATACCACCATGTGGGAAAGTACATCAGTCTAATACCACCATGTGGGGAGTTACATCAGTCTAATACCACCATGTGGGGAAGTACATCAGTCTAATACCACCATGTGGGGA